>NC_134322.1:20091018-20411204 GCF_964195595.1 Calonectris borealis
AAAAACAAAATCCCACTCTTGCCCCTCTCCATTAAATTTGATCTTTATTTCTACTGCAGAGAAGTTTGATGCTTCAGAGAATCTTCCACGAAACTAGCTGCTTTTTTAAAACACAGAAATGAGAGGTCACCACATCTAGCACAAAACAACTCCAAAACCTGGAATATAGTGAAAAGTGTAAACATACAGTTGTGCTTTAAATCACGATAACAGGTGCATATTCCAAAGGACTCAATAGTAAAGACAGATACTAGAAATTTCTGGTCTTCATATTTATCAAAAAAGTATGCACAAGTTCTTAGGTCATAATTGTATACCCAGGCTTTTGCTTTTCCTTTGGGGGGGGGGGGGGAGTGGAGGAAGGGAAGGAGGAAAAAAAAAAAAAAGAAAAAACACTATAATTGCAATTCAGTTATGCATTCCATTCACTTCCCAACCATTTACACAGAAGTCAACTTACATTTACTTATCCATCCCGCTCTATCTCACTCCCTATACAGTAGAATCTGAACACCTTTTATCTATTGGAAGACGGACTTGCTGTTAAGTCCAGAGCACTCGTTTACTCTTAAATAGACAAATGTGGTAAATCATACAATTGCGCTCATACAAGCTACAGAAAGGCCCAGAATCAAAGAATCATCTCGGAAAGGTTTTTTTTACAATCACTACAAATAATTTGTTCAAAGTGAAAAGTACACTCTCAGCTAGTACAAAGGTAGAAAAAGTAGGAATAAGCCCAATGGCAGACTTTTGAAACTCTAACTTATGCTAATTAACTTCTCCTACAAAGGCAGCTGAAGAAATGTATTTGAACATAAGGCTCTGTATATACAATTCTGGATATAACATCTATCCACAATACCTTAACACCCAAAGTTAATTATTTGCCATTTCAGCTACTTAGATGAAAGACACGGGAAAAAATGTCACTGATTTTTTTCCCATTTGAACTAAAAAAAAAATATTAAAATACTACATGTAGTCTGAATAAGGTTTTAAAGTATACCTTCAAGTACAGTTTCATGACAGGTTTATTTGCATGGAAGTACCTTTATGGAAAAATAAACCACTGTGCAAATGTGAAGTATTTAGTATCTTCAGCAACTTAAAAACATACCTTCATAGACACTGTCTTGTTTACCTATTAAATCAGGAGCCTGGCCTTTATACCTGTATGAAAAAATAACAAAGAAAATAACTGAACAGATCTAATAATTTACATATATGCATAATAATTTTAAACTTGGTTTACTATTAAGTTACTTTACTGTTAGGTCAATGTATATATGATTTCTGGAAATGGCTAGTAACAGAGAGATAAATAAAGTGCTTCTAAAAGTGTCTGTGAAGGGGGGAAGCATTTGCAGTACTAATGTGAGAAAGGCCCATAAAAAATACTGGAATTATCAGACAAAACTGAAAAAGGAAGTTTTCAAAAGTCAACAAGAGTAGGCAACATCTTAAGAAATAATTCCTTGTTTTTAATTTAAAAAATAGAAATAGCAAGACAGCCTTTTTTCTAAATATGCATTTGTTGAATACAGAGAATGTTTTTAAGCCTCAGTTAAAATAAATAAAGACGAATTCTGCTAGAAATTTAATTTCTTCAATCAAATTCTTAAAATGCTGATGCTAGTAAACATTTTTAAGTTGTTTCCTTTCTTTACACAGAGTATTCCGCCATCTTGTACTTCTGTACCTTTCAGAAGTTGACGTTTTAGATTTATTCTTCAGGGCTAAGTATTTCTCTCTGCAGATGCCACACAATAAATAGTAAGGATTTCCGCTTCCACATTCACCACCAAACCATCCATCTACATAAGAACCATTGCTACGATAGCCCTGGCGATTTGCGCTACGACCACAGCCTGGGTGGTTTCTTTTCATGTGTTGATTGAAGCTGACAACACTGGATTCACACAGTTCACAAACCACTACTTCTTCTCTGTCTTCAGATTCACAAACATGCTGCATAGTAAGATTTTCACATGTTATTTGTACAGAACAAATATCTTCATATCAGATATAAAATAGGCCAATATTCTTGGGTGGATGTTCCTGCCCATTTCTGTTACACACACAGAGTGATATTTATATGGTTAACTTGCACAAAAGCAAAGCAGAAATAGACAATTTATGACATAATGAAGAGCAAACCATCTCAGAACAGGAAAACATTTGGAAGTAAAGTTTCAGAGGATAAGATTTCCCTATTTCATTTCAGATCTGACTCAAAATTCTTGACAGTATAACTTTTCACATATTCAGTTCACATTCAATGCTGTCTTTATCTAGTTCTCCTCAGAACTTGACTAGACTAGATCCAACAAAGAAAAAAGAATCCTTTTTTTCAGATAATTGGACTTTACATTTACTGAGCAACAATAATTATCACTTGTGTCAATAAATTCTGAGATTTTGTCTGAATATAAAGTTCATTCTTCTATCATTGTATTTCCGTCCTAAGTGAGTAATTTTATTGTGATGTTCCACTGAAATAAGCTCTCTGAAAAATTCAATATGCATACTGAAACTTGCTTCCATATCAGACTCAGGTAACATCATAATTAAGAGACGAAAGCTTAGTCTAATGGGTTGCTTATCCAATTTGAAATGGATAATCCAAAGATTAACAAGCTGCTGTTATTGTATTTCTTTTCTACCTCAAACGTACTTTTAATGGGCTATACAACAACTGAGTGAGGACTGTCACCATATCCCTCACAGAGAATGAAATACATGACATGACTAAATTAAGAAAAACTGATTTAAGTGCAAATTATGTTGCTACGGATCAGATTTTTTTTTTAAAATAGAACAAGCATTTACAGCTGTGTTTGTAATCCCATACAGCTAAGCAATCTGGAATACCTACTTGATTTCTAAGTGATATCATCAAAACAGCAACTATACTAGTTCTGTTCTCATCTTTCAGGGGAGGGAGAAAGAAAACTATGTACATGTAGAAGTGCAGAGCAAGAAACACAAGAAAGCACTATTCTTAATCTAAAAGTGAAGCTACAGAATACAAGATGATTTTAAGCATTGCTGGCATTTAGTAAGGTATTTTCAGACAGGCTATAAGCATATGCATGTTACTTTAAATTTAAAAATACGAACATGCAAAAAGCAGTAAGTTAAAGCAGCCCCCGCTGCAGTCACACACACCCAGGTAGGCCAATCCAATACCTCTGGGATCCACATTCCCAGAATATCATTATCACTAGCCAGGTCTTGCCCAAACATAGCTTCCATCGCTTCATCATCAAGGTCAATTTCCAACTCCTCATCCAAGTTGAAGTCATAAAGCGCCCCTGGATCTTGCTGCAAAGATATCCCTTCTCTTCGACTCTGATTCCTGTGGGCCTGTACAGAGCGGTATAATCCCGCTTAAGTAAAAAAAAATAAAAGGAAAGTAGTACTTTTATTTCATATGTAATAAAGATGACTGTACTTTCAACTTCCTTTTGTTTTGTTTTCAACTTTTCTGCTAAACATAATCTACTTATTACCACATAAAACACTTAAGTTAAATATACACTGATACACATATGTGAAGGAGAGTTTTGTAACTTCCATGCTAAGTACCAATCCCCCTCCTTTTCACTTACTGGATAAGCAAAGACCTTGGAAGTCTTTCAGTATACTTACCAGCACGTGCTAGCAACGTTCGCGCAGCTAAATCAAATTTGTGTCTTCTCGTTACAGCTGACCGACTTCTAGAAGGAGGTCCACTTGCAGAAGCTGCATTATCCACATGATCCATATTATCAGGGCTACAAGAATTTGTAATTTACAGGTAAATCAAATCAAGTTTTAAACAGCCACATACACTAAGTAAGGAAAAATACTAAGATCATATTTATTGGCATTTTGTTTCTTTCCTTCACAGAAGGAGAAAAAGGGAATCTGGAATTCAAGAATTTTCAGTTCCACTGCTGCACATATTTACTGTCTTTTTGACAGTGAGATTTACCTCAAACAAACTAGATGCAGCAATGTCAATACCTGTTCGATACTGCCATAGTGCCTAAGCATTGCAGAAGTTCTGGGAGAGCACTCATTTTATGCTGTCAATGTTAATTACAGCTCGAACTAGGTTTCTTCTCCTTTTTAAAGGAAATAAAATCAAATTGTCTGTTGTTGCTGCCTCAGTCATTCCCTCTGTTGCCCAAAATCTTTTGCAAAACATGAATTTAAGTTATTTACTAACACTTGTTGCTTAGTTTATTTCTCTCAACTGAAATCTGTGAGTTCTCCATGAAATGACAGTTTACCTGAGACAACGTAACTGAGGAAACTTAAAAATGCATATCTCAGTAGGATCAAGGAATCTCAACAAAAGTGTTCTCAAAATATATCTTATAATTGTCATCCTCCCTATTAACAAAAAAGCTGGTATGATTCCAAATAGGTGTCACTTAAAAATCTACTTTTAGGATTAAAAACAAAACAAAAGAAAAACAACCACCTCTCCTCCTTTTTTAATAGATAGTTTAGATCTAAGGTTGTGAAGGTGACTGAGAATGTAAACTTCAATTCAGTTTCATCCTCTCTGGACAAACCAAGAATTCATTTAAAAAGAAAAATGTAGAAAAATACCTGTTCATGAATGCACTGAAGAAAAAAAAAATACTCCAATGAAATTTTGCTTTATTACTAGGTCTTTTAGGTAAAATGTAAGCTTCCTTCCTCTTTTTTTTGAAGGAAGGATGCTCAGTTACATTCTTCCCCAGTTCTGTGCACAAACAGTACTGGAAAATAAATGCACCATGTACACCTAATTTAATTGCATCTTTGCTTTTACTCACGTTGTAAGAAATTTCAGAAGTGGCATTACAAAGTAATGTTCTGTCAGCAACAATGAACTTGTGAGATTTTCAGTTTCAGCAACAGATTACAAGCAATTAGAAGAAAACTACATTTTACCTTTCACTAAAGCCTTCCTCCATTTCAGTGGCATCAGCAGAAGGGATATCACCTGGTGACTGCAAATAACAATGATCACCAGATTTTCCACCAGTTCCAGAGACTATTGTCCCATGTCGTGAATCTGCAGTCCCTTCTGATTGGGGCTCTTCATCATCTTCATTCCCAGGGTGCTCTATCATCCACATGGCCAGCACTGTGATATTCTGTGCATCTGCTTCTCCTCTGGCACCTGAAAGCAGGAAAATCACACTTTAGAATTGTATTATATCATTGATGGTGAAAAACTCAATTTTTTTCCCATAAATGGTTATAGAACTTAAAAATGAAGTATTCCATTGGAAAAAAGTGTTTCATATTTATTTAATTTTTCAGTCTCAACTGGTATTATAGTTATAGATTACCTGTAGCTTCCATAGCTTTTGCAATTTGCCTGAGGGAGAACCCCATTTCTAACAATGGAACAGCAATGGCAGGAGGAGGAGGGGATGTTGAAAGTCGGCTGCTTGGATCAGACAAAGCTTAAAAGACAGAAAACGTTATATGTAAAGTGCATAAATCTTTCTTTTGTGTTACTCTACTAGACCTTGCTTTGATATATTAGCTTCAAATAAGGGAATAATTGCCATTAACAACTTTCCTCTCTACTACCATCCACAAAGTAAGATATTTTCTGTAATGAAACCAGACGGTGTTCGTTCTTATTGGTAACATATATATTGTGTAAGCTTCTGTTTAATCAAGTAGGATACTGATGATATTCAAAGAACTATTTCTTTTAAGATATTTCTAAGAAGTTTATTTCCATTTAAAACTGTATCAAATTATCTACTTGATTTATATTTAGGTAGACTAGATAAAGTTATCCTTGTCTGAATCATTACGATTTCCAAACGTTATGAGATCACACCAACACACATTCCTCTTAAGGTACAGAAAGAGACCTCAACTAAGCTGGTGACATATCTGAAAAATCTCTTTGCAGATGATGGCTATATTTCTGTGCAGAGAGTCTTTCAAGGGACTCTAAAAAGGTCAGTTACTGCCCAAAATCCACAGTTTTTCTTATCATTTGCCATAAAAGTGAGGTCTGATCAATGAAGGCATCTACAATGTACTAACAAACACTGTCGTAAAGACAGTAGAAGCAAGCTATCTCATTAAAAAAAAAAAAAAGAGATGTGAAACTGAGCAGACAAGTTGCTATGCAACAAATGAAACAGCTAAAAGACCCAACTAATGATATGGATATAAGAGCAAGAATAAAAACTTGTATCAGTCAGGAATTTTAAAGCATGGACTTCGTTTCTCAGCACTGAGTATGAAATCTGGAGAATATACTTTAACTCAGTCTCCTCTATTCATTTAATACAAAACACATATATACGGACTTGTATTTTTCTTTTTAGTATTATCTCCTTTGCATCACAATAGAAGCTCAAGATTCTCACGCAACAATTTGCTCAGCCTCCTAGCTATTCCATTCTGTATGTACATCTGGAATGGAGCAAGTTTCTGTTTGGAATAGTACAGTGCAGGCAGTAATAAAACTTCTGTGAACAGAAGCCTCCCATTATCTTCACATGAAGACAGCAGCATGAGGAGTCCATGAAGACTGGGCAGCCCTTTCTATCTCATTAAACAAGATTAACTGGAAGGATCTACACTGGTGTATGTATCATAAAATACACCAATTCCCCTTTTCTGTGTGGTATATGATCTAACAAAAGCTAGAAAATTAGTGCACTAAACAGTGGCACACAACCAAGGAAACAAGCCCAAATCAGATTAACATTTTGAGGTAATTACCACTTATACTGCATTCTCGTTTTACACATGTAGTTTGTAATCCACTCCACAGCTTTTAAAAACTACTTTCATTTGCTTGATAAAGTCTACAGCTAGACAATCTACAACTTTTTGTCCTAAGATAGTCATTAAAAGGTTTTCAACAATGCTTTGCATGTTAGGTTGCATTAAAAAGAAAGCCTGTTGGTTTTCAATGTCTTCAAAAACTACACTGAACTTCTGCGAATTTACTAACTTGTCCACATTTCTATCTATATTGACTACAGGTTTACCTGTGCGATTGGCAGGCCTTGCAGACTGGGAATCAGGAGAAGTCAAACTTTGTCTCCTTCCAACTTCATCTGAAGGAGATGTTGGTAAAGAAGATATTGGAGGAGTCTGAGCACGTCGTGCTGGAAGCACAGTTGTGGTAGGATAACTGGAAAACATTTGCCTTTAAAAAAGAACAATATACATTTATATTAAAAATAGCTATGCTGAAAAAGGTCTGACACAAGAAATCCACCAAAATAGAGTGCACTTGGTAAGTCATACTTTACAACAACTGAGTTTTGTAAGGGTAAGGTGCAACACATACATTGAGGCAGGCAGAAAAACCCTGTCGGAACAGCTCATTCCTATCACCTCTGCCTGGAAAGTTAAATTCTAAGTATGCACCTAAAAAAAACCCTCATAGACCAAGAGCTGTCCTAGGAGATAAGCAAGAAATAAACTTCCTATTTCCCCACTTTGTTCAGAACTGAGTCTGACTAATAAATCAGGTGAGTATTTTACTTTCACTGTCGTGGTAATAAGACATTGTTATGGCTTTTGTCAAATTATATCTGCAAAACCTCTAAGAACAGAGGTCAGATACATCAACAGAATTAAACTTAGAACAGGACTCTATTCAATGTAACGCAGATTTCCTTCCACATCACAAATAGCCTCTGCAGATTAACTAGCTTCATCTTACTTCCATTTCACTATGTGAGGGGAGGATGAAACAAGGTCTTAGCTTGCAGGATGTTACCTACAAATTAAGATCTACTCTAGTTTAAGAATCAACAACTATTCGTTAAAAATACAGAATTTCAGAGATTCGTAATTTAAACTATACCAAATAAACATGAGAACTGAAGGACAACGTAAGGAAGGTATCTTCTCCTGTCTTAAAGAATTCAGATGTTACATATATATACAGTGTATACAAAAAGCTTAACAGCTTTTTATTTCTAGTAACGCGTGTCCTGCAAGGCAAAGTAACAAATTAAACTCTGTCCTCTGCAGGGGCAGTTCTTGGCAGTAAATACAAACATTAACATTTTCAAAGGCTTAGACAGCTAAAGACATATATTGCATATAAACCACACAACTGGTTACCTACACCCACAAAATCATCTATGCTAAAAATACAGATATTTTACCTGAGAAGACTGAGAGGCATAACACCAGGTGATTCTGAAGCTGGAACTGTTTCAGTATCAGTTACTGGAGTAGTAGCAGTGGTAGTATCCTCCAGAGAGCTGCTCATGAAGGATGTTGTACTAGATGCAGAAGGGCTGGTTGTAACTGGTGTTTGGGCTTGCTGAGACTGATCACCTTCTTCTACTTGTTGATCTACTTCTGCAACAGAAAAAAGGACGTTACAGGAACATTAATATAATTTGTAGAGCAAAACAGTAGCTGTGGCTAAGTTTTCAAGGATAACTATTATTATTTAAAATTCCCCCCAAAGAAAGGGGTGTGCAGAAATGCAGACCATACAAATACTTCTACTAAAGAAATCAGCTCTATCAGCTCTTGGTGTTGTCATACCAATACAAGGTAAATAGTAAACAAGTCTTTCCAGATGATAACAGAAGCCATTTACTTGGTTAGATCTTATGATATTTAGATTTAGAGATTTAGATTTATGATTGTAACAGCTAGGATTATTCGCTTGGGCAAAAGGGAAAGAAGTCTCAGATATGAAAAGAGAGCTGATTAACTATAAAGCTATTTTTAATTCAGCTGTGTAAATAACAGATTTTTGAGGGGGTTTTTTGGTTGGTTTAGAAGAAATCTTAAGACAGTAAAGAACCAGATAGCGCAGTAATTAGCTTTAATATTTTAGATTTTTTTTTCTTTGTTTAAACTGATTTAAATCAGTTTAACCCTTCACCAAAAGGGTTGTCAAGCACTGGAACATGCTGCCCAGGGAAGTAGTTGAGTCACCATCCCCGGAGGTATTTAAAAGACGTGTAGATGTGGTGCTTAGGGACGTGGTTTAGCGGTGGACTTGGCAGCACTAGGTTAATGGTTGGACTTGATCTTAAAGGTCTTTTCCAACCTAAACGATTCTATGAATCTATGATTCTAAATGATTTCCCTGAAGATGCAGACTGTAATACACGTGTTTTTAAGAAGAAAAGGAATAATACACATTTTCTCTTCAACTTCTGTTAGTACAGTGCCAAATATCTCAGAAAAAAAACTCAGAAAACAAAACCCCAAAACCAAAACCCCACAACTGATTTAGAGATTTTCACAGACAGAAACACAGGTTACTTACACCCTGAATATACACATGCTCAACATCTTCTGTTAACATGACTGCATACAATCACATTTAACAACAGTGAACTTTATGATATTTATATCACATACAAATCCTTCCGACAAGTATATACAGAACTGCTCATTTTTAAAAAGTATTGAAGACAAATTAGAAACTCTTATATTTCTGATTGACTGATATGCATTCACTTTTTATTAAAATAAGGAATTGGGGAAAGGGCAAAAAAGTCAGTATTATAACTACAAAACAGTAAAACATCTTTGTAAAATTGCTCTGTCCAATTAAGATTCCTCCGAAGTATAACCACTACAAAATTACAAGATTATGTTTTTTGTGTTATAATTGTTACTATTAATTTTAATAAAAAAAAAATATTAGCACTATACTTCCATTATTTTGAAAATGTACCTTGTTTAAGCCTGCCACCAAACTGATCCTCCAGCAGCCCATGAACCACTAATTTGTAGATCATGGCTTGTGCTCGTTCCAAATCTGCCAGTCCTAGAGCTCTTTTAATCGGTGAACGCATGACTGCCCGTTTCACCATGTGTCGCATCAGGAACTGCAAGGCAGCACGCATTTCAACGTCTTCATGGACAACTGGAGAACTAGCACAATCAGAGTTGTGACCATTTTCTGCCAGGACTTTTGGTATTAACAGTAGTTCAGCATATTTACTACAACTAAGAAGAACACTAAGTGACTTCATAGCACCAAGATAAAGATAAGATAGCTGTACTGCTCTGATTTCTGACTGCACTATATCATGATTTCTTGGAGTATGTTCATGATTCTTTTTTCTTCCTTCAGCAGGTTGGTGTTGGGATTCCATGGCTAGTGTTGATGGTTCTAACGAAAAGGAAGCAATTTCACTTTCCGACTTAGAGCTTGTAGCGCTATGTCCTTTGTTATCATCAGCACTTTGTCCTAATCGTGTATCTGATCCAACATCACCCTCTGTTTTCTGGTCCATTTCCCCTTTATCTTCAGATTCGTGTCTGTGTTTTTTCTCATGTCTCTTGGTGCTTTGCTTTCCCATGTCTTCATGAATACCAGTCAGATAGGTAAGGTCCAGCAACACAGCAGCTGTCAGCCCACGAAATCTTGCAACATCAAAAGGCAGTGGTTCGCAGGGCTCCAGATTATACAATGGAGTATCACTAGGCGACCAAAAAGTTGGGAAGCTTTAATAAAGATCAGAATGACACAGGAAAAAGCAAGTGAGGGAGAGACAGGAGGAAAGTACAGGAAATAATGTAGGCAAAGTAAGATGTAAAATATATTTAATAAAATAAACAAACCAATTCTAAAAATTAAATGTAAACAGGGGAAAATGAGGTTATGATCAGAAAACGGGGAGATATGGTATCAGAGCAAAGGCAACAAAGCATGCACAGGCTTTCAACAACAAGCATTAAAACCCTGAAGCATCATAGAAGCTATCAATCGTGTGCTGACAGAGATTTCTACTATATTATTTAGAAATATGTTAGAGACTTCTACTAAGAAAAACTACCTTAAGCCAAATTTTATCATCATACCTGAGCTGAATTTGGGAATAGGTATAAAAGCTTAGAAAGAAAACACTCCTGAACTTTTTTCACATTAAGGAAATACTTTGATTGACCTCACATTCCTGTTCAACTATTCATCACAAGGAGCACGCTACCAATATCTTACGAGAATTCTGTCTCTGGTTCTGTCAGGACAGATTACCTAGAGAGGACACTGAGTTTTAAAAAAACACAGGTCAGAAAACCTAACAGACACACATAATGTATGTCTGTCTATCTGTCTATCTATATTCAGTGATAATTTTTTGTAACATTTAGGACTGTTACACTTGACTAATTTTCACTCTAAGCAGGACAAAAATTCACCAGCCTCTATTTCCATACATCTTGTATTTTCCATACATCCAGCAGATAAAGGACTTTTAACTCTTCCTTTTGTTATCCCAAAATGTTTTCCCATCTTACAATGTAAACTTCTACCTAAAAATGAAAGCAAGCTTTAGCCTGGTTTTAATTAGGAAGGTATATTTTGAACTGAATTCAATGCATTACCAAGAGCTTGCCTATGTTCAAGCGCTGTACCACTTCACTCAAATAATATTTCAAATTATTTTAAAGGCACACTTACTTTAAGGCTCTACTGTCACATGGGCATACTTGAAAGAATTTGTATCTGGAATTAAATTTGACAATCAATTGCACTTCAGTATATTTAGTTAAAGTGACAACAGCCTTTGCAAAAAGACAGAACAGGCATAATGTTGCAACAGTTCTAAGAGGTGAACTGACCTCAGTTGTTTCAGAATGTAATTGTAACTGGTGGCAAAAAAAACAATTACTGCTCAATTTCTCCAGAAGGTTAGAGTTCAGCTATAGCCAGAAAGAGTTTAAGAAATTTAGTGAATCAAATCTTCTCCACACAAAAACATAGGCAATTCCTGTGAGAGCACCAGAGAGCCCAGAGAAGCCACTAGCTTCATTTCAGAGCTTCCTTCCAAGTGCCTTCCCTTTGAAGGCACATCTGCAAGACAGTTGAAAAAAGCAGTATGTCCTTCCAGCCTCCTCCCCAGTTCTCACCATCATCTGCAGAACAATAACTCCAGGGTGTTACCATCTAATACAGGGGCATTCCTTTAGCTCTCTAAGGCAGGTCAGAGAATGAACAAACACTACTTCAAGGCAGTATTAATTTGAACACCATTATCCAACCCACCAGAGAGAATCCTCCCATCTCCTGACCTTAGCCACTCCTCAAGCCCCACAGAGCAATTTCCAGTCCCCTAAGAAGGGAATGACAATGCAGCAAAGACACCTGTTCTCAACTCTGATAAACCCAATCAGATCTCTCTTCAGAACCAGGTTCACCATTTACAACAACAGTGTGCACTAACCCCCAATAAAAATCTGTGTTCTTTACAGACATAACCAAGCAGCTGTAGTGAGTTAAGACAGCAATAATGTTTTAGTTAGCCAATACATACCGATTCTAAAACAAGAAATGCTCATTTCAAATCTAGGAAAAGTGGCAAGCTGGTCACATCCCAACTCTGAAACCCAGAGGCCAAATCTAAGAAGTCTAATGATGCTCATCAATTCAAAACTATCAAATTTATTTTTGATATACAATGCATTTTATTACTAGATAGCATAAAAATGTAACTCATAATATTTGTGTGTTTTAAAAAGCCAAATTTTGAAGTCTAAGCTTGAAGTAATTGATCGGCATGACTCCAATGTAAAATATATGTTACTTCTGAAGACTTCCAAGCACAACACATCACTAGATTGTGAAAAGTGTAGAAAATGAGCATACCTGATAGTAATCTCTGCTTCATCCCATTGGACTTTGGCAGATGTACTGCCTTCCTTCACTACTCCAAGCAAGGTGGCATGACGTCCAGTTTGCTTGTGTACACATCGACCTCCAACTCTAAGACCAGCATCAACTCCACCAATTACTGCTAGAACAGGCCACACTTCCACACAGAGCATCTTCAACTGCAGTTCTGAAAGGTCAGCCAGACCATGCCTACTATGTTTGCTTTTCTCCTCCTCTTTATTTTCTTTCTCCTCTCTCACCTCACTCTCTTCTCGACTTTGAATCGAGCGACTTTTCTTCAGCTTTTGGCCTGCTTCTTTAAGACATGTTTTGATTTTATTCAGTCTTTCCATCATTTTTTTATTGATGCAATGTGTCCAACGGTCTGTACGATGAAGGATACGAATGAGTTGGATAGTGGCTTCTGCCAGCACTGCAGCAACAGGACTACAGATGGGGTCACCAGGTAGCAAATCTCTTGGTGTACCACGCATCTGCATATCACAGATTTTCACCTACGTGTTTAAAGAGAACAGTTTAGAAGTTATCTTCTCAACATACCTGAAGAAGCTAATTTTATAAATACAGGAGTCTCCTGCTGAATAGAAAAAATTACTAGCATTGTCTTTTTTTGCTTGGGCTCCCTAGGAAATCCACCTTAACACTGATCAAAACCGGCATCCCTTCAAACTCAAGGATGCTGAAATTACAACAGTTCATGGTTTCTCACTTAAGACTATATGGAATTCCTAATACTACATTCTCCCTGGTTTCTGGCGAATGCAATTTTGTGTGTAGAACAGGAAGTCTGTAAATCAATTCTAAATAATAAAATACATTTTAAATTTACAATAGATTGCACAATATAGGAATTTATGAAAAGTCCAGCTAGTGTGCAAGTAATGTACTGCTATGTATGTCATAAACCAAAATGAATAATCAGTGACATTCTCAGCAGTTGTTAGCTACCACCCCCACCCCCCAGAAAACCCAACACCCATCACATTGACACAGAGGAGAACAGAAGGGAAAGGATAAACTTATGACCTATTGTTGGGGGTTAACCCCAATAAGGCAGTTAAGCCCCACACAGCCACTCAATCACTCCCCCCAGCAGGATGGGGAAGAGAATCAGAAGGCAAAAGTGAGAAAAGATAAAGAAAGTTTCATAAATAAAAGAGGAAAAAAACCCCCAAAATAAAAGAAAACAAAGAAAAACAAGTGACGCAAAATGCAATCGCTCTTTGGTCACTTTAAGTGAGCTGACCGGCTGCACTCCCTCCCAACCTCTTGCCTACCTCCAACGTACTTGCTGGGAGGGACAGAGTGAGAAACCGATAAAGCCTTGATCCTGTGTAAACACTGTTCAGCATTATGTGCATTATCAACACTGTTTTGGTCATAAATCCAAAACACAGCACCATACGGGCTGTTATGAAGAATATTGACTTTATCCCAACCAAACCAGTACACCTATGCAGATGAACATTTAAGTTACCTTTTCTCCTGGATTACTGCTATAGAACATAACACAAGGGTATAACTCCGCTGCATCCACATCTTCAAAAGCTAGTTTTGGCTCCTAGTTAAAAAACAAAACAAAAAACCCCAAACTTAGAACACCTTAACCAGCACAAATATGAAATGTGACAAAGTTATACCTGTATTATAATCCTTGTAAGCACTGAAACTGTCACGTGTCTTAACTGTCATGCTTAGCTTTATATAAAACATGCATGCCAAATTACTGCAAAAAACACCAAAAAAACAATTAATGTTAAATACCTCTCCATTTTTACCAAATGAAATAGTTCTTGCTTCCATATCTAATACGCATGTGATGAAATCTCCTTGGGTAAAGCTGGACAGGGTTAAAGTTTGTTCTCCATTGTGATAAAGGTTACCACTATACGCTCTATATAGCCACATATCTGAGGTAGTGCGATGGTTAAAATCATGTACTGGCCAGCGAGAAACTCCTACACATGTGCCTTCATTGCCTCGATTCTCCTTCACAATGTAGAACTAGCAGGCAAAACAAAACAAAAAACCCAGGGAAAAAAGTCAAGAATATACATTTTAACACAATAAAGCAATGAAACTTTACCTTACACATATTTGTGCACACTTTTAACTGTTTTACTCAGTAGCTTTTAATAAATAAAAAAATAATACGCTAAGAAGCTAAAATCACACTCTACCTCTAAAATGACATCTTGGTGTGTAAGGTCAGTCATTAACAAGTCATTTAAACTTAACCTACTAGTAATTAAGAAAACAAGAAGTTGGGGTTTTTTTCAGACTCAAAACATATACACCCAGAAGTTGGGTTACAAGGGCTAAAAATAATATTACAGAAATAAATAAGCTTTACTCCTCATGTTCACAGTGAGTGATTTACACAGATTCAAGCAAAAAACCAAGTAAAAGTGTTATGCTCAAAGATGGTACTAACAAGGACTACAAGTGTGTAGGTATCTACATTCCTAAAAAAAAATCACTCCAGATGATGTATTAAAAGCTGGTCTTGTCAGTCAGACAGGCTGATGTGTCTTTTTGCAAGAAAAAAAAAATGTTTTGTGAAGTGTTTTTCTAAAGAAAAAATTCAAAATCTACCTAGTTCAGCAGGTAACTTTTGCACGGCAATGCACATTTGTGCTGACTATGGATCTTAGAGACTTGCCCCCATCACCTCTACAAATATGCAACACATATTCACAGTCTCCAGTCTGTGTACTGAAATATCCAAATGGCAGTGCTCAAAAGCAGCCACAAACTCTTCACTTTGGATTGAAGATCATAGAATGATAGAATCATTTAGGTTGGAAAAGACTCTTAAGATCATTGAGTCCAACCATAAATGTAACACTGCCAAAGCATCATTTACTAAAGAATGTTGTCATAAGGGAGAAAACATAGGTAGCTGCTGTTTATAAATCATAGTATATTTCCAAAACAAAGTAAGAGAAGTTAAGAAATACACTTTTATGCAACCTACCTTCCACTGGTAACACCCAGAAGTAACTCCAGTGGATGCTAAACCATATCCTTTACCTCCACTTCCATGAGTTAGAATCTGCCCGTTCTCCACTATGCAGCATTGAGCTTTCTCAGGGTCAAACGACACTTCCTGTATGGGAAGATTCTCATCTTCATCTTCAGACTCTCCTTGCTTCTATCAGAAATAGGACAAAATATTTGTGGTAAACGTAACTCAGCTGCATTCAGTCAAAAGAGAAAGTAAAAGCATCATTACCTGTAGCTTCATTTCTTGTTCTTTCTCCTTTATTTGAATTGCATGTTTAGCCTGAGCTATTGGAGTCTCCCACATGCAGTCAGACAGAAGCAAGAATAATCGTTCAACAACCTGGTGTATTAGAATATAATTCAGATCATTTTAAATGCAAGATGAGGACAACAAATAGTATTATATTGTTTTACTTTGCTTTGTAGAGATAAATGTCAAAATATTTAGTGCTCTTAGATAAGCAAATATCTACACTGAGCCTCACCTGATTTGGATTCTGAGCAAACCTAAGAAACATTTAAAAGTTTAATGAGACTTTTTGAAGAAAGAGGTGTAAAAGCTTATAACAAAATATAAAGACCTGAGCCATTTGATCATCTTCAACGCCAGACTCGCAAGCAGGTAATACAGCTTCTAATACATGAAGTGCAAGAAGTCTAGTCCTCAAATTGCCAACCAAGGGAACTCCTAAAGATGGAACAACATGTCAATAATCTGGAAGTGACTTCTGCATCAGGCACACACCTGTGATGCCAGCTGCATGCCAACAGTGCACAATTTTCCAAAGTGTAACTTGTGTATATCGACTGAAGTTAGTTTTAGTTGTTCACTATGTAACACATGTTCTAACAGGAACTATTTTTAGGAACTGCACTACAGAAATGCAAGTAACCATTGAGTACATTTGGAAAAGATTATACCTGAGCAACACTTCTGAGAAGCAATGTTAAGAAGTACTTCTGTCCACTTTGGAGATGCCATTTTTGACTGAATTGCTTTTGAAGACACAACTCTACGTAGGAAAACAAGAAAGTCTCCCAAGTGCAATTCCGCAGCATGTTGTTTTCGGAGGGCAGCTAGGAAGTTAAATTAAAAGTTTTCATTTACAACCTTAATTCTACACTACCTGCAAATAACAATTTTTAAAGTCAAGGTCAAAGCAGAAAAAAAAAAAACCTAAGGCAGACATTCACAGTTGAGTTTTGGATGTTTCCATTTTTGAGAGTAGTGAGTCCAGAACAGAATACAGTCTGTTGACATTGCTAGGCTACAGTATGTGGACTAGCATGCATTTGGAAAAACACAGCTACTCAAATAACACACACTGCATTAGGGACCACAGGTACTTTGGTATGCTAAGATTTATAAACAACTGTACAGGAAATTATGGTATATATCTTATCAAAAACGTGGCTATAGAACCACACTGAGCACAAAATTATATAGACTTGATACATAAATCAATTTAAAGGTAGGAGCAGGTTGAGAATAAGAATTACTCCATCTGGTTTGGAATTAGGAGAAGAATACGGTTTCCCTCGAAAAATGAGTTATTGGTAGTAGTGTTTTTCATAAATATGGTCATAGGAGTTTAGCTATCTAAGTTTCAAACTGCAAATAAATATAGGTTAATTCAGGAAATTTGCTTTGTATTATGCAGTTTTGCAGTCTGAGTGGATGGGAAGAGGTTGACCCTACCCTGTCATATTAAAAAATCTGCAACAAAAGATTTTCTGAAATATTGATATCTTCACATAATTTGTAGTCCCTTAATGAACATTTTGGATTTCTGTGGAAATGGTGTGTTTGAAGAAATTTTTAATTGTAGCTTGGTTTTAGGTGTACGTACATAGCACAAAATTATTTGATGACTTTATTTAATCTAATTTACAGAGTGAAGAATGATCCAACAATAATCAGTACAGTAGAGTGGGTGAGGGCCTCAGCATTCAGTGGTTTCTTTTATTATGTTTTCTGGTATTTCAAAATTGTAACAGAAATGATGCAAGATAATTACCTCTGAAGTCTCTCTTCTCGTTATCCCCATTTGAATCTGCCTTTTTGGATTCTACTTCATCTTCTTCACCTTCTCCTTCTCCAAAGGAAGCCATAAGCATCACACCAGCTTGTGATAACAAGTTCTTCAGCTGACTGCATAATAAATCCAGCAAAGACTGGACCACCTTTGGGCTTAGTTTATCAGCATAGGTTCTATACACACACAAAAAAAAGTAAACGTAAGAGTATTTGAGAGCTGATCCAAGGAACAAAGACACAACTATAGACTCAGTGCAAGTGACAATTGGGCCTAACGCAGCACTAATTCTAATTCATTCTACTGCAGCAGGTTACTTTTCCTCATCCTCCACCATATGCTTGGCAGATTATTCTTACTTGAATCCTATTTTTAAGACACTTTAAAACTGTTCAATCTTTGGAATCAAAGGAATCGTTTCCAGTACTTCCTAGGGGAAAAAGAACAACTTAGTCAATTAAATATAACCCCACTGCAACTTCCAAAGATGGGGTGTTGGTTTTGTAGGTTGGGTGTTTTTTTTTTTTGGTGTGGGGTTATTGGGGGTTTTTTTACATAACGGATTTGGCAGGTAAATGCAATGTGTTGTATGAACACTGAAATTAAGATGCATGTACTGAATATTAAATAATACTCTTGCTCTAAATAGAAAATACTTTCTCCACTGTTTTTTTCTTTACTGAGTTAAACTAAAAATTTAGGTGTTGATAGGATTTTCGATGCTGTTCCCTGGTCTAGCAGAGACCAGTATTCCTCAGAATATTTTGAGGAATATATACTTTATATTTTGAAAAAAAGCACAATGTACTGCTCTGAAGAACTTCTACCACATTATTGGTATCGCTTACAGAAAGACTCATCAGATCAACTGAACAGATCTAGATTCAAAGCCAAACCAGAAAAATGGGGAATACTAGAATGCAATGTTTACAGACCATAAAGTTCTAACTATCCTGGTCCAAACTCCTCACTTACAATTTAAAAATATTTATCAGTCTTATGTACATCTTTCTTATGAATAGTGTGACCAGTCTTTTTTTCCCTCCTTCACTTATATGCTTCTGAACAACGTTTATTGTCCTAAAGAAAGCTCACACAAAAGAAAAGTTATTTTTAAAGGGTGCTGAAAAGCTTAACGATTAAGTTTTCTGAGAACAAGGGAGCATTCCATACTTACCCTGTGGTGATAGCGAGGATCTGAAGTAGTCTTGTACTGGCTACTTTCAAAGCTGTGCTGAGCTGAGAAATACCAGTTTTGGGCAGCAACTGCAGTGGTTGTCCTAACATGGTGTCTGTGCCACACAACTGTGACAGCACATTTAGCAGACCAGTGGAAATGGCCAAGGAGACATCAACAGGCTGATAGTGTACACTTAGAGCAAAGACTGTTACCAACAGAAGACGCTGTTGTGCTTCTAAGATTAAAATAAAGTTGTTTTTAATTAATAAGCTGTTTAGAGTAAGAATACTAAGACAGAAGAACAGCAGATTATTTTTAAAATAAAATTTAATGAATTAAATTATCAAGTAAAGAGTTAGCCTTCTTTGTCAGACGCTTTGAGGTAGTCTTTCTGATGTACCATCGTAGCTCCCTTTAATTCAATGCAACCTCTATGTCAAGGTTGCCCAAGGAAGAGTATCATGTATATCTACTTTGTGATGTAGATGTTCTGAGGCTAAATCTCAAACCAGAATCTTCTCTCTAGGGTAAGGATAACTGGGTGAAGTACTTAATTTTCTACTTGTACTTCAATTTGATTCTCAAGAAATTTCGTTCAATTCCATTTTAATTGTAAGTGAAACAACAAAACAATTCAGGTAACAGTGCCCATTAGGCTCTACCAACAAACTAAATTATATAACTCTCTTCTGTACTTAAGCTCTCAGTCAGTGCATGTACAAAGGCACAGAGAGGTGCAGAGTTCCAGCTATCCCTTAAGGATAGAAGCACACAGCAATATCTGTGTATAGAAGGCCAGGAGAAAGGGCTTCCAAAACAGGCAAGATGCCCTGTCTTTTGGGTTTGGGTTTAAATAAAAGTTTAAAGAAAGTTTTCTTTCTTGAATGAAAGAAGGAAGATTGGAGACTTTTCATCTCCTCAGAAAACTGCTTAACCCTGAAAAACCTAAAAATCACTTTGAAGCACCAAAGATATGGGTGACTGTGGAAGATTGTGACATGTGAAATAGAAAAGTTGACAATGCTAGAAGTCTTAAAACAAAAAGGGCTAACACTTGAAGCAAATGAAGACAGAAAAAGGTTAAAAAGCTTCTCTCTCTTAGGAAAAGAAGTCAGACAGATACTTAAGTGAATTCTGGTCACTAATATCAAAGTTTGCTCTGTTAAACATATAAGCTGTTGCACTGTGTATTAGAGGACATATTTTGCAAATCTCGTTTTCACTTACCTATGTGATGCTTATTAGCTTGCAGAGCTCTTTCTAATGTAGCAGATAATTGCTGGTAAATTTTGTGCACAGCCACTTGGATTTCAATTTGAATACTTCTCTTAGCTGCTCTGATACCATCCTGGGTAAAACAAATAAATATTATAAGGACTGATACATTTTTATCACCCAGTTATTGAAACAGCAGAAACTACTGAACTACATACCTGGTAGTGATGCAATCTTACACTCTCTCCTTTGGCGCCTGCATGTCCTACAGTGCCCAAACCAAAGCAGCCAGCAAGAAATTGTAGTCTAACAGAAGTAAGCAATGAAGACGACTGAAATCCTGGTACTTGACGGCTTCCCATTAATGGCACACTGCCTTTTTCCTCCATACCTGATAGAAGCACTAAAATCTGATGAAGTGCTTCCAGACGAAGCTAAAAATAAAAGCAAGCAAAAGACAGTATTAAGTAGCAAGTATCCTTAGAAATTAGATCATCTTCAACCGTAAGTGAGAACAAATGAGGTAGTTGTTTTCTCATCATCACTTCTTCTTTTAAAAAAGGAAATTCTTTAAGTTTCGTTTTAGAGTTCATTTACATGAAGTTCCAGTTCCAGTTAAGATATTTTAACAGAAAAGAGAGGAAGAATGTCCTTAATAGACAGAATTTGAACAATGTTTTAAAAAAATCCATAAAATGAGCATAATGTATGAAGAATAAGAAAAGGTGTTAAACTGAAACTTACCTCAGCCCTCAACTGTTGCTGCTCCATTGCAATTATTGATGCTTGTGGACTGGTGGACATATTTTCCTCTGGTTCCTTAAATCCTGGCGAGTTTCCCACATCTCCGCTTACAAAGCTCACAACATTTTCAATCAAAGTATGAACTCCAAGGGATCTTGAGAGATCAAAATCGGACTCAACAAATGAGTAGGAGGAAGTGTATAACCAATCTCTGCTGTGTTTTAGTCGAGCCCATGAGTCACTTAAAGGTTCCACTTGACTGTGTATTGCTCCTAAAGATATACATAATGAAGTCTCATAAATTCCAATTCACCAGGTAACATATTTTGACAGTAGGTAAAGGCTGAACTGCTGCTATTCATACAGGTGGAAAATGGATATTCATGTTAATTATACCATGCATTAAGCAACTTAGAGCAAAACACTTGATTTAAATTTACAGCAATTTCCCTAAAGGAAAAGCTGTATTTCTTTTAATTATGTTAAGCAGTATTGCAACACGCTGCCAAGTGAAAAAAAAACCAAAAAGATAGAAGCCACTCAAACTGCTCAGCTTTAAGCTAGAACACTGAATAAAAATGCTTTGCAGCTAAATGACAAAATAGTAAAGAAAAGATCTGCTACAACAGAAATTGTGCACTTTGGATATTTATTTTAAGGTCTAACCATAAAACAAGACTGTTTTTTGGTTTTAATCAAACCACTATATATTTTATTGTTTTGAAAAGCACAATGTTATTTTTGATGAAATATTTACAGAATTCATGATTGCAGAAAGGAACAGAAAATTTTTTATTTTAGACTTACAGAGAGCATTTACTTTGTTATGATTCAAGATAAAGAGATACATGCATTTTAAATACTATCTACAGCATGTGTTAGATCTTTATCTTCATCATCTGGCAATTTCACAAGTCTATTTTCAAGTACTTCCTATTACATCGGTGTGTCATTACACTAACTGAAACTTTACCATCAGTAATAAATGTGCTTCTTCAAACGAGCATCAGTCATCAATCTGCAGCACTGGAACTTATTTATCACCATATATTTGATCTCATTTCCAAAAGAGTTTTGCTAGAACTCTATCCCTGGCACAATGAGTGCAATGTCACTGAAGTCATACCTTCATCAGCAATTAACTGATATACATCAGTTAAATATACATATCAACACAGAAGTTGGTATTTTATTGTTTTTGCAAACGCTGTTAGCTGACTTGGAGCTATGCAAGGTGTTACAAGAGGGCAGATCCTGTGGAAAAGAACTTTCCATCTGTATAGATAGGTAATGTCTGGAGACCTATGTGGAAACCTAATGTATGTTTAAATTCACTTTGTAATTCTAGTTTGAATTATCTTAATCTACATAGAATTTTTAAATATTAATGTCTCTTGTGCACAATGAGCTACAGATATAATTTGGAGAATTACAATCCATTCATAGTACTCATACAAATCTACATTAACGTTTCAGTTTTTAAAATCTGTCTGCAGGATATCGGCCTCAAACATTATTAAACATAGTCATTTTCAGGAGAAAATCACACAAATTCATAGAAATTCATCTGTTGAAAGCTTGCTTTCATCAGTGAGGCTGAGTTCCAATGGTAACAGCTGGATACTAGTTTCAGGACCTCCTTTAAACACAGCCTAGCTGCAGCAGCTCTGTAAGCAGCTGCTCATAGGAACAAGGAAAGACAGACACATCAGTTTTTGAACTTAGGACAACTCTCCTAGCAACCATTCTACACCATTCTTTTCCTGAGGTAAAGGCAAAATGCTATTATGCTGTCAACAAATGTGCACCTGCAGGTCACAATTTGCACCTTCACTCAACTTGCAAATTCAAAATACTGTGAAATTTTGCTTTTCCTTTGTAAATTAGGTAGTCAATCTCCACTTAGTTGCCAAAAAAATTAATTGTCAGGGCTATGAATTATGAAAACCTGTTCATGTTCCACTTCCTTTTCTGTAAATAGTGTTCACGTACATTTGCATGGTATTCCTTACACTTGCTACTAAACAGATTGCAATGGCTTCAGAAAGAACCATCACGGTCTTATTAGGTATTTGACAAAAATATACGCACGCAAATTTATTTTGGATAATGCAAAGATTAAGTTTAAACACTATTTTTCAAAGTGTAATCTAATTTCCTAATTTCTGCTGCTTTATGTAACACAGCAATATTACCTGGTTTACAGAGAACAACCTATTTTGTCGTGTTTACTATGAAAGAATTTAAAGAAATTCTGTTACTCAATTTTACAATTTATACCTGGTGACAATATTTAAAACAAAAGTAAAGACAGGTACCACCTTACCCTAATTTTAATATTAATTCTTATAATACTTGTTTTAAAGCTCTCTATTAAAAACTAAGTTATAGGCTGAAGTGGCAGGTGAGAAACATAAGGTCAATAGGACAGAGTAGAATAAAAGGGCACTAAAATACTCAGATTCATGTAGGAAGGGGTTTCCTAGCGTATGCATGGTGAACAGAGCCCAAGGGAGAGGATAAACGAAGCCTCAGATTTCCTATAGGAAGCATAGCTAAACCATTACCACGTCCACAAAATGTTGCCTACATAGCAACAACTATTTCAAAAGCCTCCTTAAGCCCTACAGTCCTTCAGCATCAGGAGAGCTTAAAGCATCCCAAAGTGACATTAGCTTCCTATCCTCTACCTGTCCTACGCTATGCTATGCCACTATAAAGCACAGCAGAGAACCAAAGGATTGGTAAAGAAACAAGAAGCAATTCCAATGTCTTAAATCATGAGCTTTAGGAAACCTTTCAAGGGTTAACAGAACATCAGAAGAAAATTTAGTTTTGATAGTCAACAAATCTTATAAGAAAAAGATCCCACCATATATTAATAAAAACCTAAACTATTTCATATTTGAAAAAAGATGAGGTCTTAGCTAATCATTTTAGTATTAAATGCAAGAATGTTTAAATGTAAGAACAATTTAAAATTGTTTCAAATTAGGAGAAAAGTCCAATAATTATGAGATACAGATTAAATGTAAAACAAGAGAAGTTATAACTAAAAGTATAGAGTTTAAAAACAAAGATGTCGGAAGTCAAAGTAGTATACTTCAGAATTAAAAGCATTTAAGAATTAGGGCACACAAATCTAAAACAAAGTAGTTTTTTTTTCTTGAAGATGTTAAATATCAATAGAAGAATCAAAAGTATGATTGTATTATTAGAGCTTAGCTTGATTCTGTGTAATATAAATTACACAGAATTGACTGCAGCTTAGCACTTCCATAAGCCTCTACAATCACATGAATAGAGTTGCACATAAGAATAAACTTTAAGCTAACAGAAAAAAAAAAAGTTTACTTGTCCTTATAAGCCAGCTTGTAATAATGAGTTTTCTAAATGAATGTGGCACAGCTGCAATACACACTTCATAAAACATAAAATATGTAGGGAAGCTATAGAGACAAAAAAATAAACATGCCATCAGTTACTTGCTTGAAGCTCTTCTTTTTTCTGGGGCTCAACTGGCCAAAAAGGAGTAAATACACTACACCACACAAGAATCAGAAGACAAAAGCAGACATTTGAAACAGAAGATAACATATTCATAAAATCTCTTCCTCATATTATTCTGACTTAGACTTAAATAATCAGTCTCATCTCAATCAATACAACAATATATCAAGCAGCAAAGTTTCAGGAAAAAAAAATATTTACTCGTTTTGAATTAGCATAGCCTAGGTAACAGAGTTTCTAAATTCTCCACCTTCTTTTCTGGGGGGAAAAAAAAATATATTCCCTTTAACACAGTTATACACATACACCAAGACATGTTTACATCCCTTACTCACACACGATCTTTCAATTTCAAAATGCAGAACTCATATTATTACAGGTACAAAAAATTATTTCAATTTAATTTGGATTTCACTTACGTTGCTGCTTTTTTCAGAGTTGCCCAATTGTGTTAGTAAAGTACTACAGAACACACAAGCACACTGAAATTCACTGAATTAAGATTATATGAAGTAAGAAAACCCAAGACTGGAGGACTCTCATTTATCTGTCTGTAACTACATTTATGATTGCACTGATAAATACTCATTCTTTACTGTTAAGTATCTAATGCAGTGTACAGTATCCTACAGTACTGTACAGGATAGGTACAACATTTTGAGGCATACTCTCTGGATCTGCAAAATTGAAAAAGATGAATCGCAAAAAAAACCCTAAAGGGCTTAGATATGAGGGGAAAATAATAATGTGCTCATCACCCCTTATGGCAAAAGTATTGAAAAAGACTTTTCCTGCAGGAACAGAAGGAAAAGTTTACTAATTCAGAAATAACTAAATAATAGCAAGGAACAAGATACTCAAAGGATCCTCAGGCTGAAGTAGGAATACCACAGTCATATTTCTGAACAGATACAATAAATGAAGGAAGAAGACAATTAAAGATTGGACTGAGTGGCTAAGACGTTAATTGACTAAAAAGAGAATGCTTTCCTTCCATACTCATCTGCAAGACCATAGGAATAACTTATAGTATCAGTAGTTTTTCTACTGCTAGTTTTCTATATTGCGATTTATGAATAGGAACAGCTTTCGTACCATAAAAATCAAACTATAACCAATATTGAGATTCAGTTATTAAGGACATGTGATCTGAATTTTGAATAACAAGTTGCTGCATTCAATAAACAGAAGTTCTAAAATAAGCCAACCCACTCCAGAGGGAATTACTCTCTTGCCTGTTACAAAAGAACCACTCACCGATACCCTATACACACTATATTATTTTGACAACTTTGCAAGGATCAAATATTCTGCATAGAGTATAGCTGAGGATAAATTAACCCTACAAAACCTCAGCTGGAAACATCATGTGTGGCCATGGTTCTGTAACAAGTAGCGTGGTTAAATTCTAGTAAACTTGTTAAGAAAAGATGGGAGGAACCTCATGCCCAAATATTAAGGAAATTTTTTTAGTGAAAATTCCCTTTTAAGTATCCAAAACAGCACAGCCTACAGGAAAAAAAACAATGGTGATAGAAGGAAATTTCTTGAGGAAAAAAACCTTGCTTTCCAATTAACTCTGCTTGTCAACTTCCTTCACACAGTTTATGGAGACACAGTTAAAAGAACAAGTATTTTCAAGGGACTGCTGCAAACTGCAGTAAGATATTATTCTAAAAACCATATGCAAAAGGAAAGACGATTGAATTTTTTTAATAATAAACTCCAACTGAAAGAAATGAGAAGTGTTTCCTATGGTTCTTCTGTAAGACTCCACTTGTTCTTTTCCACCTAACACTGCCAACTCTACATTCAATCCAACAAAAATTTGAAAAGTTCAGCTGCAAGTCCCTTAAAGCAAAAATGGTTACTGCTGTTTTGTAGAAATAGAGACAAGAAAAACAGGGGGCTTTACTTTATGTTAATTGCAATTCAAGAAGTGTTTCCCATGGATGCTTCTGCTGTAATGCATGACTATCCTCTGCACACAAAATAGAGATCTTTTCTAGCATCTATATGGCATACATGTTTCCTTCCTCTCCTTCTCCTCATTTAGAGGGACATAAAACCTTCCACATCTTCCCTCAAAAGCAGATCTTATGTGGAAGTCCTAGGAGGACACGGTACAAACATGAATATGGACAGAACATCTCTAAAAAAAACCTCACAAATAAAAACATGCTGCTTGTTTCTCACTACAATGTCTAATGGTTGCTTCAGGGCAATCTGACTTTGGTGGCACTTAAAAATCCAGGTGGAGAACATCTTGAGGAACAATGCTGTAGTCTTCTGTAGGTCATCTCTTCTACAGCAGTTTACTTGCCATAAATAGGAAACCAGGCTTTTTCTAATCCTTCAATTCTTAACAAATGTAGCAAATTCAATGCAGATAGCTCATTCTGATGGAACTCTCTAATCTCTTCTGCCAGCAACTTGGGATGGAGCACAGCATAATGCGAATATGCTGTAAGAATTTAGATTTCCCCTATTCTTCAAGCTGAGGTAACACTAAACATAAATGTTTCCTTTATTAGTCACAGCATATCACAAGAATAAAGATGAAACTGAAGGGGTTTTACCAGTCAAAACATCTTTGATAGGCACTGCAGTATCTCTAGCACTCTAGTGTACTGGCTATGTTACAAGGGCTGGACAACCCAAAGTTACATCTTCACCAAACACTGGGGCATGCTTCACTTCTACAAGATAACTGGGATTCACAAAACCAGACATTTCATAAGAAATGAAAGACCTTAATTAGCACCGAGCTGAACAGCTCGTCCACTTGATCACACAGATCTTTGTAGATCTTTTCCTGACCTTGATATAAGTATCAGGAATGTTTCCCTGTAGATACACCCTGCATTCACTGGATGAGTCTGGTATTGGGTATCAACCAAAACTATCATATGTATCATCCAGCACAAGTAGAAATGTTTCCATTATTGTATGCTGACTAACTTCCAGTTGCCAAAACCAGACAAAAATATCTGTAAGTACCATGGGACAGCAAAATAAGTCCTCCAATACCAGAAGACCGGTATCAGTGCATCCTGTCACAGTGTTCAGCTTGCAAATGAGCTACGTGAGCTTCTTTAGGTTCTGGACAGATCAACTGCATTTACCCCTGTTTCTCCTCAGTGTTACACACCTGGTGCAGAACCTTCTTCTGTAATAAAAAGCTTCTATAGACTAGTTGGTTGATGAAGTCTATTCTTGCATTATTCCTTATTTCCTGGAGCCCAAAAAACATCATCAGTCTAACCAACAGTTCAGGAACCATAATCCACAAGATATACTGTTTCTCAGATCTAACCCAAGAAGATTTCCTGGATTACTTTTAGAATATAGAGGAAAGAGAATGCAGAGTTCTGTGTCAGATTAACGGCAAAGCTAAAAATGGTGGCTGCAAAGAATACACTGCAGATCAGAGTGCTGACAGAGGCTATCAGATCTTCTAACACTGAGATGCCAACATACATCCTGCTGTCACAGTATGAACAGCTCTAGTAAATCTCTTTACTTGCTCAACTGGCTCAATTGCTTATCCATGTACAAGGAATTCCTTTCCACATTATTTACAAATTGAAGTGTAATGAGTGTTGCCACTGATAGTTTGCTTTACAATTCCAAAAGACTTTAAAAAGCAAGCAACCTCTCAATACTCTGCTTAATGATGAAGGCTATTAAACTAGAACTCTTACGTTACCTAACCGTATTAAGGTTTCTGTAATTAAAGGATATCATAACCCAAGCTAATTCCTGTTAACCTCTTCCCAAGATTTTTACAAATACAACAGATGTAAGTCATGATTCTAGCAGAGACTCCCATCATCCCAAGTGGTGGGACTTTTTGGTCTCTGTGTAAACAAACATCCTTTGCTCCCTCCACTACCTTCTGTGAAGAAGCTCATTGAGATTCCCCAGAACGAAGCAGCAACAAAAAGCAATACAAAAGCTAAAAATCTGATTTATATTGGAGTAATAGAAGAAGCAGTTGCTTGGTTCTGTAGGTGTGCTGTGTTGAGAGGATGCAAAAATTGAAGCAGTATTTTCTGGATACAAGTTCTCCATGTTCAAGCACATTTTATGGTAAAAGTTCATTGTTAGCACACGAATAGTGTGTTCCACTTGATACTGAACTTCTCTGCCAATTTTTTCTTCCTGAAGTCACACGAATGAAAACAGAATAAAAGTTCCTAATTCACTTGACCTCACAGAAATCCTCACTTGCTTCAAAAGAGCACCACAATTCTAGAAACTAGAATAAATAGTTATAACCTAGGAAATACTATAAATGAGCCACAACGCAACAGAACTTAGCACAACAAACAGAAGGTAATAATTATTTTAACTGTTCTTTTTAAATACTCAGTTTTAACATCCTGATTACCATTATGTGCTGTATCGAAGTGCAAACACATTTTAACTTAAGAAATACTAACAAATTCACTAGGTAAACAATCAAACTTACCCCTCTTTCTGTGTGATGATGCCAAATCCAAATCAACATTTCGTCTTCCACTCTAGATTAAAAGATTAATAAAAGCCTCATTTATTTAGGTGAACGTATGTGGTGCGTAATATTTGAGTATTTAAAATGCATTCCTCACCCATAAAAGTAAGAAAATCAACAGCTATAATAATTTCAGTTGTTTTTTTACCACCACTACTTTCTCTTAACAATGGTGGTTATTAGAAGAGATCTCTACACTGAAACACAGCACTAAATAAATGTTTAAGATGTGCTTCCCACCTAAATATTATATTGACAATCTCCAAATACATAATGCTAGTTTACTTACCAGTGAATAACCTTCCTCATCTGATTCTGGCTGAGATAAATCAGATTCACTTCTTGACTTAATCAGTCTGTAGTTTGAGTTTACATGGATTGAGCGACTTTCTGCAGTAAGACTTTCACTCCTGCTTCAGGTGCACACACATGCATGTGCACACACACACACACACAAAGAAAATACTGATATTAGGCAAAAGAAAGATTTGATAGTCAAATTTAGCAGGTACCACAGTTTTATTTGGGAGCAGACTATCACAGAACATCACAACACCACACCAAAGAGGAAAAAAGTGGTCTGACGGCTTCAATTATTATGCTTATAAAGGGTTTTAGTAAATTTGTTACTTCTTAACACCCTTATTGGTCAACTGAACAAATGGCAACCTCAAATGACCGATCATTCAAGTGCCTTGGTAAGTATTACATACAGTATAAGAAACACTTCTGAGCTGAGAGGACAAGAAAACAAAGTAAGTGGGTGAAAAAGCACTGAACTTATTAAAAACCCACCCATAAAATGCATCCTAAAGTTGATATGCTGGAGATGAAAGCCACTTTGACAACGACAGAGGCAGCCACCCATGCTTTAGAGACTAGATTTCCAAAAAGAGGTAAAAAGAATAAAAGGGTACTGAATATATATTAATCTCCCTCTGAACTCCCCGTCAATATCTTCATTTAAAATATCAGAGCAGAGCTTCCGTACACTAGAAGCTTAAGAAGACTCAGGAGTTCACTAGTAGCACCAGCTACACAATTCCTGTGTTATATTCTAATACACACACAGAAAGATCTCTAGAATAAAAGTTTAAATGGGTCAAGTTTAGAATAAAACTGTGTTATGAAGAATATCTGAGGTTATGAAAATTAAAATACATTATGTAGTACCTTATACTATTTAAGTTATACACTTCTCCAATTCAATGAGCTGTCTGGCTTTATTTTGTTTTTCTCCTATACCTAACAACAGTGTCTTACACATGCCAATATGTTAGGAATATTTACAAAAATTAATCATGAACAAGACTTTTTTCATAATAGGCTTTGAAACTTTTGCTTTTAAACATATCCTACAAATTTTTTTTGGACACTACTATATAGGACATTGGTAAAGTTCAAGAAAATACAAACATGGTAATAAAAAAATCCAAACACATAAACAAATCTTAGGAAAAATAAAGAATTTTTCCAATTACCCAGGTTATCTGTACACCTGATGATCTGGACTTCATTACTATTTATCACTAAGCCTAACTTTGAAAAGTAAATACGGTCCACATCGAATAAAATTCTTATTAAGGTTTAGTTAATAAAGGACAAAGAAAATTGAGAAAAATCGTTATTCTCAACAAAACCATAACATTGCTCTAGGCAAAAATCTTCTTTTAAATAAAATTCTAAGAATCCTCAGTGGAAAATTGAGGTTATTTAATCAATTATAAAGGAAGCAGAGAAGAGTTACCTATTCCAAGCAGTCAGCAAAACCCACCTTGTCATGAGTCCGATCCCCTCAGGAGTAGTAGAGGGAGGTTGCTGTAACTGTCCATCCTCCCTTCGTTTCTGGAGCTCCTCGATAACAGGGCTTACTCCCAAGATCAACAAGGCACATCTGTGGATCACAGAGTTGCATGCAGCAGTATACACATCTTGACCTTCTGTCAGATCAGTGCTGATTCTTCGTTCCTGCTGAGACTGAGGAGGTGGATCATCAAGTCTAGTCCCTGTCCCCGTGTTCATCCTATCTCGATCCCGACTGCGAGCTACTTCACGGGCTGATAGGAAACATTGAAATATTTCTGTAACATGCAACACAAAAAGAAGGTCTTAACTTCTAGACAAAGCTACACAGAATGAAATATTCATCTACATCTTGGGCCAAAAACTGCCCCACTACAAAGAACAATGAATATTTTTCTGACAGTATATACATTAATAATACAAAGCTATAAAAGAAGTCATGCAAACAGGCTAAATGAAGCATTTACACAATGTTACGTTTAAAATGAAGAAGACAATGCAATCTGACAGAACACTAAACACTCTTTCAGTGTCTTACTGCAACCCAACTCCTGTTTGGATAGCATCAAAGAGAAAGAGATTATTTCATGTTTGCCTTTTAGCAGATGTATATAAAGTAATGCTTCTGTAAATCTGTATTCCAGACACCAGCATATCTGTAATTCAATACTAAAACAGTTTCAGGCTTTTCTTAGCTTTGGTCAGTACAATGAAGATTCTATCAAAATTCTTAGCCTTTACTTTGCTTAATTCTGCTGTTGTCTTAGGTGCCAGATTCTTCTAAAGAAGCTGTGTGAGAGACCACATCACCTCTGTCCAAAGACCTAAAGTTCTCTTGACTTAATCATTTTAATTTTAAAGATTCAGTTCCCATTTGGAAAGGCAAAAGTAAACCCAAACACTTCCTTCATTGATACTAATAGTTAGAAGCAGCAAGGCATCAAGGACACAAACTGAACTCTGCATGTCAGGATCAGCTTCCCTTAGGACCTCCAGTAAAAGAGTCATCATCTTCCTACTTATTTGTGCACGTAACACTACTGTCTGTCCGGATACTTCTGGATACATTTCCTTTATTGTACTCAGAAAACCTGTCCAGGTAGCATTTGAGAACACTGAGCATTTGCTCAGGATAACTGCGTATCAAGCAGCAAAAGCATATTGCATCTCCTGAGCAGGTAACACACGTGTACACCTTCTAGAACCATAAATCATCTCATGAACGTGCACTTCAACTCCATAGTACACTTTCAGGAAAGGTACACTTTTGTAGTACGCTTTCTGCATTGTGGATGTAATGACACATCATATAGAAACTAAAGGTGTCACATACATTGTGGTCTACAGGATCCCAAACAGGAATATGAGAGTCCTAATGGGAAATACAAACACTGTCAGCAAGATAGGTGATGACAGCAGAGGCTGGAAAAAGATAAACATTCTAACAGTATCTGGAGGAACAATATTTGGAAAAGAAAAAAAAATTATGTATCTATGGAAAATATTTCAAGTTAGCCAATTTTATTTTTTAAGCTATGTACATTCTACAGTAATTTTCAAAGGCTAACATGATTTCTGTCTTTGAGAACACCAAGGTAACAACAGAAAAAACAACTGAGTGTGACTGTATGTTGCTTCACTAAAATTGGAAAAACTAAGGATTAACTACCCCATTGAGCCTGATTACAAGCTCAAGTCAATATAACAACAGTTTGCAAAGTTCACCTTTTTCAAGCTGTCTTCTGAAGAATTAAACAAGTTTTTTAGAAAACCCATGAGAAAATATTGCAAATAGTGTTACAAATACCAAATTTTGAATAAAATCTCCATGTTTTTAACAGATTCAAGAAGAGATATTCAAAGATATAAGTAAATTCCAACTCAGTCAGCCCACTGTTATCAACAGCAGTTTTGTTTCCAAACTTCAGAGTAACATTACCCTTCAAGGCTTATTACATGCAAGAATAACACATACAAACACAGCAAAAAATCTATATATAAATACTGATGAAAACTCAGAGATCTACTGAATAGAAGTTTAGAGAAAACAATATGAAACCTATTAGTCTTGTAGACAAGTGCATCTAAGAAGTGTTGGTATATGTCAGATGCCCTGAGAATTGCCCGTAAGACAGTCCACTTGCCTAGTATTCACATTCCCTTGTATCAAAAGACTTTTCTGACCCAATAAAAACACTACACCATTTTATAAAAATAAACATCTCACAACGCTTATGCAGACAGATCTTTCATAATCTTTTAAATAATTTCTCCATTTCATCTCAGAGAGAAAAACGTATTGTCCTTCCAAAGCACATTACATTATTGACACACATAACTATTACTTACTACCAGCTGTCATAACTTCATGTTCTCTTTCCTCCTCTTCATCATCTTGTTCTGGGTGTCCTTCTTCTCTGTCACGTTCTGCCTGCTCCTCCATTTCTGCTTCTTCATCAATTGTACGAGTAAAAGAATGTTCTTGAGTATCAACATCAGCAGATTCTTGGTTATCTAACATCTTGATTAAAAAAAAAAAATATATACACAGTGAAATTAATTCTCACCAAAATGAAAGATGAACATAAAAGGACACAAGTATTTAATAAGTTTTCTTCCTATCAAAAAGATACTTTTACTATTGTGTGAAATAAACAACAGACACCTGTTTACATTCAAGTCTTTAAATACATAAGCTGGAAAATTTAATTTTCCTTTAATAACTGTTACTCAGATAATCTGCAGAAAAATGTCTCCTTGCAATGCTTGCTTACACTCAAAACTTAGACTCAAACTTTGACACTTCAGCATCAAAGCCTTTAGCAATCACATGCTGTTGCCTCATAAAATTTTCTCCCTTTAAAAAGGACATGAATATGACAAAACTTACTTCGATGGACAAGATTTTGTTACTTAAAGTGATACCCAGTATGTTCCCATTTTTATTCTTAACAGTCCTGAATTTGCAGTTCTTTACTTTCATTTTATTTCAATGAAATTGAACAGATGCACCCCAAGATCAAAGATTAGCATATGACGTGCACAAGAAGAGTAACAGTCTTAGAATTTGAATTTAAAAAAATCTTTTTGATTGAGTGGATATATTTGGGTCGATGCTTTCCTTCAATTTGAGGATATAAGTGCTGACCAGCAAAATACTTACTACCTAACAGACAATTTTCCAATGCAGGAAACAGCTTTAGACAATCTGAAGAAGGCAAAGCTTTAAATATAAAACATACAGTTACATTAAAGGTTTAGAATACTTCAGAAGGTAATTAATCCTACAAATCTTAGGACATACACATCCTACCAGCATAATTCATCTGCCCTCTCCTGGTAGTTTTCCTTTCCAAAAGTACAGAAGGTGTTGGTAGGAGCAGATCATGGTCACCATTTTTCTGGTGCCTCTTATTTGCTCTCATCGTTCTATCATTAAGCCAGTGTAATCTATGCAAATGCAAACCAGCTATTTTTTCCCAATAGTATTCAATCTGAGATCTCCCCGAAGTAACAAATCTACTGTGTACGTTTAGATTTGCTGTATTGCATCTGCACAATAAGCTTGAGGATCTCCGGGAGTAATGGAACTTATTGCACACACGCAGCACACAGTACCTGTGTGTGAGCATACACAACAGCTATAACATGAACATGAAGCAACAGATTTATTATGTGTTTAGAAAATGACCACCTTGTGTATGCTTAGTAAGCCAGAGAACCACCAAAATTAACGTATGCATACTGTCCTGTGTACAAACACTAGACCCAATGCTTTCAGAAGTGCTTGCAGCTATGTCAGACTATAAGAAAGGAAAGCAAAGATACATATCCCCTTTATATTAATTAAAAGGAGGAAAGACACATACACGATTTTAAAAAGCATCACTAGTGCTTTATAATATAGCTAAAAAGCCTCATAATCCTGATGTCACATGAGAATTTCCTTGATTAAAAATATCCCGCTTGTAGATTGTAAACAGCAATTAAAAATCCTATCAGAGAAACCCTAATCCTACTTTAAGGACTACCTTGTAATGCCTAACAGTCCCCAACTCTGAGTAATTCAATGAACACTTCCATCATCAATTCTGATCTGGCTTAATAAAATGATTCTCAAGTTGCCATCACGCTAGTTTCGGGCCCAGTCCTATCATGTCTAACATTCATGTAGGGCTGACAAGGACAAGTAGCCTTAAAGTAATGTTAGGACTAAGAAGAGAATCTGGCTGGGGAGGAAGGAAAAAAGGGGCAAGTAAGGCAAGGAAGGGGAAGAGAGAGGTACAGAGAGGGACAGAGGTCAGAGGCCCACATAACTCCGTTGAGTTCAGGAATGGCAGCCAGACTAAGCTGTGGCCTGGTCAACACAGCTAAGCAATCTACGTTTAAGTTGTAGGCTTCTATGGTACTGCATACCAGTGCTGTGTTTACAGGTAAAACTAGGCTTCAGGCTGTGCGTGAGTCAAGTATTTGCTTCAATTGATTTAATACCACATGTACTACAGATTAATGGACTCCTAATTACACATTGCCCATTTTCATTTGAAAACTCCTGAAAGTTTTTCAACAAGGTACAACAAAAATACCGGCAACATATATGAAACTAACATTATGTAATATTTTCTTAATACACAGTAAAGCCTGAAGAACTGAAAAGAGATTTACAGTCTTACCCATCTGTCTCTTGAGGATGATCTAGTCTGAATAAGTTCCATGTTCTTACAGGCAAGCAAGCGACTCCGAACTTTATATACACAACGGTATACTTCTGCCAACGCTTTGCCAGGCTGGTATCTACAAAAAAGAGACCCAAAATAGAAAAAATCATACAAACTTTCTTTTAAAAATTGAAGTTGAACTTTTAAAAGCAGCTTTAAATTACTTGCCTGCTCTCACCACAAGCTTGACTAAGTAAACTTGTATGTTTCAGAAGAGCTGCAAGAACAAATCTGGACACAGTATCTAGGAGTGATTCATTACTTAAAGTTGCAGTATCCCAATCTGAAAATAGAAAGGATTCATCAAAACTGGCTACTGTTTCCAACAAACAAATACATTTTCAACCCACTTAAATCTTTCTACTACTTTAGGGGTAGTTTTAATACTTAAGAAATAAGTTTAGCATCAATAACTCATAAATGCACTGCTTCAGACAAATGTGTTTTGGTCTGCTCGAGGTACTTAAGTCTAACAGTCAGCCAAGGGCGTGCACACAAACTGCCACCAGAGACTCAAAGAGCTGAACTTAGGGTACAACCTCTTTTTCAAGCAAGGATACAGAACTGGAGCTCTTCTCTTTACTGAGTCACTCATTTACATGGAACTTGTTTAGAAACACACCATATGTGAAACTTTCTGTTCTTTTACACGTGGTTGAAACTACATTCAAGAATTATTTCGCAGACTCACTTATGATGAAAAAGCCTTATCTCCAGTAGGAAAGACAACTATTAACACAAGCACAAGCTTAAGCACAAGCTTCATTGCTAATATTAGCAAGAGACGTTTTCAGGTCTCAAAACTAAGGTTCGTCCAGTATTTTCAGAAAATTACTCTTTCATTTCAAAATAATTTTTCCCTACTTTAAAAAGAACCATTATGAAAATAATATTGTTCTACTATAAAATAACCGAACTGCCAAGCAAACCTCCACAAGGAACCATAATTTTTCATGGGGAAAAAATTATTACTGTCCCACTTCGTTAGAAATATCTTCATAATATTTTTTTCAATTAAATATTATCTATGAATTCTTGCAAACTGCTGTAGAAATCACAGAAACTTACCTGGCCACATAAAGTTTAGTCTAACATACCTGCTCCCCATCAAGTTCCATTACTTTGCATTTGATGCTATGCTAACTGTCACCATACAACTTTCAGTCAGCTTGAATTGTGAGCAGAGCAGAACCACATCAACTTCTAAAACACCCAATTCCATAACCAAAATAATACATATTAGCCCATTCACCTCAGATTTTGCAGACAACCAGCATTTTTTCCTGGAATTCCTACTTCTGTGGAATTCTGCAACAGAATTCTCTGTGTTGCTCTCAACAGGCACACAATACCATTTGCTGCCTTCTTGATCTGGCCTAGCTTGGCCAGAGCTACAGAAAATTATCTCTGGATCCAGTAGAGAGTTACAGGACAACCTCAATGCTTAGTGGATCTCATTAAAACAAGACATGGGAAGCTTGAGCAGGAACCCAGATTTTAGGCAATAAGCCTGAAAAACCATTAATACTGTAAGGCCAGCCTCCCAGAGACTTGAAAAACAGAAGATGACTTACCCCTTCGACCCATTCCTAACATATTTTGCCTTCACTCATCTCTTCCCCATCAATTTTCTTTTTAATTCTAAGTTTCACCCTGCTCTACTAGGAAAACAGAAACACCAACAACTGCGTAAGCAAACAAGAGTCTTTTTTTTCCAGTTTGGAGGGAAAAAGAACATTGAACTACATGTTTGCCAAACACTGGAATCAATGTCAAAAATAGCTAATGGAAAAATCAAAAGAATGACCATGGAACATGACAATAAATTAAGTTTATCATGTCACAGAATTAAAAGTCGTTGCCAAAGAAAATACTGAATTCTCCTAGGCGTGTAGTTGAAGCACGCGATATGCTTTTAACACACACACATATATATTTGCAACATCTTACCTTTACTAACAGCATAGTCTTGCATACTGATCCAGAGGCTCCTTGCTGGCTCTTTTGTACAACCCAAGGCCAAATCAACATAGACAGAAATCTCAGGTCTCAGCTTATAATCAAATGGCTTCTGTTCCTCATTTCCAGACAGGGCCACTTCTAATAAGGAGCTCATGCATTTGTCTAACAGAGGGGAAATACTTAAGAAATTAAACTCTGCAAATTTTGAGGATTACATGCACCTATCTAAAAGCGTTATAAAACAGCTTTCACTCTCCACTTCGTTTAAAAAAAAAAATCAAGACATCTCATTGCCTGACTACAAACTCACATTAGATAAGGAATAAAGTGACTTAGAGTTACAATTTACATAAAACGTATGAAGATTTACAAGCATTATCCAATTCTGCTTCAATAGCATAATTCTGTATCATTAATTCTACCTGAACTATATAGCCATAGGCTTGCAATTATTGTATCTTCAGACATGAGCCCATTTCAAAATACTATGTCTGGTAAATAAGTCTTGAAGTAGTCTACTCAGAATCAGAAGAAGGAGGAGATGTGAACTAAGAGGAACAGGCCATCGAGAAGCAGAAGCAAGAGCATTATTCAGATAGGAAGGGATGACTAGAAATACTAATGTTGCGTCCTGTTAACACTTCTGGTAGATGAGAAGGATTGAAGTTTGTTGTTAATAGTATTATTTCTAAATAATAAAAATTCCACTTTGTAAGTAGAATACAATTTAAGATAATCTTTTTCAGTAATAAATATGAACAATGGAGCCCCTGGTGTGCCTGTTAAATGCTGAGCATCTAAGAGTAAAACATTTAAAATTAACTCAGTGAAGTCTCTGTTACTTCTTTCACTGAGAAATTGCAGGGTTTTTTTCTTCTGTATGCATTTACAAGACCCTTTGTAAACTACAGCATAAAATTAAATATCCATTTTCCAACTTTTTGTATTACTACATATATAGACAAGAATGCTGAAAGACAAACCCTAAGTACACAGACTTACTCAAACATAATCAGAAATTTCAAAACTGAACACAAATATTTACAGTGACAATTAGACACTTGCATTTAACAGCTTACCTAAATGAGGAATATCCATTTCCACTCCATCACTGAAAAGTGGAGTTTTCAACCAATAGGCTGTATCTTGTTCCTCAGGGGACACTGAAGGTCCTTGAAGCATGCCACCAAGACACCGCCCAATAAGCAAAGCTACAGTTCTCTCTAGATCAACAAGCCATACCCAGGACTGGGCAGGCTGTGGTAAGGGCACTCCAGCAGGATCAATTAGTTCAGGTCCACCTAAAAGTATTAGCAACGAATTGTCAAATTAGTCACTGTTGCCCAGATCTTAAAAACAGTTCCAAAATTAGTAAAATTAATGGCAGATCTTGTAAATGTTTCCCAGTTAATAGCAAATTTGCCCCTCAGTCAACAACCTGTAAACTGAAGAAACAGTAGTTAGGACAAATAGATCGCTTAACATTGCAACTTCAGCAGCAGCAGAGGCTATCACCATTCACGGTATCACTGTTCATACTCAATGAAGTAAAGGCTCTTCTAAACTCTGCCCAAGCACCTATTTTGTCCAATACATATTCCTTTGCATTCTGATAAACTTGCATTGATAAATGATACAACTGAAACAGCACTTAATAAAAGCAGAAAACTTTCCCAAAAATATTAATGAAAAATTCAATGAATGGCAAATAAGTATAGCACCTCCTATCACAAATTTTGGTCGCTTTACCTCTGTTTTTATATTTCTATTCTATTGGCACTAGAAATATCTGGTGGCACATGCTCAGGAATTTAGGCGGTAATTAATGATTTTAAGTCAAAATTCTATTACGCCATGAAATGGAAAGCAAAAGTAAAATCTGGACATGAAAGTAAGTAGATCATGACAAAACTATCTATTAGCTGCATCAAGGGAAGTTCAGATTGGACATTAGGAAAATGTCCAATTTTCCAAAAAAATCCACTTAGAGGGTGGTCAGTCACTGGGACAGGCTCCCCCAGAGAGCAGTCACGGCACCAAGCCTGTCAGAGTTCGAGGAGCGTCTGGACGACGCTGTTAGTCATATGGTTTAGTTTTAGGCAGTCCTGCGAGGAGCAGGGAGTTGGACTCGATGATCCTTATGGGTTCCTTCCAACTTAAGATATTCTATGATTCTAAAATCAGTGTTTCTTTTACAAGTAAAGAATGGTATTTTCATGTGTTACAAACTTGGTATTTTCAGTTCAATATATATTTCCCATATTGGTCCTAGATTCCCACTCAAGTCAATATACATTCTGGGTTGACAGAATAAAGAAGTCTGCCTGCAGCTCAAAATATTTCACTGCAAGGGACATAATACAAATTCAAGAATTTGAAAACGAGATGTAGCAAGACACTTAACTTAAAAAAAAAAAGCCATCTTTAAAGGGAAAGTTAAACTTCCACTATAAAAAGGTGACAAGCCATTCTTTATTTTTCAGATTAAAAGTGTGTTAGTTATTACACTTACCATGAAGTGGCCACTGTAATTCTTGATCTTCTAAAAGGGCTGCAGCAGGTAACAGTCTATTAAGACGATCTAAAGGTGGCAACAGATCTAGCAGGTAACTCAACAAAGGCCGAGCTACTGATACTGGCAGTAACAATAATGAGTTGACAATCTGAGAGAGCATGCTACCAGCAGCCGATACATAAATTACATCTACAGAGAAAAAAAACCCCAACCTATAATTATAATTCAGAATATAATTATATTCCAAGCACAAGTTAACAAGTCAGAAAGAATTGCACAAAAATATCTCAGTTGTCTCAAAATGTCTCAACTGTACATATTGAATTACAGGCTCTGTTTAATAATTATTAATCCATTCCATGTTTTACTTCCATGCTTTTCAGTAATCTCAAAAAATCCCATACTTTTAAAAAGAGAAATCTAGAACTAACAAAAATGAAACAATAATGCACAGAGACAATATCCTCTCTATTTTGTATTTTTCCTGTACGCAAAATGTTGTATCAAAAACATGAACCAGATGCTATCCTTCGGCAGATACTTAATCTCCTCCTTTGGGGAGGCTTGGGATGTCTACTTTATGCAGATATAGGGAAAATAAGGTATTTTATTATTCAAATCTAAACAAACAAGAACTGCCCTAAGCTTACGGTGCCACCATTACAGATTCTTCCATGAACATTTACCTCTCAGTTTTTCCCCAACACTACCATTCCAAGAGCTTTCCTTAAGCAGTGTTGCAGAACGGGAATAGATATCTGTAGCATGAGGCAATAAAAGCTGAAGGTGCTTGTGAAGCAGTGCCACACTGCTGGAATTCTAGAAGGAAACAATCAAACGTAAGAATAGTTCTGTAAATGTATTTAAGTGTATTTAAGTCAGTTTAGCTTTCACCTACTCAGAAGATTTTCAACAGGAATCTTACAACATCCTGGTGCTCATGCATATTGAATTAATCCCCCCCCCCAAATGATAAAAATAAGGACACACACCTCACTAACACTGTTGATGTGGCAATAAGCCAGCAACTGTTTCTGCAGTGAACATAAAAGCTCATGAAGATGAGCAGGTTGGCTGTTTTCTGATGATGATGTACCCAGTAAAAATTTATCACTGTTTTTTTCCAGTTCTCCAAAGGCTTGGTCCTATTAAGACAAAGGGGTAAAAAAAGAACAATCAACTCTGTCTTCAAATGCTATAATACTTTAATATCACCTTAAAAATAAGCTTTTTTACTTTTACCATGTGCACCTGTGATTATCAAAGAAATCGGATAATGTCAGGTGGATCATGGGATAACCAAACTTGAAACTACAATCGTAGTAGTGATTGTGATAGCTGTCATGCGAATATTTCTATTCTAAAAAGAGTATTTTCAGATGCAGAAATATTTTTCGTTCAACTCACCAAGGATAACTGGATGAAAGAACTCACTCCCCACCCTGGCCCCCAAATCACAATATGTTAAAATAAGTAATAACCCTTTCGAATTTATTGCGGACTGATACATAAAATGTTTCAGATTAGACTCCCTCCGTGCATTATCTCAGATGGCAATAAGAGGAGCAGAAAGTAGATGGTTGCTTGACTTAATTCTGAAATCTATTGAAAAAAATGAGTTAGTTTCAAGTAGAAAATTCAAAGTAGATAGTTCAATTTAGATGACTGGTGGACGTCTAGAGAAAACAAAAAAGTACCAACCCTCACCCTCAGGAGATAGGGATACTATGCCAGAGAAGTAAAAATCTCTGATTTCTTTTCGCCGTTACATTTAACTGGCTAGTTGAATGCAAAGGCGAGTCAGTTACTTGCTTTTACGCTCCCCTGAACTTTTTATCAGCCTCTACTCTTACACAACTAAGAACAACGATCTGTTTGACACACTATCTATAATAAGATGGCTGACCTGTACTTGCTGAACTATTATAAGGTAGTTACTCTAGTGAAGTTAATTAAAAAGATTCACGTTCCTGGTGTCTGCCTATCTTTCTCTGGTGGCTGAGATTATACTGACAACAAGGGTTCCATACAATCTACTTGCTTCATGTGTTACATTCTATCTCCCAAAAAATTTTGAAGCCAAAATAAGAGCAATAAAACACTTCAGTCCGATATGAAACCATCTACATTTACATAAGCCAAGTTAAACAATAAATACCACTGTAACAACATTAGAACCATAATGTTAGAGATGATTTAACTGATTTTAGTCCACTTCAGGACAAATACATATGGCAATGCTACTTTAGATAAACAAAAAGAGCACTATTTTCTGAAAGTGTGGAAAAACTTTTAACCCTTCTAAGTATTCAAAATTCATTACCATTTAAAAAAACCCAAATAAATACAAGGCCTATACATACTGTATAAAATCCCAAATTTCTCAGAAGAGTCTTCATTAAGATTTCAGCTAGATGAGTATCCGGATGACTGCTCTGGACAGCATACATTTGATCAGAGAGATTTCCATAGCTGATACATAATGAGGAAGTTTCTGTGGCATCAGATGGTGAGCTATAGCCAAGCAGGGAAGCTACATGGGTGTGATCCTGCAAGCTTGTCAGAATAATATCCAATTGCATTCTCTAAAGAAAAATGTTAGGACACAAGAAACATTCTTTGTTAATGAAAATAAAATAATGAGCTAAGAAGAAAAAAGCATCGGGCATAGTTACGCAATAAAAATATTCTAATGAGACATGAAAATAAGCTGAAGGACTTTACCAAAAAAATCCAAACAGTTTTTTCTGCAGATTTGTAGTATTAAAGAACAGATAAATTACCAAATTATATGACCATACCTAGTAAAAATCTGAGATAAGAGAGCGAGATCAGATATTGGATTAAATGCTTTCTCCAGTTTGTTCTAGTTACCTGATGGAGGGGCAATACATATGAAAAAAGGAAAAAGGGTGGTGGCAGATGCAGAGCAATGACCTTCAATTTCAGTATCGTTCCCCACTGTTGCTAGTTATGATTCCTGAAAAACCTAAACTTGCTCTACCCTAGTAATTGTTGGGGGCTCTAGTTTGTACCGGTACTAATCTTCAGAAATCTTTGAAAATTAGAATCAGAAGATTCTTCTTCATAGTTTCAGTATCAGTGTAAACCAGTCTATTCCATAGCTTATAAAATAAAGGATTTGACCAGGATCCTATGTGTACAGAACTGAATAATAGTTTCTCTCATTTTTTAACCTGACACTACTGCTGAAGCTTCAGTTCCTACTGCCCTCAAGAACAGGAACAGATGCTCCTTGAATTCCTTTCCTTCCATTTGTAGGATACTGGGCAAGTCTCCTAATCTGCATTAATTCCTGTTCTTTACATCCAAGAAAGAAAAAGAAAAAAAAGGAACATCCCAGTCACCTTTGCAAAGTAGGGTGAAATCCATGTACAAAAAGCATTATAGAAGTATTCTTCCCAGAAAATAGTTAAATTTTCTGTTACCAAGACTTGTTAAATCAGGCTAGTATTCAAAAATATCTAACCTTTAAACTTGTCTAGATACTCTACACAGCAACTCCTAACCTTTCTGTAGTCAAGCTTCTCTTGAGAAAACATGTAGTGCTCCTTACCTCACTAGATTCTGATTTAGCCAGGCTACAGATTTTAAGTTGGGCTTTGCACTGCATCTCACCAATAATGTGCTTGCACTCTGCAAATGAGGCTCACTCCTCACTGTTCAAAATGTTCTAGCAAAAAAAAAAAAACCAAACCAAAAAAAACCCAACACCACAACTGCTTTCAAAGCACAGCGTATTTCTACTTGACCTTACCTGTCCTTTTGATAAGCTTTCCCATCTATCAGGACCTTGGGGTAGAAGAGAATGTAGCAATTCCATTCTCTCTCGCAATGGAGGAAGTAGCATAGTTGCTCCTACTGAGAGAGTCTCAATTACGACCTAAAATTAGAGTAGCAGAAAATACTTTCTCAGTGGGGGCGGGGGGGATGCACACAATATATCCAAAACATCCACTTAATTTCATTTAACATCAGAATTCTATCACACAATAGCACATTAATCTTTTATCCTGTGATGCAAAGATACGTGGTACACTGAAGGAGTGAAATGAGACCAACATATTGTCAAAACAATACAAAATTCTTTCTAAGTTGCTGTTTCCTGTACGAGTGCCATCTTAGGAGAAGTTAACTCGAGTGAGTTAGTTACTCAATCCACAACATTAACATTTCAGGTTCATTATTACAAGCAATAACAATTAAAATGTTACAAAAAAGCAGCTTTTTGACATTCTCGTGCAAACATTCTCCTCTGCTTTCAGATCATAAAACAGTGATGGTGATTAAATTTTTTAACTTTAATGAGTAAACTGGCAAGTCAGAATCATGTTTATCAGAGTGCCAAGTTCAGAAAGTCAGAGAAATCTCTAATTACACAGTCAAAGAAAGAAAGAAAACAGAGTAGGAGAATTTTCACATGTAAACAAAAAAGCATTACTTACTTCCTGAATTTCATCAGGGACAGAAGAGTCCATCAGTCTAAACAACAAGTTTCGAAGAGGACCAGCTTGCCGGCCAAGAATGCTAGTAGCTACACCTCCAGCCAGTGCAAGTGCAAGATGATTAGAAAGCAGCTTCAAACACAATTTAAGAAAACTGTGATGTTCCCTGTAAAAAGAAATACATCCCTGTTAATCTCTCCGCTTATTAGCCTTACTCCCTTTCACTTATTTGTGCATGAAGCTTTTAACTCTCATTTGATTTTGCACACCAGAAAGATAAGTAAATTACAACTGGGACTTTAAAGAAACTCCTCTGAAAACCTACTGCCAATCTGCTTAAAAAAACAGAAACCAAAACCAGAATAGAGAAAAGTGTCTTTGTGGACAACGATTCCAAGAGGCATTCAGTTTAGAAAAGTAGTCCCATGAATTAGGAGGCAAAATCATCCCAAAATACACAAACAGACAGACAAATACATTCCTCACATAAAGGAAAAAAATAAACGTTTTAAGAAGTAATAAATGTAATCTTCTCTCAGAAGATTTAGGGATACAACAATTGGACTAAAAACTCCCGATATTAATTTCTAGTCGTCTTAAAAAAGAAAACTTTTGAAAAACTTTGTAGCAAGGAAAAAAGATTTGTAAGGATCTTTGATATTTATAGTGTTTTTCACAAACAGTGAAGAAACATTCATGCTTTCATATTTTATAGCAACACATTTAAAACATCACCTTTGGTGATAAGACTCAAATCTGGAACCTGTAATAACAATTACTGATGATTTGTCAAGAGGCTGTTTAGTCAACATGGCACTATCAGGATAGACTTAGTTTTGTTGCATTTCATTTTCTGGAGCACCTTCCAGAGAAGACAAACTTGTGGAAATGCAGAAAGGCTCCCCAAATCCAAAGCAAGGAAAATGCTTCTTGCATATGTATTTCAAACCTAAGTGACATTTCATGTCTATGAATCTCACGTTTGTGAGAAGCAGCTTGCATTTTCAAAACTAATAGAATATCTTACCTTAAAAAAAAAATTAAATAAAACAACCCACATCAGACTGATCATGAAATATCCCAAATTGTCCACTACTAACCTCTGTCTGTATCAGAAGCAAACTGCTGTAACTGTAATACTACGCCTCGTTACAAAGTTCCATAGACAAAACAGTTCCTGAAAAAATTGAACTGCCTTTCTCCATTTTGTTCATTCAGATGGAAAACAGTTATGCTACTTGACATAACCTGAACAACAGAGTCATACATGACCTTTAAAAAAGTCTTTCATGCATTCTGAACGATTTCTATTTCTCCAGAGGTGATCAGAGACCTTAAGCTGCAAGAAGGAAACAGTCCACCCTCACAGGCTAAAAACGCTTGTAGAATAATATCCTAATTCCTTAGATAGAAACAGGGTTTTATCAAAGCATTGATCCCAACTCAAAACGCAATGGCAACTATACATCTCCTGGTCTGAGCATCATACATGTGTTACTCAACAACTGACTGTATGCATTGATGGATTATCACGTGAAAAGGTTTTTTTTGCCTAAGCTTATCAGTAGATTAGAGTCAGTAAGCATCCACTCAAACTGGTTACAGGAGGAAGAACTTGCAAAGCAGAAATTACATACAGAAATAGTAAATGCATTTCAACTATATAGAAAAATGTGTTTTAAAAGGATAACTCTGAAAGAAAATATTTAATTCAGTGCATAATAAAAATAAATTCCAGACAAAAGATCCTGCTACATTTGAGGCAATGAAAAGCTCCTGTGTTACACAAACAAACAGCACCTGAAAGAGCAAATAAACCAGACTTATACTTGTTAAAGAAACAACTAACCAGGACTAAGCTATGCACCACTGCTGTAAAGAAAAAAATTTATAAAAATCTATAACATGCATATGCTCTATATACCTTGATGAAGGAAAAGGAAGAGGGGGAATTTCACTGTTAATTTTGTCACAGTAGTGCTCAAGAAAACAACGAAGATGCGAAAAGGTACTTTCTTCAAGGTCTACACAATAAGGTCTGTGCCATGCCACAACTTGCCTGGAATCAAACATCAAAATAAGTTAATTACTGAAAATATTCCAACTGCTTTAATAAATTAACGGCTTAAGTAGGTTGAGCACACACTTGACCAAACCAATTTTTTTCTTACAAGAAACTAATACAATTGAGGCAGACTAACTTCCTGAACCTTGAAGGTATTTTCTGCTCTCTTTTCTGTAAAGGTCTTTACAAATCAAACACTCTTCATTTATGAACAAAAACAGCTACAGTCCCATAAATATAAAGCCATATGTATTTAATCTGATTCGTGCAAAAGCTGACCAGTACTCACAAAGCTGTTATTAGTACAAATACTGGATTATAAAGAGACTTTGATACAATGTAGGGAGAATGCAAAAGGGGTAGTACCTCTTAGTATGATTTGAGTCTCGCTATTTTCTTAATTGATTTTTCTAAGATAGCTCCCTTTGAAATTCTTCCTGAATTACCTTCCAAATATTAAGTTTTTCTATTCCTTTGTGTTAGTCCATATATAAATCTGAAATTTACCAGTTCACTTCAATCACTTGCTCATGTCTTTGGTGTAACAAAGTATTGTTTCAGTTATTGTATATTAATAACCAAACTATTTATTTAGGTACCTGTTTTTAGTTTAGGTTAACACGTAACCATCCAGAAATTTGTTAAGATGTTTAAATCCACGTCAGTAATTTGTCTAAACTTCCCCATTTCCCAAAGTCTTGTGCTTAGTTTACTCCTTGTTACACTAAAGGTAACTGCCTAAGCCATAAAAAAAAATCCTGTCAGAAGCACAAAATAAAAAATACTGAGTTGTTTCTCCTCCCACTGCCTAACTTGTCGATTTTTAGCAAACAGAGGTAATTTTTGTCTAACAGCAAGTAAGAAATCTTCATACACAAAGAACTAATACCCAAATCCTCGGTGCTGCTATATTTTCACTTGTAATCTTTTACAGTTTAAAAAGAAGAAAGAGCAGAGGAGGAAAGAGAGGAACAGAAAGAGAAGGAGAGAGAGCAAGAGAGAAGAAAAGACTCTCCAGTCCGAAAGATTACAAGCAGAATACTTGAAACACATGATGTGGTTAACACCTTCAGGAAAGAGTTACATGTATCCCAAAGTGGACTGGTATAAAAAAAAATTATACCTGTCCCCCAATGTCATTGTTACCTGTCCCTTGGAAGAGCTGTCCAGGCAAGGCTATGGGACGTTCCTGCTGAAATTTGTTGAATTGCAACTCCATCTAAACCACTTACTTTCTTCGGTTTAGTAATGGGACCAGTAGAGTTTCCCTGACCACACTGTCCCATTGAATTGTTACCCCAAGCATAAACTTCATTATCTACAAACATAAATAAAGTAGAAAACAAAACCTGAGATACGATTGCTTTTGATCAAGAGGAGGATTACGTATTTTTACACCTTATTCTTTTTACCATGAGAAAGTGCCAAACAGTGACTGTCACCAATCGAAATATCAACTATTCTTGTAGCAGCCAGTTCTTCAATAAGCTTGGGTCTGAGAGCAGTTGCCTCTGAAGAGCCACAGCCAAGGCATGCACCGCAGCCCCACGCATAAACCTAGAGCAAACAAACCACAAAATATCAGCATGCCAAATTTGTATTATTGGTGACCATGAACAAACAAAATACCAGATAACCACTTGCACAGTAACTGCAATTACGCTTTCAACAAAACATGCACAGTACTTTCATGACTGTAACGTACATTTCATATAATCTATATTTCTTCCCCCCAAACACTCAGATCACTGGCCACAGAGCACATCAATAGGGAGGCTGTTGCAAGAAAAGAAACTGCTACAGTAAACTTCAACACTCCTAATCCATACTTTAAAAACCCATTGCCTTTCAATCACAGTGGGGCGAGGGTGGGGGATCAGTTAGGTTACATGTATAGAAATGCTTCTCGTATTACATATATATACATCATGCCAGTAAGGCCCCTCATTTACCACCTAAACATTTATCTCCAAGCTCTCCCGAGATTTTTCAGATTAGAAATAAAACTTTCAGTTAAGACCTATATTCTAAAATACACATACATTTTAAAAAACTATTATATCACTTAACCACGTGAGTTGGTTAATGCATTAAAAATTACAAGCATTTCACTGCTTTATGCTTCCAGAACCCACTTTGCTTCCTGAATCCAATTTGATTTTGCACTGATTACATTTATTAACCTAAAAATAATTCATTTTCTGTGGCTAAGCAAGACTCTCAAAAAGTGTACTTTTACATGATTCTTCAGCACAATTCGAATTACTCTCGCACATTAGGATCTCAGTACTTTAGTCAATCTCTAATCAAGAACTTTACTGATATTTAAGTACTAGTTGAATATTTTCTCAACAGTCAAAATAATAAATGCTGAAATAATGAACTCATACCACCTTCACCAACTTTCATCAATTAACTGAAAACTTGTTTTTGCCTACCTGCCCTGTTGATGTCAAGGCAAGTGAAGACTGGCTCCCAGCACAAACTTTTCGAATAAACATTCCTTGCAAGGCTTCTATAACTTTAGGTTTATATACTCTATTTGTATCACCGTGACCAAGTTTGCCTACAAAAGGAGGAAACACAAGCAGATGGTATTTTCAATACATAAACTACGACAATTAATAGTACTCAAAAATAATTCTTTTTGGATTTCCAAAAATGTCAAGAGTATATTTTTAAAATTAAAACATATTACAACTTTTATGAAACCTATTCTCTTTCAATTGCAGTAATTACAGACTTCAGGAAATATATATTTATTATAGTGTACTTAAAAATTGAAATATTAATTCCATGTATCTACACTAGTCATTGCCTGCTGTTTAATTACTAAAGCTTTCCAAAGCACTAAACCTTTTCATATTTGGCAAAAAAAGATTAAAAAATTTCCCTCTCCTATTTTATGAAGTGACTTGAAAAAAAACCAGCTTTTCTGCATTTTTTCCTAACAGCTGTGTGCACTTGTGTAAACTTTAATATTTTTATTCCCTTATTCCTCCTTTAAGTTTCTCTTGAAAACAGCTATTCGTCTCCACAACTTCACCATTTTCAATCAATGAGCTCAAAAACAAGGACTGTCACTAGATCATGTCAGTGTGTTGACAGAAAAACATTCCTCAAAAGGAAGGAGAAAAACCAAAATAAAATGTGAAATATATTACAAAGACTGACACAATTTCTACAATGATTATGCTTTGATTCATGTTGTTTTAGCTTTCCTACAACAGTATTTTAGTACCACATTATTAATAACCAAAAGCCAAACTGTTTATAATTTACTGAAACAGAAGAGCAAACTCCAATTGTTTGTGAAGGTTAAGATGCCTGTCCTGTTAAAAACTGATTTTTCAACTGAAATGACAGAATGAGGAGACAGAGGAGCCGCAACAATTCTATATGCGCGTGTCATAGCTAGCTTTCAAATGAAATTCAAATTCCTACACAGTTCTATTAACCACCAATTTGATTATGAGATTTCTGTAGTCTGCATTTTCCTCTTTTCTCAGACTAGGCTAGGAAGCAATAATACAGCAGTTTTAATCTGAGTTTTAATTTTTATCTAGCAGCATAACCTAATTTAGCTAAATACAGTAATAGGAGAAAATTAATGATTCTGTCTTTGACAAAGCATCTACTGGCAATGAAGCTTAGAAGCCCTTCATTTTGAGATGGGAGATGTTTCAAGAGGCAGTTTAAATGCAACAGTTTCTAGTACATGAATACATGTACATTTGATATTGCCATATCAAATAAGTGAGTTTATTTGAAAGTCATCAGCATTTTTGCCAGAATTGTTTATGCATTCATTGAGCTTCCTGCTCTGTGAAACCTCTCTTCCTTCTGATAATCCGTTTTTAAAGTCTATAATCTTGCAGTTAAACTTCAAATACTGTATTTAGATTTTACTAAAATCCTTTTCTTGAACAGCTACCAAATTACAAAAAAAAAAAAACAAAACTCCAAGGAGTACTGAGGCTATGAGGTAAATGGAATAAGATGAAAATTACTACCAAAATGTTAGTTTTACCTACCGTTATCTCCTCCTCCAAATGACCATACTGTTCTCCCATCTTTGGACAGAGCTATTGTGTGTGAACTGCCACAGGAAACCTCTCCTACATTGCTAATATCTTTTACTAAAGTTGGAATGTTGCGGCTGTTGCTGTCACCATGACCTAAGGAAAAAAAAGAAAAATATTTTTTCGTTCTGTGAAGATTTAAGTTCTATTTATGGTCTGTAATTTCAGTAAGATTTTACAAAACCCATATACATCGTAATTATCATGATAATTTCTGCCCACTTTTTGGAAAGGTTTGTAGTAAGGTTTGGAAAAGTTACTATGACCTAATTAAATGCTACTTTTTTGCTGTGCACTGGAACTCACCACTGCACACTCCAAGCTCCCCAAAGCACATAAAAACCCCACATTAACTTAAAAATCAATGAGAACCTTTCCACAATTCCCCCCAGAACTGTAGGTTAAACCTCTAACCCAGTGTTCTTTTCTTATCAGCAGGGATAGGCTCAGCACTTATGCTGATTACCTTGAAAAACTGTGACAGTTTAAGTTGTAAAACACTGTCCTCATCTTTTGCCCCTGTCAGCTACTTGCTTTCACCCCTCTACTTGGTGATCACGACATTCAAAGCAAAGACAGCAGAAAGGAACAAAAGCCCTGCTCGAAGCAATTTTCTATAAAAATCTGTTGGTTCAACTGAACCTGCTTGAGATGGGTGGTTTTACACTAGGCAGACCAGCTGTACAGCAACGATGATGAAACAGACAAATGAACTTTTAGCAAATAGAAACACTGTGTTTTTCATTTCAGTTAAATTTAACTTTTTCTATGTATTAAGGTAAAATGCCATTAAGCCATTCTGGCAAACTTAATGTCACATATCCTTATTAGTATCACATTAGAATCAGTCCCTTCATATTATTACCCAGTTATTCATGAATGTTCAAAGAACCATCCTTCCATCACTAGATCATCTTACCTAGAATTCCAGTTTGTTTAAAATGTCTACTGTTTACATTTAAGTGGCAGTGGCAATCATATATAGTCTTATGAATGAATATAGGCAACTTTTCCTGAAAAGAAAAATTTTTAAAAAATAGAATCTTTGTAAAATTAACTGCATTAAAATCTTTTTAAGAGTCTCTGCACTAGTTTTAATGCAGTCACCTATATATACACACCTGTGTACACGTGTGCACGTGTATGTGTATTTAGAGGGGACAATAAGAGAACAAGGCATGTACATGTGTAGTATCATTACCAGACACAGGAATTCTTCCAGAAGCACCTCATGAAATTCTAAAATTACCTAATCTTCCAAAGTCTCCTTCTCCCCATGTATATAGCTCTCCATCTTCTGTAACAGCAGCGCTATGTCTGTATCCAGCTGATACACATACAACAACCTACATTACATACAAAAATAAAAATCAAGTTTTTATACAAATTGAATAGGAAGTTTGAAAGCTTATGAAAGTCAAGTTTCAGAAGCAGTCTATGTAAATCGACTTGTTCACTCGTGTGGAGCAAGTACACACATAAGTTAATCTTTGCAATCTTTTCTATTTAGTATTTGATAAGTGGAAATCAGTACACAAAGAGAAAAGTTTATATATAAAACTGGTCATGATTTATTTATCAAGCAAATTTAACCTTATGATACCCTAGTTTTACAGCAGCAAAAAGAAGCATCAGTGGAAGTTCAGAACACTGGCCAAAACATAGACAGATAGGGAAGAGAAGGCCTTGTACAAAGTCACTTTTCAAATGAAGCCACTGAAAAGCTGTATACGAAAAGTCCTAATGTTACAGCTAACAAAAGCAACCATCTCCTGGAATGTCACCGCAGTTCAGCAAAAGCACAGGAGCAAGTTTTACTGTTAAGACTCTGAGAAGGTTTACTGACAATACCATTGTCCAAATCACATGCCTAAAGGCAACCATAAGTTTTAGTGCTTTGCTGAAAGCAGACCCAGCTTCAAAGGGAACTTTAGATAAAACACAGAACTTTTTCTTAAGATTTTATATATTTCAAATTTTACACAATATCACAACTGAACAGAACAAAAATAGGTGTTCTACTATACAAAACATACCTTTCCTTGCAGAGGACCCTGAATAAGTTTGGGATATTTCTGAGTTGAACTATTTCCATGTCCCAGTTTTCCATAGTCACCGTCACCCCAGCTGAAGACTTCCCCTTCTGTTGTAAATGCTAAAGTGTGACCATCAGATCCTTTTGAAGATGACACTTTTTTAATAGACCTATGAGGCTCAAAAGTCAATTTTTTCAATGTGGACTGATTATTGGAGTCACCCAGTCCTAGTCTCCCATAGCTGCCTTTACCACAAGCTCTAACAGAACCATCCGTAGAAATAACAAAAGTACAGTATTGTCCAGCTTCAATCTATAAACAAAAAGGTTAAAATAGTAAAAAAGAAAGGTCAGATAAATGTAAAATTAATGTAAAGGTGTAGAAGTCTGCATTTTTAGACAGAATGTCAGGTTTCTTTACATAACCTTTTCATGTAACATAATGTAAAAATTAAGCAGAATTTGGACTTCAGCAGTAAAATTCAAATTCTTGAAAAATATTTTATGAGTAAATCTATTTTCTTGAGGTAAAGGATGTAAACAGTGATTAATCTATTTTATTTATTTGCATCTCTTCTACAGACTACAGAACTTGGGCTGCCTTCAGATCTCCAAGACTCATGGATGGAAATGGAGAGTCTTTGAAGATATCTTAATTTCCGAAGATTAAAAAGATAAAGTAACAGCTTGATAAAGCACTGCAGGTTTTTCTTAATTTTAACCACTACCAAGTGGTAACAACACAGAAATATGCCGAATACTAAAAATCCACTATCATTTGAGGCTACGCATATGTTAATTACATAAACACCAAAGAAATAAGACCAAAAGTTTTTAAAAAGTTGAGAACTTGCCTCTATTGGAAAGTCAGATCACAGCTGAAGAGTGACCCAACAGCAAATCAACTAACCCTGCAATAATTTCTGTAGGAATCTTAACACACCGTAAGTGCAAAGCAGGTTTAAACCTGAAGCATAAAGGCACTGTGTGTCCACATCATAAAACGGCACAAAGCAGGTGGTGGACTGCACAGTGACAGCCCTGTTTACTGTGAATTAACTTCTTCATATAGACAAATACTACAAAGATCATCAATGAAAGCTGAAGAAAAAATTCTTTATCCCAGTGGGAAGTCACATAAATACATTGTGCATGGGTGTATACAGTGCTATTTAAAGAGTAACTCATTCATTCAGATCACTCATTCTGCTTTTGTTTATTAGTGTTTTGTTTAAACAAAGTTTTTTGAATGCATAAACTTATGCTTTATGATGCCTGGTCTGCAGCCCACTGGCTTATAAAATATATCAGTGACGTCAACAGAAACAATTTCAGAAAATGTACCTAAACTGTCTAGTGACCAAAAAAATGCTTTTACTTAAGTCAACACTGCAAAGCCAATATAGTAACAGAAAAGCAAACTGTTCTATTCTGTGTCACGCATCAATAGAAGTGCTCAGTTGCAACTGCAGAATTTGTGACTGACAGCAAAAAGAGCATACTGTATATTGATTTTCAGAAAGTTAATTAAGGTTGCTGTGCCAGCAGTCAGCCCAGTTTGGACTTTTAAACTAGGCAACCTTGGTGGGAAAACCACCAATGGAAAAGAAGATTGAGCAGTTAAAATACCTTTTAAACAACAGAAAAAAAAAAAAACAAAAAACAAAACAAACTACAGGCAACCAAATTCGTGTCTGCAAATGCATTTCATAGCAAGTTAGATAATTCAATTGTTCTTGTTACATGGATATTGATCTGTATGTGTCATTAAAAAAGAAACAGAATGTTTTTTCCAGGCATCAGTAAAAGTAGTGAGATACTTTCAGTAAAGTAACTTGTGTGGTTAGTTCTGAGCATCATATCTTCATTACAACTTGACACTCAGAAATAAAGTACTATTTTCCAATTTCATACTATAACTATGAAGCTGTTAAATGTTACATAATGTACCACTATAAATGTCACTCACTGTCTGTGCATCAGAAAAACTTGGAGCAAGTTTGGGCTGAAGTATTTTCTCTTGAGTTCCTTCTACCAGTTGATGACTGCTGTTGCTACCCCAAACATACACTTCACAGGTCTCAGAAACAATGGGAGCATCGCCCGTTTGAATGCTGTCAGGGCTGGCACATGTTCTTGAGTAGTCTGATGCCATTCGACAAACCTATTAAAATGAGAGATTTATTACACAGCAGCATTTTCATTTATTTCCATATAGTCACAATGTTTAATGCAACTTTCATTTCCCCTCAATATGATTCTCTGCCTAAAACACAAATCATCCATCATCATTAGCTTGCCAAGTTGCTTTGTTTCTCTAAATCTTAAGTTTTTCACCTTTTTTTGCCTTCTTCCTCTACTCCAGAATAATTTAGTAGAGACTGGACCATACCCACATGCACACACCAATCAGATGTGTGAGGGGGAAGTAAGCTACAATTACCTTAAAGTCAAGGTTCGTTTCAAGACATACCTCTTCAAATAAACACAGAGCTGCCTCGTAAAGAGAACATAAGCCATCAGACGTTCTAGTTGGCTCTCTCCATTGACTTCGATCAGCAGATGATCCCTACAATTTTTAAATGTTGTTATTATGAGAAAAATACTTCCATACAGCAACAGTGTATCTGTACAAAATACATCAGGGATTTGTTCTTACAGTTAAGCAAAATTAAAAGCTCTTTCTATAAGCGTAAGTAAACTACCTTTCTCCCCTGAACTGCGATATCTGCATACACCTCTTATTTATTCATTTTTGTGAAAGTATCTGGGTTTAGAGTTAATTTCTCCTAATACTGTTTCGTTCTGAAATGCATGTCACTTGTGTTTAGTTTCAAGTGATTATTATTTAATTTTAAAATGACTAATCATCATTATTTTTGTGTTTACCTATCTTTCACATTTTGGTCTCTAATTTTATATCTAGTCCAAAACCAACAACAAAAAAAGTTGCCCATCAGGACATTCAATCCAATTCAGATCCTGCCACTGCCACGCTCTTCTCATGGTCTCCATTCTTTAATTTTTTTAGTTTTTAGAATTTGTGTTTATTAGCAAGCATTACAAGCCTAAGAGGAGAGAAAAGAATGACCACTTGAGAGAAAAAGTCCTTCCCTGTTTCAGTCTGAGAATATGAGGCAGAAGCTTGCCACAGCTTCTGACTGCATATTGTGCATTAATTTCTTACCTTTAAAAAGAGTATTCATCTGGGACCAGAAGTAAGCACTCAACACACAAAGCAGTGTGCCATACTTCCAAACAATTTAGCTCATTTTCTTATTGCATTAATTTCTGAGCAGTAGCAAAAACGCTAAACATCTCAAATCTTACTGATTCTCCAAAGATATATAAGCAGAGGTCCAGGTTAATTGGAGCACAGGAACGTCCAATATAAATAACTTTGAACAGGAACAAGGCATATTGCAAAACTTTGAATTCTCAGCAAATTCAGCAAAGCAAGCCTTAAAAAGAGTTCCACACTTTCTAACTTTTAAATGTAAAGTGCAAGTGGATCAAGTACATCCTGATTCTTTTCCTGAAGCTAAAGCATAACACCAAAAGTGACAACATAGGGATTGCTTTGCTGTTTCATCTCCTTTAACTATGAGGAAATGGGTGGGCAAGGAGGAAGAGAAAGAAACGGTGCGTAACAAAGGAAATATTGAAAAAAATATTTCCCCAAAAAAAACCAAATTTTTTTAAATATATTAAGCAAACTATTCAGCAAACTGGCACTCAGTGTTGAGAAACTATTTAAAGTTAAGAATGCAACTACATTTGCAATGTAGAAAAATCAAAGCTGGTATACCTACCAAAGATCGTCGCATCTGTGTTAATATACTCATAAAGCAATCAAAGCTGATCATCCCTTCTGGACTTTGCAGCAACTTTGTTTTCTCCATGGTGTTTACCACAGCTGAAGCACCTAAAGCCATTTCTATCCATTCAAGAAGATATCGCAAGGAACCTCGCTGGGCAGCCAAACCAAGAAGCAATTCAGAAGCTAATCTACGACCTAAAGTGTCTGCCCCAGAGTTTGGAATTGTTACTCCTTTAAGAAATGTTGTTACTTGTGACAAACAGTCCAAGCCCATTGGTGGAATCTTGCTTTCATTTGCTAAAGATAAAGGTGGTAAAGAGCTCACGACTTCTATTGCAGTATGGATAACATCATTGCAAAGACTGAGGCCAGGTCCTGACGCAGGCATCATCCAACTTTGTCTTAGCAGTGCAAATAACAAGCTTAATCCAGTCCGAACCCCCATTTCTATGAGCGCATCTGTACTTGACCTAGGACGTTCACTGACTGAATGCACATCTGTTGATCCAGAACTGCTTTCTGGTGAATGCTGCTGTTGTTTCACCTTACCCTTATCATGATATTTATTAGAAAGTGCATAGAAGACACGCTGCAACACAAGGAGACGTTTTCGAAGCGCTCCAGCAAATGGAGAATCTGAGCATACCATCTTCGCCAGTGCCAGCTGGCTGCTAAGAAGGGCATCCAAGTAGTGGTCCTGTTCATCACTAGATAGAGATTCTCTCTCAAAATCTGGTAACTGAGGTCCTTTGAGGCACAGAACCTGCTGGGGCAATGGCACTACTTCTTTATTGCTGACTAACTTGGCATACAAGATAGAAACTCCCTCCCTTGTTGCAATAGATTCACTGTCTTCTGTGATCCAGGAGCTGTTTAGATGTTCAAGCCATTTCAGCTTCACAGGTGGGACCATAGCTGCCATATTGGTTTACTCCTTTGCCATTAGTCCTGAAGACGAAAAACACTGTAAACAGGTGTGCAATATCATCTACAGAATGTATTACTCACAGTAGGACAAATCCTAATAATCTTTTAAGAAAGCAAGTAGCAAAGGATTAATCACCAAGAATTACCGAAGTTCCAGCATTTTACCCAGTGCTGCAACCTGGAATTCAGATCCAGATACTAACAGAACAGTTTAGGAGTAGTACATAAAAAAGACATTTTGCAGATTAATTTTTATCTTCATTTTAGACAAATAAGTACTTGCGTATGTGCAACTTCCTTAACATGATGTAAGCATTTTAGTATACGTCTGCATTTTCTAAATCCATATGCACAAAAATTCACACAAAGCAGATTTAATTCTGCTATATTTCAATGAAAATACACTTTTAATATTCTCTAGAAAAGCTAGTATTCTCTTTACAGACAGCAAAACTGAGGACAAAGACTTAAAAAATGCACAAGATCATACACAACCGTGTACAAGTGAATGGAGTACCAGTGTAAACCTTCATTTTACAACAAATGAGACTACTAATTCAGGCCATAACTAAGGGTTCAACCTGTCAAACACATTTTTAAGTCCTGCTGTCACAAGCCACTCTTTCCCCATTCTAAGATAAGCTAGAGATCCCCTTAAAATCCATGTCAGAACATTAAATGGAAACCAGGACAGGTGGCTTGACTGCTAGAGTGGCACATTATGTAGGTCCTACTCATTCAGTGAATAGGTTCTTCAGAGCCAAATACACATTACAACTACTCCAAATAAATTTACAGTATCAAAAATTATGTACTACATTACATTAATGTATTGTATAATGTATGACTTTGAAAGTATTCAAAGCTTTTAGGACAGCTTTTTAAGGAAGGGATCACTAACAATATGGAGGTAAAGAGAAAACTTATAATGCAACAACACTGGTTTACCAGGAAAGTTCAAATTGGTTGCCAAACCAACTTGACAGCTTACAACATTCTTTCAAATCAAAGACATCAATGAATTTGAGAGATATTTTCTCGCTGACAATTTTAGGGAAAAAACCCAACGCATTATAAATCATGACACTTTTTCATGGATTCAAACTCAATGAAACATTATGATGAAATTGCTACAAAATTCCTGGAAATCCTACGGTTAAAATGGGATTTCTCGCTACATACCACAAAGCTTTTTTTGGCTAGCACTAGCCCCTAGAAAATATCTCTCTTCTGACTTTTGCACTGCCTGAACCCAAGTCAACTTGTTTAGCTGAACGGAGAGATCCCTTTTTCCCTTGTTACTCCCTTGAGAGACACAGTAGGGTCTGAGCTCTACACAGGTGGTCTAAAACCTCAGTTACAAACTCCATGTGTGAAACTTGAATGGTTTGATATTAAACCACTTATAACTTGGCTTAAGTGAAAAGCAGTTTCAAGGTTTACAATTAATTAGAAGGGATTGTATTTTTTGTTCACTGTATTAAAATTCAAAATCTAAAATAAATCAACAGATGGAAAAGTTACACTTAAATTACAGAATATCAGACCTTTTTGAAATTTAATCTGGGTGCATCAACTTTCAAATTGAACATGGCAACAAGTCCTCTTTGATCACTTTCAGAAGGGAGAATATAGAGTTGGAAAAGCAGATTATTTTCTCTACATAGTCCTTCTTTCGGGATGACACACCATAGATGTATGGCATGGACAGTATGGCAAATGTGCATATGGCCTTGCAGTTCCCCAATGCTCAGTCACCGCAAACCTCTTAACCATACTACTCAAAATGGAAGTGTGAGCCACTTAAAAAAAAAACCAAAATCATTAGAAGGGCTTCTTGTATATTCAAAAGCATACAGTATTATTTAGGCAAATGATGCTGTAATAAACTACTTCCAAAAATTAAGGTGGTGTAAGTTTACAGAAGAACTGTAAGTTAGGAAGACAAAACTTGGAAGTAAAACAGGGAAAAAAAATCAAGTTAGTTTTTAGTTAAGTTTTGAGAGATCTTCTCAATGTTATGTAATGTAATATTTTGGTTAATAAGTTGGTAAAACAATGACAACACAAAGTGCAGAGGCACCTCTATCACTGTAGATGATTATGTCACATAGGAAGAACCATATGTAGGTGAGAAGTAGTAAGATTAATAGCTTAAAATTTAATAGTAAAACATACAACCTTATACAATTATGGAATAAAAAGTTCTCCCATAAGTAGAGAATCTATTATTTGGACATTCAAAAGTAGAAGAATCTAGTGAATCACAGAAGGATCATGAGTCATCACGAAAAAATTACAATCCTGAGTAGCATTAACAAGCATTTCCAGAATGGTTAGGGAAGGTTAGGTATGGGAAGCATTTTTACACAATTTTATAAAATGCTCATCAATTGGATTAACCAGCTGGATTTCTGTCACCTATATTCTGAACTCATTAAAGATTGACACTGGATCATGCAGAGAAAAAGATTATTCCTCTGATCTACCCTAATAGAGAATCTAGCCTGAAGGAAAGATTAGGAGTGTGGCTTTTCAGAACAGCAAATCAAAATAAATAAATACATAATAAAAATTAAACAAAATGAAATCTGGTCTATAAATACAGCAGAGAAAAAAGGGGGAGGAGTGGCTATGTAAGCAAAAGGAGAATATGAGCATAAGAACAAATGGGTATGAAACAATCACAAATTATTTTTTAAACTGAAAAACTCAGAAGTTTGTTCCCAGTTAAATTCTCCAATGAGTTTCTAATGGAAATAGCAAACCCTATTGAAATAGAGTACAACAAATTCTGATACAACACAGAGAATTTTTCTAGTCTCATGTTGTCATTCTACTAGGAAAACATTTATTTCAGGCTAACAAAAAGATCTTCCCTGAAGAGATTTCTGTAACAAAAATAAATCCTAAGTAATCTGCAGCAAGAACACAAAGCAAAGTTTGTTCCAATTTTGCAATACTTAGAGTCATAAAGTAAATTAATTGGTTTTTACATTTATTTTGAAAGTGCCTAGCGCTGTCTTAGTGACTGCTTTCTCTCAGACCGATGAGGATGTATGGGGGAAGACTGTTCCATATAAATGCAGCAATGCATGAGATTTTTTCTTTGTCATGATATACATCTCACCATAATTCACTTCTTCCAAGTACTATAGAATTGTATTTTAATGTTAGTAACCACAGTTTTAGTTTACCTGGTTATTATTTTAAAAGTATACATGAACAGCATTTATTTAACAGACAAGGTAATTCAAGATGTAGATCTGAAGAACTAAAAAGTTGCAGAATTGATAAGCATATCTCAGCATTATGATGATTTATGTCTGCATTGAATTATACAATGGGTTACCCTGCCCTCATGTTCTGGTATTTTATAAGGATAAAGGAGGTTAACCTAATGGGGTACCTGTTCTGACAAAAGTGTAAACTGCTGAACACATCTCTCCTATAACACAAGAAATTCCATAGACCAAAAAACAAGGAAATACAACTGACAGTACTCTCCCAAGAATAAAGCAGTGACTAGAACTCCTATACTATACATGTTGTTTAGAGCAAAAAATGATTCTAACCAACACCATTAATATATGCCACTGGTACCCAAAGGCAAGCTGCTTCAGAGACCAGTCTACAAGTGTCGGCCTATGTGAGAGTAACCTGAGATACAAGCAAAGCTTGTATTACAACAGCTTCTTAGAAGGGCTTATTAGCTCAAGCACAGCACCATGTTGATACAGTCATACTGTTTTTACAGGATCCAAGCTAGTTCACATATCTTGCTTCAGCATGTGTCATAAAACTTTTCAGTCCATTTCTTGTTTTTTCCTTTCATCTTGCAATTTCAGGCTGTTCTGTCAACACTTAAGACTGAAAAAAACAGGAATGCAATATGGTTTGGGAATAACTATCTTTCAGGATACCCAGCTACATAAAAATGAAGTGAGGGCTTCATTGCCAGATCCTAGTCATAGTTCTGCATCAGAACCCTGGCATGAGTAGGAGAAATCTATAGAAGAGTTTAAGTGCAATGTGCATTGAGCATTTAATATTTATATATGTCCCATAGATTTCAGACTGTCTACTTTAATGTCTTACTATTTTTACTGTTCACTTGCAATCTAGCAGCATTTTAGTATTTCAGTGCTTTGCAACTGGATTTAGGATACTTTTTTACTGCCTTCGATTTCTGTATTCCAATAAAATAATTTTTTTATTCTTGTTTTCCTTGCTTAATATTTTTACCCTCATAAACACAGTATTTTCAGTGTTTAACAGCAAAAACATAAACCATAAGAACTACATGCAAGGAAATAAGAATGAAGTCATTAAAATCGTTTCTTAGTTATCATTTATACAACGTTCAAGTACTGCAAAAGTAAAAGCATTGGTAACATGACAAAAAAATCCTAATTCCAAAAACAAATACTGAGTTTGAAAAACTTCTCACATACAAGAACGCAGACTGATGACAACTACTTGAGTCCAGGGTTCTTCTAAGTCTAAGTCTGAGACAAATTTTAAAAATGAATAAATAAAAAGAACACTCTGCTCCCAAAGAGACACTTGAGTTATTAATTTTAATGCTGGTAGCATTTAGAACTCCAGTTTCTTCAAGAGGATTCTTGATGTCAACTGTAAGTTTTGACAAGCTAACTTATAGCTTAATATGCAAGGAGGCTTTTTCAAAGCAAAAGAGTGTTTTCAAACTGCTCTTTTTAAAAGAAGTGTTGTTTAAAGGAACCCACAAATGCTTTACCTCATATTGTACAAAACAGATTTGTTTGACCGCTGTTTTGTAATCATTAACCATAGGTTACATAGGTTCTGAATGATCGGTTTCTGTTCTTTGACCCTTCAAGTTCTAATGTATTACAATTTCTCCAAAAAGTAATATAATATTCTGAAGGAGAGATTTGTGTTCTTTGGTAGTCTGAGCCCTCTTTGATCTAATTTAAAACTAAATCTTTGGGGGTAGAGGGAATCTCTCTGCCACCTAGTGAGAGGATGTGCTTACTACAGCTGCAATGTATGTAGATAACATACAATGCAACTTTGTTCTTTCTCGGCCTTAACATTCCACGCTTTTTTTTTTTTTTAAAAAAAAAAAAAAGAGAGAACTATACTACAGCTCTTCTGCCAATATATCCTCCAAAAAAGCACATTCTGTGCTATTAAGCACCTGCTTTTATGCCAGCCAAATTTTCTCTAAAATAGATTAGCACCTTCATCAAAAGCCTTATTTGAGCCTCAGTGAGCCTTGCCCAAGTTAACTTCAGTTGTATTACAGCAGACAAAATCCTTACACATGTCTATCACACAAAAACTGGAGCCACAAATGTTAACTACCATTCACAGGCAGTGAGCATTCTTTGTATTTCATACTAGACACACCTCCTGTTTACTCATATTACAAAACACACCAACAGCTCAGCCTCCAGGGGATACAGACAGGTACTATTACATCCAAGACCTTCCCGAAGAAAAGACAACATTTTCTCATTTGTCAGGAAGAAAGGATTTGCTAACTGCCGTTTGATCTGAATTGCAACTGTAAGGCCAATTAATGCAAACTTCCAAACTCTGGTCTTCGTGACAAAGTTAGCGCCTTCTCAAGAGGCAATACATGGGTTCTAGCTACATTAAGAAGTTCCCTGAATAAAGACTCATTCATTTGCTTTATGTCATAGTTACACCAGCTATTCTTCTTTCAGAAATTTCTAAACTTGCTCATGTACCTCAAAGCTGCAAATACTGCTCCTTTTCCTGAAAAGTGATGAATTTTTTCTTTTCCCCTTGTACGCATCTCTAAAAATAGAGACTGAAGCTTGAATCTGAGCTCTTAGTAGTGACCTACTCTCCTACTGCAACTTTCAAAATAAATATGTTGGTCCATCTTGAAAATAACATTCGGTTTGATGTGGCAGGTAGCAGTCTTAACCTGACACACTGATGGCAACAAGCTGAAAACGCTCTCTGAATACAAATGTAAATTATCTCTGTCTCTGTGTGGAGCAGAAGCATAGCGACTGAGTATCACTGTAGTTAACCAGAAACTAGGTAACAACAGCTAGCACAGTTTATAGGTAGGGTTTATTTCCTCCAGCTCATTGCCCGAGAACCACAAATATAAGGTTTATAATTGCTTCAGAGCGCAGGCAAAGACACCTCATTTCTTTTTAAGTGCAGGCAAAAAGAAAATACATTTGATTTTGAAAGACCATGTGAATACACTCACTGATGTTTTACTACATCTAACCACTACAAGGTTAGCTGACAATGTGAAAGGTACCAATTCTGCAGTGTGGGCCAAGCGTGTAGTCCCATCAACTTTCTAAACAAGCTGATCATATGGCCAAGCACCAGACTAAGCACAAAGGCAGAAGACAGAAACATGTGACAAGAAGTGGAGAAAGGAAGTACTTTTCTTTCAGCAGCACAAACCTAAAACAGTACATGTATAGCAACAGCTTTATAAAAGTATTTCAACACTGGAGCACTTTGAATTCAAAGTTCCCAGAACTTTCTGGGATTTCTATTTAAAAACAACAACAAAAAAAACAAACCCAAAACACCACAAAAAACCACTCCAAACAACAACAACAAAACCACACACACACAAAAAAAAAAAAAAAAGAAAAAAACCCACCACAACAACAAAAAAAAACCACCACAAAAAGCCAACCAAAAGATCTTTTTGAAATGGCAACAATTGTTCCTCCTTAAAAACAGCCCTATCACATTTTGTTACGTGTTTATTTTTTCATATTTTGGGACTCCAATTAAAGAAATATTCCTTTCAGCAATCTGAAAATAACTTATCCTACTGTCAAATCACTTGCCAACATTTTACATGTAGTAAACCTCCAAATCTTCCAAGTGAGCAGCTCTCACTGGTTCAAAAAAGCTAGGATTTAACCAAGATGATGCCCTGAACATTTCCTATTGCATAATTTCCAGATAACAAAGTTTTAAAATTAGAATTATTAGAGAAAGTTTTGATATTTTACTTTATATAAAAATGTAGCTGTCTAGCACCAGGTGGAGAAAAATCTATTCACATTAACAAAACATGAATCACAAAAGCCCAGCTCTCCTTCCCTTATTCCTTGTTTTCTCCTCCTCCTCAGAAAAAAAAAAAATGAAGTAAATAGTGAGAATTTGCAACACAACTCATTTGTCGTATCTTTTAGAACCACAGTTCCTGTTGGGCAAATAGCCATTTTGGGGGAGTAAACGCCCACATATATTTTACTGTTGCTGATCGGTAAGTCAACTAAAACAGACTTACAACTAATAGCTGAAGAAGGATTACAAGACAGTCTTACCAAATTTAACACCCATTTCAAAAGCTTACTCTAGGGAACAGTTAGGACAAAATGAAAATACCAAACCCTAAAAAACAAGTTCTATGTATCCTGGATGTAGAATTTTTTTCAAAATAGCAGTTGCAGCAACTTGAGCTGCAGTAGAATAAATCTGAAGGCAACTAAGACTGCCTTCAGAGTTTGTTTGCTAACTCAGAATTCCAAGTTCTTTGTTATAAAGTTAGAAACCAATCTAGAAAACCTCCGCCTAAGAGTTGACTCTGTGCGAAAAAAAAATAATTCGGGAACACATTTAAGTAAGTGGAAACACTAATCAAGTGTAGCCGATGAAACTTCATTACACCAGGAGTAAACAAGAAGCATGAAAGAAATTAAGCAGATACAAGCATGAGACTACCTTCAGCAAAACACAGGGCAAGGTCAAAAGTCAACTGCATTCCTTACAAACATTATTTGGACAAAAGAATTTGGGTTATTTCTTATCCAACTTAATGCCTGCCAAGAAAGTGTTTTTCATTAACAAGTGCTAGGAGGAAGATTCAGAAACCTACCAATACTACTGGCAGTTCCAAAACGAAAGAACTGCTGCTGAACAGAAGATGAAGGAAAAGGCATTTGTCCACCACCCTCTTAGAAACTACTGTTAAAGCTGGGGGAAAAATAATGCTTAATAGCTCTGTGAGTCACAGACAGTCTGCAGCCTCTACAACTGAACTGAAGAAAAGGCTCAGATTCATCAACTATTCTAGTGGAATATTTGCAAGCTGTAGAACAAACAAAGTTGTTAGTTACTCTTCACTTCAATCAGGACACTGCTGGTTTTTCCTCTTACATCATATGAAAGGGAATGAGAAGAAAAGAACTTTAAAATGAAACCTGTGAAAACAAGAGGAACATAATCAAGAGGGTTTTTTTCCTGAGCTGAAAGGAGAGTAGGATATTTAAATACCCTTAAGAGAGCTCTCTTTTGATGTTGTAAGACACATGGAACTTACCTGCAGCATAGACAAAGGTTCTTTTTCCTTTTATCAGTCCACCATTTAAAATGCACCCAAAGACAAACCTACATCTTCCAAAGCTACATCTCACTGCATAATGAATGATCATCCCCCCATGTTTCAGATTCTGTGTTTTCAAGCACAAAAACAGCTCTTCTGGTCTGTTTATGGTTTTTCCCATTATGCAAACAAACAAACTAACACCAAATACATAAACTACCTTATGCTATTATCACTCAAATTCTAAGCTCAGGATGAAGTCTTCACATCTTGCAATAATTAGTAAGCATAAAAAGAAGATAATAGGCTGCATTTCAAAATCAAATAAATCAACTTACAAGCAATTCTAAGCATTACGCAATTATAATAATTAAATGGTTGGCACACATTTCCACATGGCCAAGAATTCAAAGAAAATGCAAGTTTACAATAAATTTAATTTCCCCTTTTTCCATATATTTCTGTTCATCTATTTACTTACATGATGATTTTAAAGAGGTTTTGGTTTAGACAGTGTTTGTTGCATCGAGGAAAAAAACAAACACAAACCCAAGAGCCTGCAAGTGTTTGTCAGCAAGACAGAGTAAATACTAATAATAATTAATGCATTTAAGATCTTCCTTTTTGAGTTCAAATATAGAGAAAAAGAGGAAAGTTGTCATATTTCAGGGGGAGAATGCAGTCTTTAATGGCGTAGCAAATATTTTTAAAGAATTTAAAATATTAAGAGAGTTTTGTTTTCTTAAATAGAAATTAATTCAGCCTGAAACCAGCTACTGCTTACCATTCATTTTTGAGATGTAAGCTTGCCTAAAATAACTAATAAATCACATGTATTAAAATGCGGAAGTCCTGTTGCAGGTAATCATTAAGTGTAAGAGAATATTGAACAAATGAGCTTTCAATTAAGATTAAGTTTATATCACTAATGAAATAGGCCAAACAGTAAATGCTTTTACTGAGGAAAACTGTGTATTTTCTAAGGAAATAAAAACTATCCCTGTATTTTAAATAAGTATAAAATAAGAGACTGGAGATACATATAAGTAAATTTATGAGTTATTTCCATGAAACGGAAATAAATTATGAAGTGATACTGCTCCTTTCTTCTCTCTGTCACCACAGCAATTTAAACACTCAGAAATAGAAAGAGGAACTTGATCTTGCAATTAATCCCAGCTTGTTTATTTTATATATACAATACCAAGCCAGTGACTGCATGGACGCATGTGCAATATCCTGATGTAAAACTGACTAGGAGATATAACAAAATAGGTATTCCATTATAAATGTTTCAGTATTTTTTTATATATACAGAAATATATCTATTGCAGTATTTATAATATATACTATAAATATTTCAGTATTTCATGTGTATGTGCCTGAAGCATAAGTAACTTCTGTATAACAATTATTTATTTTCAAAAGTGGAGTAATTCTTCCAAAATGTCACACTTAACATCAAAGTGAAATTACAGGGAAAATAATGTAAAATTTATTTTTATGTTTATATAATGTGCCATACAAAAGGTAAAATGGGACTGGCAAGTAACAGTAAGTTTTCCAGCCACTTCCGTCACCTCCTAAATTATCTATGGAAAATGTAGATTTTTCTAGAAGTGGAACAAAGCAAACACTAAAGAGTTCTCATAAATCCACTTGACTGGCTCAGATGTGAAGACTGTCAAATCTCTAAGAATGAATTTCTTTCAGATTTTTACTACAGCTTCTGGAAACCAAGAAGTTTTTAGGTCTTCTCACTTTGAGGTAAGTGGGACAGCTTTGATCAACTTCAAATGCAAGTATAAGAACAACTCACTAGAAGGGAAAAAACCATTATAAAAAAAGTTAATAAGAGAAGTTTTCAACTTCAGCACAGTCAAAGGAATTTGGAAAGTGTAGCAAATATTCCTATTTCCTATATTCCGAGGGGGGTGAGGGAGAAATAATAATTTAAAAAGGATTTTAGCATGGGGTTGAAGGTCAAAGCTTATAAGGTTATAAAGGTTCTTTTTCTGAGCTTAGCAGGAAAGACTGGCCCTGGACAGAATGTATACACAACTTCCCAGAAGGAATTTCTGTAGTCCTCCCTTTCCATGTCAGCTTGGAAATTATGGGAGATATTCGAATTTGTTACCCAAGCACTGCTTCCATGCAGCTGACAAATTTATCCTAATATAAGTAAACAGAAAGCTCCCTTCTAGGGTGTAGATTTTTTTTAAAAAAAAAAAAAAAAAAAAAAAGATTACTGAGAAGGTCTGGGTATAGATCTAAGAGAAAGATTGCTGTGATAAATTAAAGAAAGGTGGAGATGAGACAGAAGCCATATCAAGTGATTACAGCACACACTGTAGCTTCTTTTTGAGGGAGGAACAGGAAGATAAGGAAGAGCTCCAGGCAACTCCAAAGAGATAACTCTAAATTCCTGCAAGAAGAGATTTAAGTATGAGAGTCAAGGCAAGAAAAAGTAGAGGGTTTTTTGTTTTGTTTAAAAGAAGGTTGTACAAAGATCATTAAAAAGTGGAAGACAGGAATATTACCTTACTATTTTTAAAAGTAGAGTGTGTTACAGCACAGTTTCTCCACAAAATGTGTTTTGTTTTTTCACAGTCCTTAGCATACACATTCACGTTATCAACAGACAGAAACTACCTAAATGTGTGGAAGGGAGGAATAGATTTGAGGGCACCCCTTTTTTTTTTTTTAAAAAAAAAAAAGCATCATGATCTTGAACACAGAGCTTCTACCTCGTTGCCAAATGCGAGTAATCATTGGTATTCCATCAAGAATTTCAATAATAATAAAAGCCCACAGATAAGAAGGAAGAAGATATAACTGCTGCCCAGACTGCTAAAAGGAAAAACTGAACAATCAACTCAGAAATGTAGCTACATCTTCAAGCACAGTGATTTCCCATTGCCTGTATATACCTGAATCTTCCTGCTTAATTCTTATTTTACAACTTCGTGCTTTCCTCCCTGTCTACAAGGTCCAAACAAGTAATTCTAATACAGGGATAAAAAGCAAAACTGATCTTGCATAAATGTTGTCAAATGAACACAGTAAACAAGGGGAATATATTTTAACCTAACCTTAAGGCATCACATGTCACAGTCCACGGAGATTTTCAAACTTACAAAAATCATTCTTCAGCTAACACAATTATAAGTTTCGAAGTTTTCTATGGCTCATGAAAGTCTATTCCTCTGGTGCTTCTCTCTTAAATAGTAATAATACTTCCTGGTAAGCATACCTGATTGCATTTTTGCCGTCTGCCACTCAAACAGAAAGCAGAGAACAAATCTTCCATTTACTTTTTTTTTTTTAATTGTTTCAAAATAAAAACTGGATTTTTAAGAGATTTTGCAAATATTTCTTTATGCCAATCAAAAATACTGGAAACATTGTGTCTTGTACAAGGTCCATCTCTTTAACACAAGTATCTCATCACGAGTTATACAGCTGAGGCATGTTCGACTATCAGGTCATCCTCACAAACTCCTACCGTAGATGTATACAACACACACAAGCCTCTTACTTGAAGATTTGGAAAATGCTGTCATATACTTCTGCTCAGAAGCAGCATGGCATGTCAGCCAGAGAAATAAGAGGAGAGAATCATGTGTTGTAGGAAGCAGTATTATGACTCAATAGTAAGTTAGTACAACGTTTCTGGAGAGGAACACCATAGATATTATCACTTGTAATTATAAAAAGATTTGAGCAACTCTTAGAATAGTAGAAGAATGAAATTTAACATTCTATCCAAATTCTACTTTAGCTAATTTTATTTCTCCCTACAGCGTCAACTGAATAAAACAGAGAATTATTCACTCCCTGTATAAATAACGTATTAGGTATAAAGCAATTAAAACCAGCTTCAACAGTCCACCCCAAAAGCTAGAAGAGATGTGGGAAGAGGTAGAAAATTACTTTAGTACTTATAAAAGGTTAAGTTATAACAACCTGTAGCAAAACCAGGATTAATTTCTGGAAAGTGAAAATATATATTAGAAAGGTAACGAAAAAAACATTCAAGTATGATCCAGAAGCTTCTGAATTCTGGAAACATGAAGACAGCACCACTTGATGAACCACGATCTGAGAATCAATATGCATAAAATGAGATACAGTATCTTCAATCAGTATGAAGAAAATACATTTTCTTAAATCAGTGACTAGCACACACACTGAAGATATGAACAAGGTCAGAATTTAATGAAGCTACATATTACCACATTTTTCTTTAACTTAGTCTGACTATAGCAGAAATCAAGCACAGACAAAAACAATTATTCTGACAGAAGCGAAGTGCTTAGACTCTTAGACCTGCTACAAAAGCAGCTGAAAGCTTTATTTTCTGCAAAGCTCTTGAAAAACTGCACCTATAAAGCTTCAAACATTACATGGCCGAAAAATCAGAAGTTTTCTCGGAGGAAAAATAAACCTCACAAGCACTCACTCTATTGCTCTCTCCTCTCTGCAATTAGCAATTTCAGCAACCTTTGTAAGATGCTGACTACATTTAACTTTATTTTATGGGAACCTCATTACAAAAGCTTGTAACTCAAGAAGCTGGAAGTCTGTACAGTCAAATCAAAAGCAGGAAACACCAAAACGAAAGAACATGCAAAGAACTGGTTGTGAAACTCGCATGCCTGAATTCTATTTACTGCCTCACAGTAATGTTATACCACCTTTCCCCAATGGATAGGTAAAGGTATTTTCTAAAAAAAAGTGCAAGAAAAGAAAAACTTTAACAAATAAGCAAAACAAATAAGCAGATTTGTGTATTTCTAAACGACAGAGCTGTTCAGTGTGTGTTCACTGACAACGATCTTTTTCAAGTTCACAGCAGTTTCATTTACTATTTTCAACATGAGTGGTCCTAGAGTGAACTGTGCTAGAGGTACTTTAAGCATGATGTCACCTGGGTGGTTTCTGAAAAGGATTAGAAAATTTAATATTTAAACAGATGGCAGCCAGGCCGCACTACAGCTCTTAATATTGCTAAGAGTATTAAATCTTTGTTTGCAACAGTGAGAAATAATTTCTGCAGATGGGCCAGAAAAATCAAGCTTTTTGTGGCTTACACAAAACTCAGGAAAGATTTCACAATCAGAATAATCAGGTAATTCTACTAGCTCATTAAGAATATAATTCAATTAATTCACTGCAAGTGAGACTGACTATTCAAAACCTACTTTTTTCTGGGATGTTATTTTAGATAAGTTCTTAAGAAAACACAAGTTCTGTATACATAGCTCATCACAGGTCTGGAACAGTTAATTTATTTCAAATATGACTGAAAACCTGATGCAATATGTTTCTATTTACTGCCTCACTGTGATGATAATACTACAATTCCATTTTACAAGTGGAATCTCTTCAAAGTTGCAACATTTGAGTTTTGTAGCATAAGCACTTGGAACCCTTAGAGATTATTTTCTTAATTCAAATAAATGTAACATTCTTACTTGATTAAAATCCTGCCTTGTCATAGGCCAACAATGTAAAACCTACAAGCAAGCAAAACCTGCAAGATGTTCCATATTACTCATGGGCAGGGCAAACTATGACAGTTAAAACCAATGGTAACAGGACATAATGTTGCCTAAAAGAGTTATTTGTTCAACAGTTTACTCATGCCAAAAATCACTGTAGATCACCATGCAAGGTAATGTTCCTCAAATGTTCTTTTTGGCCAATACATTTAGTCTATACACAGTGTCATGACAGATGTGAGGTGAATGGGAATCTATACAAAACAGTCATGGGAAAGAAAAAGAGAAAACGATAAATTAGAAAATACTGACACTGCAGAGAAATTACTACAAATTAACAGAGAATTGAAACTAAAGAGACAAAAAGAGACATTAGAAGCAGGAAAAAAAAGGAAAAAGGGAGAGGTGCTAGATAATAGGAGATGAACAGTAAAACAATGCAGGAAAAATAAGCCACAGTCTCCTACAAATCTGAAACAGCAAGACAACGAGCAAAAGGAACTAAACAACAAAGAGCAAGCACCACCAGCAGGTACAGCAGATTGTTCTTCACTCATAAGAAAAGCGTTACAATGAAATACACACTAACATTAATTGATTTATGTGAACATCTACCTCCATTGGTCACAATGTCCACTATCTTTCCTCCTTGTATTAGCCTTCTGCTCAGCATATGGAAATCAAATTACTGATACCCTAATTCAGATTAATTCTGCAGCCAACTATCAACTTTTCTTTCCAAACAGTAAATCCCATCTAGCTTTATAATATTTGTCAGGTAAGCCATGCTGAGGTTCTACCAATATTCTTCCAGATCTAGTCTTCCTACATGATTTTAGGTTCCTTTAGGATTATTTATATCATTATATATTTTATATATTACTGAAACCAATATAACCCTATGCTTTCAGCTGGTCATAACTGGTCACTCCAAAAATCTTTTGAGAGACAGACAAAAGGAGGACAAAGTTATTTTTAAGTTGATAAGAAATGAAATCTATTTGCTCTTTTGCCCTTATGTTTACAAAGAAAATGATACAAAAAACTAATCATGGTTTGTAAATGTAAACCCTTATACCCCTGGGTGTTGTACAAAATCTACCCAAACAGAAAAGAAATAAAAGTTTATTATTACTATTCAGCAGAGAAACTTACAAAAATCAGTTTAATCCATTACTTCTTCAGATGCATAGAAGTATATTGGAACAAAAGCTGAGAATGTCGAAGGCAGTCCACATACATAATCATCAAAAGCAGTTAGTAAAAAGAGGAGCTGAGAAGCAGACATTCCCATGCATCAAAAACATTCCAACAATTTGAGGAAAGAAAGATGACTGATCTTGCATTGGGAAAGGGCTGAAAACCCTGGTGAGGTTTTACCATTACCACTCTCCTCTAAAGGTGCGATCACTTGTACTTCTACTAACTTGTACTACTACTAACCATGTAGTCGTAATGTTTCCAACCACCATAAGACAGAGGAACAGACATTTTCTTGTAAAAACTACAAAAATTATTAAGATGCATTTACTCGTAAACATGATTTTAAATTGAGAAAGTCAGCAATGGCTAGGAGACTGCAAAATCCACCTATGTATAAATACTCAAAATTCAACCAGATCAGTGATCTCATTTAACTTTCAAGTCAGCTCTGATGTAAGCAGAGAGGTGGACTGCTGCCTTTCTATATATGTAAAGGGGGCATATAAGGATGGGAAAAACTACACGTAAAATCAGTCTTTGTATTTTGGTAGTAAAATTAAAAGTATATACATTTAAATACTTTTGTTTAAGACTCAACTTTAGTATTCCAATCTTTCTTTCCATTTTTATTGTAATTATCATAGGGTAGAGAAGCACTTTTATCCCCGTTTTAGAAATAAGTAATGGAGACAAAAAATATATGTATTTCAGGAAGACTTGGTGGAGCAGGCATTTGAGTTCTGGTCATAGGTTGTTATGAAGTCATTAACCTTTCAATAGAACAGTCTTCATTTAGATACTGTACAGATACTCAATCTTCCTCTGTTTATATAACTTGAAAGATTTTTATCTTGCACTAGTATGTTTTAGTTAAATGTAGGGTGCATTTGTCTGCAGCTGATTTGACTTCCTGGTGTCAAAGTCATCTTAGTGAATGGTGAGTGCTGTGTTGGTTATGTTTCTTTCTCATGATTGGCTCTCAGAAGTTGCTGGCAGGTTTTCTTTTTTTCTCTCTCCCTGTAGTGGTTGACAGTCATACGGAACATTCAAATTTAGTAGGTGTTTTCTCCTTAAAAACAGCTAAAGTAGCCCTCAGAAAATGAAGCTCTACTTTCCTAGGGCTGCTGAAGTAACCGGCAGTGTGCTGCAGCTGCTTACTGTGCATCATAGTAACTTCATAGTAACCCTTGTAACTTCTCAAGATGGAAAAAAAAAAAATAGCTTGGAACCCAGTGGCTATGGAATTTGCCAGTCAACAGCAAGTGTAATTGTGGCCTGGGAACTGGCCAGGTATATTCTCTGGCCTTGACTGCCTGTTGTGATTGACCTAATGTCATCAAGCAAGTTGGGAGTATGTCCAGGTGGCTCAAGTAATCATGTTCCCTGCTGGAAGCTGGAATTAATTTACTGTTTAAAGAGCCTACAGTTTGAGTCCTCCTTACTAGTAATAATTTTTTTTTTTTTGCTGTCAGCACTGCATAATACAGAAATTTAATCCTCGTACATTTCCTTACAAATGCATGAATTTATACAACAAAAGTTTATTTTTCAGTAGTTACACCGGGACTGCTCAAGTCAAGAAATGGAAATGTTAACACAAAGTGTATACTTTGATTATTTTGCATATAAGTTGCAGTCTAGCTCTTGAGTACTTTTGTTTTAATTCCTGAAATAAGAAATTGCATATTAAAGCAAAAATGGGCTCAACTATATTTTAAAGTAGAATTACCTACACCTTATTCACTGTATTCCAGAAAGAGAAGTGATTCAAAAACTTACTAAGAGGATCATCAGATAATTAGGTTGTAAGTCACCTCTGGAGGCCATACAGTCATAGAATCATAGAATGGTTGGGTTGGAAACATCATCTAGTCCACCGCCCCTGCCATGGGCAGGGACATCTCTCACTTGATCAGGTTGCTCAAAGCCCCGTCCAACCTGACCTTGAACACTTCCAATGATGGGGCATCTGCTTCTCCAGCAACCTGTCCCACCCTCATTGTAAAAAATTTCTTCTTAATATCCAATCTAAACCTACCCTTTTTCAGTTTAAAACCATTGCCCCTTGTCCCGTCACTACAGGCCCTGATAAAAAGTCTCTCTCCATCTTTCTTATATGCCAGTAAAATGGTCCCACTCCAGTCATCACTGATACTTTAAAACATGCAGAGCACCCCTGCACTGTTTTCTTCAAAAAAGGAAGATTATGGCTATCTAAAATTGTAAATTAAAGACAAAAACCAACTGAGATTTTTAGTCAGGCCCCTTAAATCCTTTCCTAATCAACTAATATCCATTTAATTCAGTTCTGAAATAACAGAAGGAAAAGTTTTCACTCATAAACTATCTTTCAGTTCAAGGATTAAATGAAGAAAAAAATGCTGTGTTATATTCTTACTATGAAGCAGTCCTTCAGCAAAAATAAGTCAAAAACTTTATATCCTATTATTCTTAATTAACAACTAGGTATCAATACCTCCTTTACACAGCTTGCAGAAAAAAAATTCAACACCCCACTCCCCCTTCAACTTACATACTTCGAGCCACAAAAACATGGTTATCCTTAGCGTTAAGACAATAAACAAAACATACACGATACATTTAAATAAGAACATAAAAGCAGAGAGGAAAGCCTCACATATATACAAGTTTGTTTATACTCGGAGACAAGGAGCCCTAAGATATTTCATTCTGAGAGACGACTACTGTGTATAAAGCCACCTAACAAATTCCTTGTAAGTGCAAGGATACAAGAGACTGGCAATGCCCTTCTTCTGTCCTGTAGCACATTAACATTGTACAGCTTTTAATCTTTCATACAAAGTTAATAGATTCCTCTTAGAATATTGGGAAGCAGTAGCAGGCCAACCAGGTATACAATCTACCTTTCCAGATTAAATGTCTATTATATTCTTCTTATATTATGTGAGACTCAATCGTGAGATCCAAGTCCTCTGCGGTCCCACATCCCTATGCAATGGAGATGTGGTTTATATGGGGCCTCTAACAAGGAGCATTAAATTCAGTATGTGTAAATTTATAGCTTTGAGTTTTTATTATGAAGCAACAGCATAGAACACTTTGCTAATCTACAAACCTGATCAAGCTCATGACACAATATGTATGCATGTATATATAGGTGTACATATATGTATGTAATATGTATGCAAGTATATAGAGCACATGGTCCCAGCTACAGCAAATCAAACAGTCCATGAAGCACAATCAGCTTAGATATGTGACATGAAGAACAGGTCTAAAACAACAGAAGATGAAGATGTTTCACCAACTGTACATAAACCTCTCCTATGTAGACCATGAAAGGGAGAGAGCGTAACACTAATTCTGTCCTTAAAAAACATGAAAAGCAGCTTGTATACAGTAACTCCTAAAATAAATGAACTGTATGCAGTTAAAAAAACCCAAAACAACCACCTGCTAGGACATCACTTCAGAATACAAAATAAATCATCTCTAAGTAAAACTATCCATGTAATTTTTCAGTACTGCAAGTAAGAGCAACAAATAAGACATGGGGAGACAATGCAATTCAGATGACAGGTCTGGAGATACGTGGAACACCTACAGTTATACAGTCATACACACAGTTGATAAAGGCCAACATGACAAATTTCAGACAGAATTTTGTGACACCAGCCAGATCCACCTAGGATGCACACAATCAGAGATGCATTTAACACTTCGGGGAAGAATGCATGGCCACGCTACAACGGCATTCATGAGGCTCAGGGGAAAAGCACAGGCTCCGAGGATCTCAGCCGAAGCACAAGGCAGATTTTGTATAGTTTATACCACTTTGAAGAGGCACAAAAAGCACCTTCCTCCCCTTCCTACAAAGGAAGAACTGCTGGATGCCCGTCATTCTCTCACCCTCAGCAACAGGGCACTGACATCTGACCGGCCCCACCTGCCTCCCCCTCTTCTCCATCCCCGCCTGCACCTTCCCCCCTTCCCAGATGCCCGTGGCTAGAGCTGCGGCCTCGCCTCCCTGCGCCCCCCCCCCCCCCACCCGTCGGCGGCACAGGGGGTGCAGCCACCCCCGCAAGACAAGGCGGGAGGGCCGTGCCGGGGTGCAGCGGGGCTGCAGCTGCCCCCCCCGCGGCCGCGCCCCGCGAGGCGGCGGTTTTTTTAGGTAGGAAGAGGCGCTGAGGAGAACCCCCCTCCCCCGCCCGCGCCGGGCTCGCTCAGGCCTCCCACCCCGGTCCCCACCGGGGGCCGGGCTCGTCAGCCCCCCGCAGCCGAGCGCTCACCAGGCAGCGGGGGGAGGCGGCGGACCTTCGTCCGGGTCTTCCGCGAGGCTGGGGCAAGCGGCAAGTCCCCGCCGGGAGCCGCGTCCTTTCCTGCGGCAGCAACGGCGACGGCGGCTTGTCAAAGAGAAAACATGACGCGGGCGGGGAGGGGGAGGGAGGCGGCGAGATCTCGCGGGGCTACCGCGCGGGTCTCGCGAGGCGCCGGCCGCTCCCCGCCTCCGCGCGCAGGGCCGCGAGCCGCCGCGGGCCGCGCCGCGGGAACGCTGGGCGCGTGGCCGCCCGCTCCGCGCCTCCTCTGCGCGCGCTGGCCCGCAGGCGGCTCGCCACGGCGCGGGCGGTGCGGCCACCGCGGACGGTGCGCTCGGGCCTCGGCCCGCCGGGCAGGGGCGCGCATCGGCCGGCAGCCCAGCTCTGCGGGGGCAGGAAGGCTTCCCTGCCGAGGGGCAGCCGCAGGGTCTCCTCTCCCTGGCTAGCCAAGTTGCAAAGCAACCCCCGAACAGAGGGACCGACGACAGGGAACACACCACCCCACCCCAGTGAGGCCTGCAGCAGCCCAGCCAGAGGGACAGGGACAGGGCAGGTGGGTGCCCAGAGTGCCTATGGTGCAGGTGTGCTGCTGAGCCTGCAGGAGCTTGGTGAGGCGAAGGGGCTCCCAGCAGGGCTGTGAGGGACTCTGTGGCAAGAGCCATGGAGAAACCAGGAACCAGCCATCGGTGTGCAGAAGAAAGAGGGGCCTAAACTCATCGCACAGGGCAGGGCTGGAGCAGGGGCAGCACGTGCAGCAGAGATGGCTTTTCCTCAGTCAAAATGGATGCAGGCTGCTGGCATTGGAAATTAAAACATTACCAAAATGGTTGTTTTTTTGTTTTCTTAAAGTGCAAGGAACAGCAGACAACTCTTTTTGCATAAAAGCAATCTAAAAAACAGGTTAGAGGAATGAAATATCTAATTTAGATGAGGATACTGATCGAACAGATGTATTGGAAGGTCAGTGAAAAGAGAAATGGATGCTGTATGGCAGGGATAGAAAGTGCAGAAAAGGCAAAACAGGTCACATTGGTGGATGAGCAGGAGTATGTTGAAAAAGAAAACTTTGACTTAATGAACAGGACAACAACAACAACAAGTAAAAGTGTCACTGGAGATTGAAATTCTGGGTCTAAAATAGGAAAAGTATACTATCAAGACTGAATTACAGGCCAAGATGGTGGCAGCAACAATGACATGCCAAGTAACATCAGTGAGGCCACACTGGCAAGAAAGAAAACAATGAAAAATTTCAGTTACACCCACGTCAATGGGTTATGGTCCATACAATGGTAGGGATGTCATGACTGAATTAGTACACATTGTTAATGACTTTCATTAAATAAATGGGAAAACTGACAAAAGAATCAAGAGAAAAATGTCCGTGCAAGGAGCAATTGTGTATGTTTGGATACATCAGCCTAAGGTAGCAATATAATGGAAGTTTACAAAGATTGGTGACATGAAATAAGTGAACAGGGAACAATTGTTTACTGGCTCTTCCAATAGAAAAGCTAGAGGCTAACAAGTGGAACTAGCAGATGTCAAATTCAGAACAAGCAAAAGAGCCATTATTTCTTCATACACACGTAATTAAGCTGTAGAACACCTTGCTGCAGGATACTATGTAGCAAAAGTTTACTTGGGATCAAAAAGGGATTGGAGAAAAACAAGGAAGGAAAAAAATCCATCACAGATTACCAAAGACATCTCCTCTGGTTGAAAAACGCCCTGACCCACAGACCACTGAAGGCCATAGAGTATCTGGGGACGCATTACCATGTGGTTGCTTTTGCCTTTTCTTCTCTAGGCATCTGCTGATGGCTGTCCTCAGACACACGGTACTGACAGACCAGTGTCCGATCCTTAGGTCCTTGTCCTACAGCCCATCTTTACTGCACCTCTCCTCAGTATAAGCCCCCCTCTCAGCCCAAAGCAGCACATATCCTTAATAGTTCGTTCTGAGGTATAAAGTGGTTACTGGATTCACTAAGGGTAGAGCTCAGCTCCCTGGAGGGACTGTTGCACTTCCTGACACAAGTTCGAACCAAAATTAGATCAAATGACACTGGCAGCTTTGGAGGCAGATCCCAACTATTCACGGCTCTTTATTCTGTCCCCCTAAAAGACTACTCATGGATTCATAGTTCTTTGCAGCAGAATAAAACTCAAATGCCTTGCTTTAAAAATAGTCTTTGACACAACCAAGCTAAAAAACACAGACCAAAAAAAGTCGCTGTTAGCAACTTACCCATGTAATATCAACCCACAGAACAATGGTCGAGACAACCCATTTATGTTCAAGAAGTCTTAAGTTTTTTTAGTTTTGTACCCCTAACTGCACTGGCTAATCTTTTGTCTAAAGCCACAGGCAAACTCTGCTGTGAATCAGCAGTTTCTTTGTTGATGAGACTACCTGTGCAAACAAACATCACCAAAAATGGGGTAAATTATAAAAACATTTTAAAGCATTCTTTAAGTATTCAAAATATGCCAGCTGAAGGATGCTGTGTAAGAAATAAACTTAAAAAATTCAACAGATACATCAAAATACATTAAATTCAGAAATGTTCAGATCTGCCATTCCACAGAACAGGCAGCAGAATAAACAGACACACTAAGCAGTACTCTTCAACATGCTAACATGCCCCACACCCACATACTTATGTTAACCGCAGCATGAAGACAAACCGTATCATTAACTGCAGGTTTTTATGGCTCGCAGGCTCCACCAGCAACCAAATGTTGTACAATTCTCAAGGAATTTCTTAGGTTTGCAAATGTTTAATGTTTTTAAGTTATGTACACTTAGATATTAAGTTCATAAAGCTGCAAGGTTTTCTTGTTTTGTTTGTCAAGTCTTGACACAGCCCATCAATTGCAATACTGAGAGTCTAGGACTCTCATCTTGCAGTCTGGCTGTATGCGGCTCTATCTGTCCATTTCCACAGGGGCTCATTGATTTCAGAATCTAAGTTACACTGGAGACACGTTGCAGCCACTCTCCAGACTGGGACCTGAGGTGCCGAGAACATGAGAAGAACCAAGGAAGCAAATTATTAGTAGTGTTCTAAATTAAAAATCTTCCTATCATTTCAGATACATCTTTTTAAACATACATGATGATTATAATATAGACTGTTGTAATCCAAGTACCTAATTCTCTAAGACACCTTGAAAATCTTTGCCACGTAATTTCCGATCATTACTGTTGTGAAATAGCATGTTGCCAATGAAAGGTGAGGGTAAGAGGGACAACGAAAAAAAGGAAAATCCAGTTTGGCGTACCCAACCTTCATAAGGTTTTCAGCCCACAGAATGCTGCCGACGTCCCAAACAACCATTGCAATTTACCTTTTTGAATTCTCATATGAAGCTTGTTTATTAGATAGCAACTGTTAATATTTGATATTAACCGCAATCTTTGATAAGTCTCAAACAGCATCTAGAAGTCAAGTGACTTCCCCACAGTTTCTCTGGAAGTCCAGGAGGGCTTTTTTAGAGCTGGAGCACCCACTCACTGGGGGCTACACTGCCTGAGCTACTGTCTGCTCTCACAGCCAGCTGGCACTCGGGACCTCCCTGACTCAAAGAAAACCCAGGATAGCAAGTGATGCAGGATGAGGAGGCCTATTCCATCTCCCTGTACTAAGCAGGCAAGTATTGTCAAAATTCCCAAGAACCCAAATAAAGCCAACAGCATCCTAATCTACAGCAATACCACTAGGTCTAAAAATAAGGATATAAATAAGGGAAACAAGATCTACATTTGCTCTGACTTCGCCTATGTCTGTCACTAGAAATCAGCCACCTCATTTGAGAGTCAAACTATCATTAAATGAAAATGTAGCACTTCCATCCTTTGGAAATTGCAGAGGCTCCTGAAACTCTTTTGGGCACCCTGAGGACACATCAGAAGAAAAATTAGCCCTCCAGCTATCTGCAGCTACATATTAATAGGGCAAAAATAACACAAAAAGTTGAGAAGAGTTTTATGGGAGAACCCCAGACATAGTCCAGGAAAACCTGAATCACAGCTTCTCAGTGGGCAACATCATTCATCTCCCCCTCCTTCACAGCAAGCATAAGCAGAAGTCTTCAAAACCTACAAATTTCTAGAGTTCAGCAGGTGATGCCCCTGACTGCAGGATATTCATGCTCAATTTCTATTTCCAAGACAGTCTCCATCTTAGCTTCAAAGCATAGAGGGAGGCCAGGAGAAAGCCCATACGATCATGCAGGTTTCAAGGGAAAGGAGGCTGTAGATACTACCTCCATTAGCCCTGTGCTCCCACCTCTTTTTTAAAACAGAAATAATCCCTCCTGATGACTGCAGATCGCTCTAGTCCCACCCCCCTGGCTTTCCTCTTTCCCAGCTTCACTTGGAATAGGGCAGATTTCTTCTAGCATTCAGCTCTACAAGACCTGTTTTACATTAATGATTTCCTATTATTTTGTATGAGTTGCTGCATCATTTATTAGTTTTAAATGTATTGTTATGTAATCCCATCAAATCTACTTTTAGTCTTAGGCAATAATGAGAAAGGTATGATAATGAAAGAACAATGCGCACTTTAACATCAAGTCTTTCTTTTTCTAAAACTGTTAGTAATTATCCTTTATTTTTAGTAACCACATTTAACTCTTTATCCTCTTCTGATCCAGACATTATACCAGGGCTATGACCAATTCCACTCTCACTATTTTTGTAATGCAGTGCCTAGGACAGGACCCAACATTCAGCATTAGACTACGTTATTTATCTGTTGTTCTTAACTATTTCTCCACAATGCAGGATAATTTTGGATCATTACAGAAAATCGGATTTATATATGAAATATATCAATTAAACGTGTTTTGCTTTTACTGACATTTTTTTTTCCAGCAGACATTGCTAACATTGGCATGCCTTGCTGTTGTCATGGCAACGGAAGGAATCTATATGGTTTTGGATGCGACTCAGAAATCATTTTATACAGAAATGGGACAACAGTTAGAATAATGGACATTGGATGTTTCTGTGCCACCAGTTAATAAATGGTCAATGGGAAAAAAAGAGCGAGCCCAAACCAGCAACAAAAGACATTGAACATAAGCTCCTCGATTGGATACAAGACACCAAATTGCCACTTGTGACCCCATCTTGCAATTAGGGCTGTGTGGGTAAAGCTTTGTCACTCTCAAGCATTACTAAAATCACAGTGATCTGCCTGTGCAGTTACTTAACTAGACCAGTTACTTAACTAGGACCCAGGGTTGCCCAAATAAATGCTGCTCTTAATGTTCAGAAATACACAAGAAGAGTCTTGTATTTTATACTTATCCCAGTAAAGAAAGATCTTGAAATAATAATTTCTCTGTGAGGGCTCATTCAAAGGCAAGACACTTCTCTTGGCCAATGAGTTCACAGTTTACATGAGGCAAAAGAAAAAGAAAAATATTTTAGAGAGGGAAGTTTAGCAATTAAAAGATGAGGAAAGGAGCAAGTGTCAGTCACTGATCAGGTGTGGAAGAAGCCGTTGCAAACACTAAGAAACATGACTAAAGCCAGCCTACAGCAATCTATGAAGTGCCTGGAAAAATTGATTGCTAGGCTAAAAATACCATTCACCTATGTCTTCTATATGTTACTCATCACAACACTAGCTCTTTTCCTGTGGATCCAAGGTATATCAGGGGAGCTGTTATTAGAACATTTTGCCTATGCAGGGATGCCAAATGTGGAGGCACTGAAATATATGCATCTGTGTCAGTCACTAATTTCATCTTCTGACTCATGGTCTGGAGTGACAGTTCTTCTGCATGGCACTTCCCGTTCATACCAAGCTGAGCCATACTAACTGTTATTTATTAGAAAGCAATCTAAAGCCACATCCACATGGCCAGCTGGCTCTTACCCCAGTACAAATCATCACTGCCACATAATCAGCACTTTCAGAGCTCAGGATTGCAGGTGGCTGTGTCACTTCCCTTCTTCTGCTGCTGGATCCCAAGACTCTGTGAAATGCAGAGTAGGAACCAGTCTGAAGTAACCTCAAATTTAAGATCTGATTCAATCCATCACCATCTCTCCCTTTCTCTAGCTAGCTGGTAACTTTTTCAAACTGTTACAAGCCAGTCTGGGTGAAAGAGTGTTCTGCACCTCAGAAATGCCGTCGGCCAGGCCAAAACAGGAAACATGCCAGACAACAAATGGGAAAAACACATGGGAAACAGGAGGGGTTTGCACTGGAAGACAATGTATGAGAATATAAAGGGGAAGATAAAAGGATTATACATGAACAACTAAGTAACAGCTAAATTCGTACACAAGACTAATTCCAAACAAATCTATGCATGGGTACAAAACATTTTGAGCCTATGTAGCAAGAAGGTTATTAGAACTTCAAAAGGATTAGTAATTCACATTAGTTCAATATGGTAGCATCAGGTGCACAGCCAAAGTACAGCTTAAATATTGTGTCATAATAATAATTATATGCACAAAGATACTAGAAAGAGTTAAACAATAAATGATCAATGGTCAAAGTACCATTCATAGGATTGCCAGCTGTACTCTTACCAGTTGTTCACAATACCTTTAAGGCCTTATAAGTGAGTTTTGGTCCTCTGCTTTCTTTTAAGTACCACTGTTGCGCAATCCTGCAGTTGTGTCCCCACTTCATATCCCTTTAGCAATACAGTTAGGAAAGAAAAGTACTGGTCACAATTGCTTGCTTCCCCCCCTCTGCCCCCCAGTCTCTCCTACTCAGTGAGCAAGGCAAACCGAGACCTCTGGATGGAAACATGGAAAAGAGACAATGCAGAGCTCTAACATCACCTTTGTGCTTATTACTGGAGCGCGGAGATGCAAACAGACTGAGACTAGTTGTCCCTTTGCATTTAAAGCGGAGAGGTTATCCAGCTACCATGGCCCTGGAGCAACAGAAGCAAACAGACTGGTTAGTCTTGGCAGGACATAGGGGGATGTACTGAAGGACTGCCAGATATGGTACGCAAGAGATGTGTGCCTGTACACATTAACTTAATGCACAGTAAACTCACTGCTGTTCCAAAAAGAAGTAGCCACAGTATTTCACGAGTTAATATTTACGAAGAATTGCATCATATGAAACTGGACTCAGTAGCAAAATAACGCTTGAGCTGTTTCTAGCAAGCACTAGTATTCTGTTTTGCTTCAAGGAAATTCTAGAGGTGAAAAATTTAAGGAATAAAGATTAAAATTAAAGTTTATACAGTCATAAGCACAGCACTGATCCAGTCTCCATTTTCATAAGGAGAAGAAAAAGTAATCTTAATTAATTTATCTAGAGGGCAAAAAGCTTCCATTTTTTTCATTGAGGCCATCTGACCTTGAGTAAGTCCCCTTCCTATTTATTCTTCTCTGAAATGGGCATAACACCACTAGTTAGATGTATAACTTGCTTTCAAATTACTCTAATGTTTTTGGACAAATGCAAAATATTACTACTTTACCATAATTGTTCTATGCAAGACCCTATGCATGATTTCTTTCAGCAAGAGGCGTTTAGTTTTGTAAGTTAGAATATAGCATTAATTCTATCAAAGTCATTAATAAATATTAAGCCTAGGAAAAGAAGCACTTCTTTGTTGTTGTGATTGTTTTCTTTTTCTTTGCAGAACACAGATGCATAAAAATGGTAAAGCTATCCTCAAAACTAGCAACATTCAAACCCCACAGTTACACAATATGCAGGTAATTGTGCCACATGAAGCCTGAAGGCCTGAAAGATACTGCAAAACATCTTGTCTGTACAGCATATTCTAATGCATTTTTTAGCGTTGTTAAAAATAATGACTTCTTCCATTTTCTCTAGGAGATCATTCCTCAGATAAAAATGATTATCCCAAAAAATCTCTTTTGGGGATAAAAAAAAAAAAAACATCTATTTTCATCCCAGAATTGCTCTTTCTGAACTTGAGCTACAAAAGCCATTCATTTTTCTCTGCGTTTATCATCTTTTCCAACTCTGACAGCTATGTCACTTCCTTGCTCATGCTCCATTCCACCAATTCACTAAACTATATTTTTCTTCCTCTTTTCCTATATTTGTTATTCCCCCAGTCCCCTAACTTTTTTTTTTTAGTGACTTCTCTTTGGCTTTTGTCAGTTCATTGATATTTTTCTAGTCTTTAACTGGAAGTGAATATTCTAACTGTTGTCTGAAAGCTGTACAATGAGGAATTATCCTTCTGCTTTCATGAATCAATGACTACTCTGTAAGGCTAAAAGCAGTTTTTCTCTTCCCATTGTTTTCACGTTTCCTCTCATTCCATTTGTTCTTGCATTCAATTTTTTCCAGCAAGCACCATAATACAAATAATACCCTCCCACACCTTTCACTTTGAGATCTCAAAATGTTTTTCAAAAGGAATCATCTTTCCCTTAGATGGGGAAAACACAAGGTATAAATAGGATAATTACCTCATCCCAGTATGTCTAGCACAGGTTGTCTTCCAGCTCAGCATGTTACCTAATATTCTACTTTTACAAGAAAACCCCTGCTCATACTGGTCTTGTTAGAAAGAGAATGATAAAGTTCAAGCATTGCTTTTTTTGTCCCACGTAGCTTCTTGGGCTGCTACCACTACAATACCTCGCTGCTGCTGGGGAAAGAAAGTGCCCACTCACAAGAGAGACACGGAAATATAAAGGTCACTTTTAAAAATGAATACTGGGAAGAAATCTTTCACATGGAGCACTACCACCATCTTCATTTCAGAGAGGTAAATTGAAGCCTAGACAGATGAAGCAACTTTTCCAAGGCTATTCTCAAGTTTCAGGATATAACTTGGAGCAGAGGCAGGAATACGGCTCCAGTCTCCACAATCCAATACTAGGGTTTAACTCAAAAGCCCAGAGGTCCTGCCCACAGGCGTCTGGATTTGTACGTGCCATGAAGTCCTGGACTTGACAGACAGAATCACAGAGCAACCAACAGACATATCCTCTTTGCCGTAGCTAATTCAGCCCTAAATCATCCAGAAAAGAGATGAGCTAAAACATTTATATTGTAAAACACTAACAAACACTTCAGCCAATTAAGAAGTTAGTAAAAGACCAATACAGCTGTGCTGATTAGGGGGTAATCTTGTCTATCCCAACCTACTTATGCTGGTAAATGACTAGGATTGATGCCATTGGCACCAATACAGAGGCACATATTTACATCTTCTGTTCTTGCACTATTAGTTAAAGGTACGTCTCTCTCTTTATAACTGCACTTACTAACAACACTCCCCCCCCAAAAAAAAAACACCAAAACCCCACTCAGCCCTAGAATCAGACAGGCAACAATTTGAAGTCAAGACGAGCCTTAGCATGCACAACTTGAAGATATTAGTTCACTTTTTAAATATTAAAGGAAAAAACCACCTGGTTTTCTGGAACTGCATAGCTACCTGCAGCTGTTTCTAACTTGTCCTGAATCATCTGACTGAAAGAATTAACTCAATCCTGAATAATCATCCAGCTGAGAAAAACATCAGAAATTGAGCTGGAAACCTGTTTATTGCTTCTCAAAAATGAGTTGAGATGCATTTTGAGGGGTTTTGGGGGGTGGGGGTTAAGTGTTTCTGGTCTTCTGTGTGTTATGGATGTGCAGCAAATGCACATGTGGGTGGTTCATAATAATGGGTTTGGGACAGGAAAAGCCAAAGGGACAATTTTCTGTGGATGTGCCTTGGAAAAGAAGAATGCATGCTCTGAAAGACATATTCTGTCCACTTAGCATCCCCACTGGGGATGCTAAATTGCAATACCTGCTCATGATGGGTAGTACTTTTTGAAGTATACGACCAGAGAGCAGAAGTGTTCTGCCAGGCTATGAGACAGGAAAAAGCAGCAAGGAAGAAGAGGTGAGAAGCCAGTGAATTCACTGTGGCAAACTCCTGCAAACAGGCTACTTCATGGCTGAGACATTTTATTCCCAATTTTTCTAGAAGTGAAAAAGCCAATAAAATCCTATCATAAACATTTTTAAGTAGGTATAGCAAGTAAATGGTGAAACTTTATTCTTCCTTTAATTGTATCTTCTCTCGTAAGGAGAAGTGTTTGCTTGGCCACATGTTCAGGATTTGGTATAATCAATCCCCATGCCCAAATGCTGTGCTAAGGAGCAAACATATACGGCTGGCTACACTCCATTTGATCCTCCTCCTCACCCCTCCCTCAACATTCAGCTGATTACTGAACAGGTTTTTCTTGCTGTTATTTTTAATTCCCTCAAGCTGCTTATTTTTCCTCCTTGCCAAACAGGAGTGTTCAGGTCCAAAAAGGCCCTGAATAGCTGCTGGATGCTGCTGCCTGGGCTGCAGGCCCCGAAGGTGAGAGCGATGCAAGGTGTACAGCACAGCACCCAGCCGCAGGCACCAGAGCAGTCCGGCCAGGCCACGCAGGAGGCGGTGAGCGGGCAGTCCCACACAGCCTACGCAATGCCTGGTCAGACATCCTTACGTGCCTTTTTAGGCAACTTTTACTGGCCCTTATACAGTGTGCTGTCAACTATAAACAATGGAAATGACAAAGAAAAATGATCCATTCAGGTGATTAAGTGCATGGGAGAATCCATGACCTTCAGTTAAACTAAATTGGTTCAACAATGTGGATAATATTCAAAATCATAATTTTCCTTTTTCCTTCTAAAGGAAGTAGCTAACAGGGCAATTTAATCTGTTCAGATTATGTTGTGACTGAGCAGTTTTGATTGGGCTTTTTACAAAAGCTTTCTGTGTTCGGTTGCTTCATGTTATTTCTCTAAAGATTTATGTTCATTTTTAAAATATAGCCCTGTTTATGCTGCACATAAGCAATCACAGAAATTATTATTGAGTAGTTTCTAGCACGGAGAAGATAAATCAAAGACAACACAATAATATAGTACTGATTAAAGATTTCCTGCCCCCCATATTTAAATACCCAGCCAGAGTGACAGAAAAGGAAACATTAAAAGGGTGAAGGAAGCACCAAAAGGGACAGAAAAATTCTGGAAAGAGCATTTTTTGAGTGAGCTTAGAAATTCACTAGGTCAGTTATCTTTCCCAGCTGAAGCACTCAGTAAGTTCATACTCTCTGCTATCACATGTAGAGTTTATCATATTGATGTACAATTAGATACCTAGTGTGCCAGCCTTTGAAGTGAGGCAGAGGCTTTAAGATCCTTTTTGGTCATGCTCTCACATTCATGTTGCAGAGTGAGGTTATGTAGTGCTGAATACCGGTGCTAGGACCAAAGTCCAAGCTACGGAATTAAACATACTAACACAACAAGTACCAGGATGGTTAGTTTCAGCATGGTGACATGGGAATGACAGCAGACATCTCTCTTCTGTTGCTATGGGGTCTCATAGAAATAAAAATGCCTATTGTATTAGAAGGTACTAACCAGGAACATGCCTCAGGACAGCGGATGAGCCCACACCCACTGCCACCACCTACACCTCCCTAAACTTTGCTCCCCCCACCATGCAATACAGTGACCCTTCCCCACCTCTCCCAGCTTCTCCTCAGTGTCATTCCCCTGCTTCCCTCATCCACAACCCTTTCTCCCCTTTTCAAGTACATTGTCCAATTTCCTCTCATGCCCATCAACATCTGAACCAGCCCTCCCGCGCTGCGCTGCAAGGCCAGCCAGCCTGCAAATACACTTTATTCCAGTTGGCCCCTGCTCAGTATGCACAATATGATCGGTCTGGCAGCCCTTCGCTGGTGGGGGGACATCTGTTGTTTAGGCCCGGCACGGAGGAAGTCTAGTGGAACACTGTGTGATCCAGCTGCTTGAAAATGCAACGTGTCCCAATTTAACGCTAGTTAATGTTAGCCTCAAGCAGAGGAGAGGCTCCAGCATCAACTGGGTACAACAGAGAAGATGGGGGAAGCACAGGAATGAGTTAGCTTGGTATTTTATTTTGTCTGCAGTATTTTCCATGCCTGAAGTATAACCGGCCTACCATCATTCACAAGCCTTCTGTAGGATCTATAACTGTACAGAACAGAGAGCAACACTTGGAGATGCCACTCTAAGAAATGTCCGTAGCTCTGTCTTCTATGTAACAGGTGTCTTAAGAAACATATACCAAGGACCAAAGGAATTAAAACCAAAACTGATGTCACCCTTTCATGCAGCAGTTGAAAAAAACAATACAAATTAATATTATTGCTCACATGCCGCTGGAAGAATGATTTTTAAAGTTCATGACTGAAAATAATTTTTAAAAAGTAGTTATTTACCTTGGTCATAGTTTAGAAGGGATGCAACAGTCATGATCCAACTAAACCGAAAGCAGCAAGGCAGTTAAAGCAATACGGACAACACTTTAAATCATGTTTGCACACTTCATGTAAGGGTGTCCTCCCTGAAACAAAAGCTGAAATGCTACTGTGAAAACTAAGAATCAACACTACAGGAAGGTAATTCAGAAGCAGTATTTGCAACAGCAGTTTAGCAGGAAGGCAATTTGGGACATATGGGTTGAGAATGCTGTCACCAACAGAGGAAAATCCTGCTCAGACTATTCTTCTTACATTGCTACTGCTGCTAGATTTGAGGAGCACCGTCACTGCAGACATGGCTGCACAGTAACACATCACACGCCTACAGTCACTGCCTCACAACAATTCATATCTGTGACTTTAAAGCATTAATAAACAGGAGAATGTAACTTGAAAGAGATGGTAGCCTGAAGAAACATTCCCGGGTCTTGCCTCCAGATTTCAAAAGACAAGGTATAAAGAGGAAACATGTAACACAGGATACTGTAACACTGACCAATTTTTATAAATACACCAGCTTGAAGAGTGAAAGAAATAGTGATCACCTACGCCACGCATGTCTAAAAGCAGAAATATAGTCACAGTGGCCTGGGCAAAGAGGAAGCTCCCTGACGTAATACACAGTTCAACCCAGAGCATTATCTGATTACTCTTTTTCCATTATTGGTAAGTCTTGGGGCAGAAACACTGTGACACAGTGGGGACTGCTAGTGATGCTCTCTAGCACCCATGTCTGCCAGGACATGCCCTTGCACTCACCCAGCCCTTTGAGTTTATTTTATGGTCCCATCCCCTAGTGGCGAATTACTGGGATGAAGCTGTCCAGAGTTGAGCACTGAAGAACAGACTAGGCCGTCATGCAGATGGAACAGGGAGACGGTAAGGCGAAACAACAGTGAAATAACAGGGAGGGCAGGAGGGATGGTACGTGCCTGTCCATCCTTCCAGGCACTGATGTGGGACATTTGAAGCTTCAAACCAGTGCTCATTCCATTCCTGGCTGCTCTAACATGCCTTCGGATCAACAGCCATGCCTAAATTGAGGCAAGACAGACAGAAAGTCTACAGCAATGGAAAGAGCACAGACAGGGGGTCTTCCCTTGAAGCAGGCTGTGGAGAAGGATTTTCAGACTCCGCAAAGAAGGCCAGGGATGCTTAGATCTAAATGGAGAGACAGCATAGGTCAAAGATCCTCTAGAAGAACATCTAGAATAGATGCATGATCCCATCCTTCAGAGAGCTCAAGGTCAGGCTTTTAATTCAATTCTAAATGTTCTTCTCTATCTGAAAATAATGGTTTTTACAGCATGAGGAATCAGGCTGTGCTGCACAATAGTTTCATATACAAATGTGACACGGGAGCACGACTACAGGACAATATAGGGCAAGAAACAAAAGAGACATTGCATCCCATTGAAGCAGCAGGGCACATCTCAGGCATGCCGAAAGCAATTACTGAAATGGGAAACTGGCCAGCCTACCACAGCCAACAGCTATGCTTACAAAACAGCCATAGGGCACCTGGACTGCAGCTTTATATTGTTTCAAAGATGGGGCACCTCCAAACACACAATGTCACTTAATATTTTAGGATACTGAATCAGAGAACAAACATAACACCTAACAAATTACCAGCAGCTTCCCATAGCAGTGAATTCTGTATCTTGGCTAAGAAGTGATCAGATGCTTAACTTCTCCTGAAGTTACAGTTCAGTAAGAAGTTAAGAAGATTTTAAGCATAAGTTTAAAAATAAGCATGAATGTAAGTCTTTTCATGAACATCAGTGATTTTTCTGAGCAAGAACCTAGGTGACAAAAAAAGTCAAGTTGATCAGTTTCTTGCTAATTCTTAGAGGATATTTCACACCATTATGAAAACTGTCCATGACTAGAAGGTGCTTAGATACCATGGTTACAGTCATGGTATGAGATTTTAAATAGAATACTGTAACAAAGTTGCTAGGTTCTTTTATGTTTTAATTAGCTAAGACATTGGAAGACCAGACAATTTTTTATTATGTTATGTCTCTGTTCCACTGATCTTTAGCATTTGGATCAAAAGAGATCTTGACTAACATTTTGTAGCTGTACACGTGCTCTGAAGTAACTGCCCTTAAAAATCACATTTTTACTGAACAAAAATCAAAAGTAAATGGTGTGTCACATCCAAGGTACTTGGAAGTAAGACTATTTCAACAGAGCATAGGAAAGTTCCAGTAGTCATTAGAAAGAAAAATTGGTAAGGAGAGAAAATCTTTACTTCATGCAGTTAGAATAATACTAAGACATTAACGTAACCTTTCTTTTGCCTGGCAACAGTTGTACAGAGCTATTAAGTACAGAAAAAGTCTATTGTACATAAACATTATGGAAGCTTGATTTAAAAGCAGCTGCATAACAAAAATGGATTTGAAAAACACATAATATTTTGTAACTTTTCACAATTTTCTAATTTTTGCAAACTTGGGGTTTTCATAAACTTTTTTTAGAAAACTTTTATGTAATCTTTTCTTCCCCAGTTCTCTAGGGAGTTGATAAGCAAAGCTGCTACAAACACAAAAATGCATAAAAGGCCGGGGGGGGGGGGGAAACTATTTGAAAGAGCATTTAAACATTCTTAGTTTTCTTTTGTTACCAAATAAAACATCTGAAGTTGATATTAAATGAACATTAATGTTGATTCAATATGGAAAACTGGCTTTTCAACTGATTCTAAGTTTCCTATAAGAATGCTGGAAGTTCATTTTGCTCAATTTCAGAACAGACTTTCCATTTCTTCTGAGGAGTTTTACTCTATATTCTGAAGAATTAGAGCAAGTTGAATACGTGTTTTGCCCAGAGACCATGCAGAAGCATGAATCCAATGTCACACTTGAGAAACAGGTAATTTAACATTCACTGTAACAAAATGAGCATGTGTGCATACACAGTATGAGACTTCTAATCTTATTTTCACTATTTTTTTCCTTCAAACTGAGCAATTCACACAATTGGTTCCCAAGAGGCTTGAAATTTTAGAAAAGTTTCTTCTAATGTTAGCGACCACTACAGTACAAATTATTTTAAGGATTCAGAAACAAGTATCCCAAACAAAAACCTTCTCAACCGGACATCCTGAGAAAATGAGAACTCACTTATGATATGCATGACCAATTCACAATGAAGACCTTTTCTAATATTGTGCATAATATAAGGACTAAAACAAGCTTTTTTTTGTCATGCATTACAAGTACACAAGTGTAAGCAAGTAGACCACTAAGAAAATATGCATCTTCTTACAGGTGAAGACTATTACTGTATCCAAATACATGGAATTGTACTAATATGAAGCCTCTGATAGCAAACAATGTTTTAGTAAGTCTGAGTCAGACCATTATCCTTCTTCTATATGCTGATCTGTAACAGACTTAATTTCCCACTGACTTAATTCTTATGCAACCCTTTAAAAATATGTAAAGCGCATGCTGCATGGTTGTAAAACACTATCAGCACAAAGAGAGAATTCTGGTCTAGAGGCACTTATTCCCATTTTGCACAAAGCAAGCAACTGTGTCAAGGTGTATATGGTAGTCAAAAGTTAATTCTCCATTTATTTGCTGACATTTGTTCTATGAACCGAAGTTACAGAAAATATTTAGCATCCCCTCATCTATAAGTGATACAAAGCATACTGTAAGCAATGTAGTTTTATCAGACTTGGAGGTGGGAAAAAAAATGACCAAACCTAAACCAAAATAACAACCCCAGCAACATAAAGCTAGGACATTGATTTCAGCTGTACACAGTTAACCACCTCAGGGTTTTCTGCCTTGTACCCTGCTGTTAATTCCAGCATTATCTACACTTATCAGCAAAAAACAAACAAACAAACCAACCTGTTCCAACAAGCTGAAAGCCCATTCAAATTCAGAAATATCAAAGACGCATTCCCATCATGCTGGCTGGCCAGCATTCACTTAACAATTACCTCAAGAGTCTTGGCTTGTTGCTTTACACTCCTGTGTAGTGTTTCTAAGTACAGAGAAAACAATTGTAAACAATGCAGAATCTACAAGTTTATAATTTTATGACATCAGAAGCCAAGCCTTTTCACTACCAAAGAAACTACTAGAATAGGCTTTCTAAAACTGAAATTCGTAGTGTATTTCTAAAGAAGGTTTCACAATCATGTCTAAATGAACTAGGCCTTACCGTGTCCCAATATCAAATTAGGTTTATTGTTCTCTATAATCGAAGGCTTTGAGATCCAGTCTTATTTTCTGATGAAAGACAGATTTTTCTGTTATCACACCAATATTTTTTTCATTACCACTAATCACTTAGCCCACTCCTATATGACCACACTCATCATCTTTTACAAGAAATTGCATTTAAATCAGAACAAATCACTGCTGATTCTCACGTACTTGTCAGGTCAGTAACGACTCCCTATCCACAATCAGAATCCTGGATACGGTCACATCAGAATGGCTGCTTTCCCTGGACCTGAGTTTTACTGTAGAGAGTGTACACTGTAGAAAGCAGCTACTTCTGTCAATCTTAACTTATTTTGGTCAGGTGCTCTTTCCTGAGCACAGTCCCAGAATGACTATATACTGTATGTCTTCTGTCATTTGGCGTGTTATGGTCCCAAGCCTAGATATAATTTTCTTAATTACTTCACATCATCTGGGGTAGGCTTAATTAGTTTCAAAGTAGACTGAGAAAGACACTGTTACTACACGAGGCCAAGAGAAAGAACATTTTCACTACCTCTTAATAATACTTACTATACAGTGGCTTAATTAAACTCCCCAACAAAAATAACCAAATTTAAAATTTGTTAACTGCTTTCTCAGTCTTAAATTCAGGTGCTGAGATTCAATAGCAAAAGCACCTCTTACAATCCACTATCAGGTCTTAGTACAGGTATAATACGTAGCATGACAAGCATTGCCATGTGAGGTGTATTTACTTGAGTTGGTACCATCTGTATTACTCATGAGCAGTGGAGTGAAATGGAATCAGATTGATTTAGTCATTTCGGGCCATGTGTTCTATCAGCTTTCCCGGAAAGTCTCACTAAGCTCATTTTATGCTCAAGTAGGAGACATGAACAAAGATATCAGACTACCTGTTTTGGGAGGTGCTTTTTGGTCCCATATAACACAACTTTTTATTGGGGAAAGTTTGTTTGCCACAGCCTCAGAGGAGGGTTTTTCTCTGATTCTTCCACTAGGGACTGGAAGAGAATCTAATGCTTTTCACAGATGTTGCCTGATAGCTGGGTGCAGCTTTCTCTGCACTTGCAGAGTCAGGAACACAGCCCAAACCCTGCTGGGGACTGTTCAGCAAGTATCTGCCTTTAGCCACCCTCTGGAGCCTGAAGGATTCCCTCAAAGACAGTCAGTCCTGGTATCTGGTTGAACTGAAAGCCCCACAGCCGGAAGCCTCCTGTCAGAGGACAGTGCCATTTGGAGTGATAAGAGTTTTATCACTCAGCGTGTTTCTTCCAGGCTACATTTTGCAGAAGTGGCGACAGGAGGAGAAGGAATCATTACATCCACCACAGCCTCGAAGAGTATCTATCTGCCACTTGCAAATAAGTAATACCTTGCAAATATGTAATACCTTGTCAGCTGCTTCCCTTTAAATGTACTGTCCATTGTATATCCTTCTAGGGGACAAAGAAAGCTACCTCCCTAATGAGCACCACTCAAACCAAAGGCATAAAGTTGCTTCAGCTGTCTGCAATGAACCACTTACCTGAGATACATATAGCAACTCCTGAACAACGGTCAGCAACCCCCAGAACTCAGCCCTGTGATTTTCAGCATGTTTTCTAAGAAGCTCCAATGTCAGCAAAAACACTATCAAGGACAGGTCAGTCATCTTCCTTTCTAAAATTCACCTGCTGGGGCTGGACTGCTCATCTGTGTCTCCCAAATGAACACTGTTCTGCCCAGGGTCTTTCAAAGTTCCTGCAGATCATGCACACCAAAGTTTATGAAAGATCCTGCCCCTTATACATGAGCAGTAACAACAGCGAAAAAGGGACAGACACACACTTCAGATCACAGCAGGTCATAAGTATTTTAATTAATGTTAATTACAGAAATTGCTTGAAGCTGAGGCATGACAGACTGCCAGTGCAGATTTTGCCATGAAGAGCATGCATTGCCTGTCCAAAAGGCACTGAAAGTCATGTCCCAAACTTGCAGGCAGCATCGCCATTTTTGTCACATTCAGGTATTGTTTTGGTTTTATTTCAAGTTGAAGTTGTCAGAAGAGACTTTTATTGCCCTCTTTTGTTATTAGGAGAGTTTTCTAGCAGCAAATAGATTCAGTGGTGTAAGTACACCCTGCTTGGTCTACCTTTAACACAGGACATAAATTATTTGCACAGAGTTCTAAACCAAGACAGGCAAGCTAGCATGACACCCGGTGGTGAAACAGCCTGTATTACCCCACGTTTCTTCGGCCCTTGTAACTTTCTGTTACCTGAACTTCTCAAAAGCGGAACCCATTTGAACAGTCCATTAGGATTTGCTTCAGTCGGTGGAGCCAAAGCCATTAAACAGAATAAACGTTACATTCATTATCATTAATGGAAAAAAATTCTCAGTCACAGTTGTAACAGTCTGTAGCCTCTTGAAAGGATTTTCAAAACAAAGAGAATGAAAATCTGGAATTCTCCCAGTGTGACTTTTAAAAGAAATAAACAGCCAGTGCTCCTTGAAATGAAAAATTTGAGTGGAAGTACAGTTTGGGGTGGGGAGAACAAGGCAAGAAAGCTGCTGTGGGAAGAAGAGAGCAAGAACTTCAAAAGCAAGACAGTAAGAAAGGAACCCACATGGTCTTGAAAATATACTCCCTGTTTGATAATTTACAGAAGCGTACTAGCATGTTTATCTTCATTCTGTTCTCTAGAGATTTTGTTCAGAGGTCTTTTCCTTCCAGATATTTTTATGGAAGGTCACTGCTGTTTCTCAAGTGATTCAGGCCCTGCCTCCCCTATCCCATCTGCCCCAAACCATCCTGTAGTAATGTATTCCTAAGTAGAACATATCCATTGAACTTACATTTTCTGTCTCCTTGGCACTTACACTGCAAAAACAAACTTTTCATTTGCATGAAAACTGCATCACTGTTTTCCATACTATTTTATGAAAAGTGTAAGCTGGCAGATTTTCCTTATGAACATATGGATCTTGTTGATAAAGCTATCTCCACCACTTAGTCTGTGCTATGGTATGCAGTCTGTGTCACCTCAGGTGCATCCCACCCGTGTTTGGGAGGCTGTGAGAATTCTTCCACTAAAACAAAACAGCAACTTTGAGAATGTGCTAATGTTCAAAACCCTTGGTGCAATTCTACAATTATTTAATTAGCATATCCAACAAACCGCCCACCCTCTGAAGTGCATTAAAAACCCATGATACAGACACTTAAGAATAATCTTGCAGTCCCTCTAGTGTGGTTCAAGGTGAAGGTGTAGTTTTTGAACTAGAATATCTTAGGTACTAAGTGCAGTGACCTACCAAGTTAAGCTAAACAGTTGGAGGTGTCATTCCTGAAAGACACTGAATGCTCTTCAGCACCATTTAAAAAAAAATTTAAAAAAAAAAAAGGAAAAAGCTTTTCAACTGCTTTTCAGCACCTTGTCATAGGTTTCAAATCATTCTAAACATGATAGAAAAAATTTTCGTAATTCTTAATGGGTCCTAGATGACTCACAGAATAATGATAAATTACTACGACCCCCCCACACACCCTTCAAACGCTGTGACTTGTAAAGAAGGTCACACTTACTAGCCAAAGAGAAAAAGCAAAGATTAAAAGAGGATTCTAGCTGACAACACGTTCCTAAGAGGGCTCCAGACTGAAACGAGGCTGCCATGGCAGTAGCTGTCAACTGAGGCTCTCAGATCACTTTTACATTAGCAGTTTATATCAAGAATCAGCAAGCGTGAAGGAAAGCAAACTCCTTCCTCTCCCAATCATTCCCTCCTCTGTTAAAGGACAAAGACAAACCCTCCCAGCACAAAGGTCAGTGGTTAAGAAGAACAGGCTGCAGCGTGGCACTTGGACTGGCCACAAGTCTCTGCTTTGCCACAAAAACAGAAGAAGGATGATTAGGGCCAAGTAAGCCCTTCAGTCATTATCTAGGAGGCACTTAGACTCCCACCCTCCACCGGGACCTGGTGGAGCTGGCAGAAAGCACCTATACTGTCTCTAGATTACCTGAGGAAAGTTAGGCGTTCCCAGTAGCACTGTGATGAATGTGGAATTACCCCAGAAAGACACAAAGAGAAGTTGAGAAAAAAAGCATATCTGAAACCTAACTCTTCTTCAAGGCTCTTTTCCTTCGGTGCTGTACTGGACTGTGGGAAAGTGTCTACCTCTGTTTGGAGGCAGCCCTGAACTGTCCCCTCGAATCAGGCACCAAGCTTCTCCTGTGAGGAAGGCCAAGTCTTTCATTCAACACAGCTACAAGAGGTGCTGCTGCTTCTATATTGCATACGGGACTTCGAGGTTGCTTGGACCAAAGAGAGTGAGCATTGTTCTCTACCCCAGTGATTAGGGCGCTCAGCTGTGAAAAGGTGAGAACTCTGGTAGCCACAAGCCACGCAAGAACAATTTATCTATTTTAGCTTAAAATGCGTTGGAAGCATATACCATTGCAGGCTAAATGGCCTCAGCTTTCAAAGCAAAAGAAGGTTACATCAATTGATTCTGAGCATTGAGACCCCGGAAATCAGTTCTGCAATGTAGGTATTAGCTAACTAGGAAGAGAAGCTACAGGAAGGAAACAAGCAGTTACTGCTCCAGAGAGCAGAAGCTGAGGGACAGATCTGGTTCAACCTCACTGCATGCAACTATGAGACATCTCTGCATGCAGAAAACACAGATCCCCCTCCTGAAAGCAGCATTCCTCTGACTGTGGTCTGAAAAACGCTGTATCTATCAACTATGGCAAAAGCCAAGGTACTTGTATCTCCACGTGCATAACTATTCTCATCTCTCCATAAGTAACACCAGGATGCACTTGACAAGAAAATCATAAATTGCCTTACATGCTCTAGAAAGCCTAAAACTAGAGATCTAAATTATTTTATACAGCTTTCCCTGCTAACGGATCAATCATTTCATTTACCGTGGTCCCATACAGAAAATCGTATGTTCTCCTGTATAATATCTCTCTTCCAACATCGTGCATGCCAAATGGAATAGCTCTATGAATTCTGTCTTTAAGATAAAAAATTAATCATCAATAAATTTAGGCCAGTATTTGCATAACATCCCTGGGCCCCAGTCACAAGTCCCTTAAATAGCAGGGTCTGCTTCTGGACCCTGGCGTGACAGACCACTGTTGGTAAGTGATCTGCCCCCAGTGGCTTTGGATCTACTCCAGTTACACATCTGCCTGCTTTGTATCTTTCCACATGTTCTACAGACTCCTGTAGGATTTCTTCCCGGCAGAATAACCAAACACCAAGAAAGTCTCTAATGCATTGATTTGCCTCATAACAGTGTAAGTACAGGCACAGATACACGCTGTGCAGGGGACACTGCATATTTAAATATTGACTTCTACTACCACTAGCATACAGAGTGCTCCTGTGCCAGACTGAGAAAAGCCTTTCTTCTTGCTTTCATCCAGACGCGGGGAAATGGAGTACTCGAGATGACAGAGTAGGATTACATATTCCCAACTTTTCATGATTATGGGCTTTGAGCCATTACATTTCAAAATCAGACTTTGCTTGTTGCAGACTTTTGAGGACTTGACTTTGCAGTGCTGCACCTTTTAAAGGCCCAGCAGCAGCCGAGACAAGACTAAGGCTCAGCACTGAGACCAAAACTCCATCCTTACCTTGTTTTCTGTTACTTGAATTGCATTGACTAGGACTAAACTTAATTTAGTATTTTCTGTCCTTTGTCAACTGAATAAGGGACTCTAAGCTAAATACGGGAAAGGCTTTTCCATGTTTCAAAACAGTAAATCTAATGAAATTCAAATTCCATACCAATACATTACAGCATCTTTTAGGTAGATAGAGTAAAAAGATTTAAAAGGCAGCTGAATTACTTAAAAGATTTTTTTCCAAATAATTGTTATATTAAGACAATTTACACACACTACTACAACTACTACTACTACACACACTTCAAACAATCATTTTTAACAAAGCATCGTATGTAGCTTATGAGGCTCATCCTCAAGAAAAAAAGTATTTTAGGAACTACTGATGTGACACAATTTTTCTTACCTGAGTTTGTTGAGCAGATACCTCCCACCCTAAACAGGCCTGTGACTGAGCACAGTTCCAAGAAGGACAGGAAAACGTTACACCTCTGAGACTGATGGTCACACGTTGTAGCGAATTGCTATAAAAAGCTAATGCTCGGTGACAGTCTCTTCACCTAACCCCTCAAAAATAACAGCAAACTACACCAGCAATGACACTGTGAGAGAAACCTGAGAAGCTAAGTCTCTGGCATGCGGAGCTGCAGGTAGAGCCAAAGGTCCATGCTATTAGGTCTCTGAATAACCTAATAGCCTCATGTTTCTGACACGGGGTATGCTGTGCGTAGGGCACAGTCACAGGCTTCTTGTGCAACCCCCACCCCCCAGACCCACAACCAGATCAGCCATTCCTTCCCATCTTGTCACACAGCCAAAGCCCATTGTCCACCCCATCAGGACTCCTCAAGGCTTCTCCTCAAACCATTCTTCCCTCAGTAAAGTCACTCGCTCTGATGTGGACCATGACTTCTCGCCCATCTGAAACCTCCACTTTCTCAGCTTATCACAAGCTCTGCCTCCAGACCAAACTTCTGCCCCCGAGCCTTAGCCACACACCTGGTCACCCCAGCTGGGGCACAGCTCTGGCCACCCCCCATAAGCACTCTGGTTCTTCCTGCCCCAGCTGGATGAAGCCTGCTGTAATGTCACTTCATCAGGCTCATGATCATCTCCAGGTGATGGTGCCCAAAAGTAACCCCTATTTGGCCCACCACTTTTAACTCCTCTCACTGAAACACTCATGCTGAAAATAACGTACTACCTAGCACTCATGCACTGAAGTTGATAAAGTTTGAGGTTTATGTGAAGACAGAGTAGGCGATTAAGTGAAAAACAGGGGAAACGTCATCCAATTCACAGAGTGACCATACGGAGAAGAGAGGGGTAAAAGACATGCCTCCGAGTCCTCTTCAATTCTCAACTGAACACTGTTAAATATATACCTCTTTTTTTCCCCTGCCACATACAGCTTCCCTGATCTACATGCAAATGTGGATAGGAACAATACCTCTTATTAAAAGAAAAAAAGTCACCAGATACACAGTAAATGGAGTTGGACAGCACAGACCAGAGATAACACCAGAAATAGTGCACAGAGCTTCTGGGGTCAGAAGAAGCCAGGCTTACCTCACTCCCTGAGGCTGCGGACACAGGGGAGCGGCGTAGGGACCTCGATCCTGAAGAAGCATCACGGTCCAGCAAGCCTTCCCTCTTGCTTCAGCATTGGGCTGACAGCAAACCCACTAGCCCCTCCGGCTAAAAGGCTAGTTGGTGCTAAGGCGACGGCTCCTCTCCGGTCGCACGCAGCACCACAACGGTCCTCCTGCAAAGGCCATTTGACCGCCTTACCCCCAACCCAAGCTGCCTGTGCCCGCAGCCAGCGCCAGCTCCCCGCGGGGTGTCACCACAGGTGAGGGGAATAAGGGTAACGGCTGCTCCGAAGGGCCTCGGTGCCGCTGGCCCGACTCCCACTCTCTCCCGCACCCGTCAGGCTGCCCCGCGGGGCTCGCGCGGCGGCCGGCACGCGCCCGGCCCCTCACGGCACCCGCCTCCGTTTTCTCCTCAGCGGCCCAACGGCTGAAACCTGCGGCAGCGGCTCCAAGCCCCCTTCCAACCCCCGGGCTGCGTCCCCGGCAGGGAGCCCTCCCTCACGGCTCCCTCCTCAGCCGCCCAGCCCCGAGGGAGGAAGGAGGGCCGCGGCCCACCGCAGCCGGTGGGGCAACCCGCGCACCTGCTGCCCCGGGGCAGCCCCCGCCTCTGCCCGGGGCCGGGGCAGCCGTGAGGGGAGCGAGAGCCACCGGGAGGGCGGGCGGCCCGGGCCGCCACCCCCGCGCGCCGCAGCGCCCCCTGCCCAGGTGCCGAAGGGCAGCTCAGCCCCTCCCGCTGCCGACAGGCTGCGGCCTGCGCGGGGCACGGCGGGGCCCGCGCCCCCCGCGGGGCGCTGGGCTTCTGCCTCTCTCGGGTGCGTTGCTTGGGTGCTGCGCAATTTCCACGTCACGGACACTGCAGATGTCATAGCGGCCGCGGAGGGACTGACCTTTCCGGAGGGACAAACTAGCACGGCACGGACCCTGCTCGCCTTGTTCAGACCAACAAGAAAGAAAGAAAGAAAAGACGCTCGTCCTGCTTTGCAAAATTTTATTAGCAAATCAGAACAACTAATATATTTGTTGGTTTTGACAGTCTGTACTATTTCCAAGTACATAAAAATCAGTGTTTCTCTCAATAAAAATACAGGCACACAGAGTTGAAAACATCACCACTAAATTAATAAAAATACTCTAATAAAAATACTTGCTTTTTTCAGACTATCACTTCACTTATCTCCTTACTGCTCAAAAATAATACACAGAAAATAGATTTTCCTCCCCCACCAAAGTAAATTCTGTAACAAATTTTTTTATTGAAGTGTACTACATCTCCCCTCCCACCCCACCCCACCCCCCCTTTCATGCTTTTTTAAATTTCCCCCCTTAATAAGAGGAACCTCTAGGTAGTTCCTCAAAAACCACCAATGGTATGAAACTAACCCCCGCACTGAGGAAGGTGTCCTCCAGTGCTGTAAACAGCGTTTAATTAGACTATGCCTCCCTAAGCAGGGCTGAATTTCCACCTCAATGGAATAGACAGGGTAATAAATAGAGAGAACACCACATTTGGAAAAACACAGTAAAACTTCCTAATAAATCACAGGCATTACTCCCGAGAACAAGAGATTATACACTCACAGCGTACTCCTATCTGGAACAGTCAGGGAACAGTTTGGCTTGACACAAGCGCTGCTTGTTGTGGTTTCCGTGCCATGAACGCCACATTTCTCGGGAGCCCCGTGAAGCTGTGCAACGACTGAGAGCCGCGGGGAAAGGCCAGCCCTGCTGCTCTCCCGTGACTACGCCAACGCTCCTGTCCTTAGCTGACCTGGGCAAAAAGGTGCCTGAAGACCAAACACCATGAGCTGTCTGTGATGTCGTTGTTAAAACACCACCTTACATCTTTTATTAATCTAGAATTAATAAGCTGGAGCTTATGGCTTCACGCTGCCTGGCACTCCTCTGTCCGCCTTTCTACTGCATCCCGTCTTGCTCAGTAGTTGCTAGGATTTTACATAAGCAGAACGACCTCATCTCCGTGAGAGCACAATTCTGATGCAACAACCTAACAGCTATTTTAACCAGGGCTTAATTTTCAGAAGTGCGATTTATGTACACGTCCCGCAATCTCTAATTTGGAAACTGAAGGTGTTTTGAAGCTCCGGGAATTCAGAAAAATACCACTGGCTCCTATTTATTTGGTTTTACATAGCCCAGGGAATGAACTCATGGTAACGCATGGGACACAGAAAACAGGAAGCAAAATTTGGTAGGTAAGCTGGGCAGCTTTTTATCCACATATATATTTTTAGTGTTCCATTTATGAAAGATTCCCTCCAGACACCGGAACAATAGTTTTTCCCATTACTGCTCCCTCTTAATATATATATATTACTACAGCACTTTTTGAGGATTCTGCCTCAAAAATTACACAGAAAGCTCAGAAATACACCTTTTAATTGAATGTGAAGAGGAGCCCATACCCTGCTCCTCATGCCTTGACCAGGCACATGTCACAGGCTATGGCAGCATAAGACATGAAATGAAAGGAAATTAAATAAATAGTATCAAAATGCAGTGCCATATTTGCCAAAACATTCATTCTCCTGCTTCCACAATTCCTATACCTACATTCTCTTTCACTTCCTTCAACCTTCCCAGTCCAGGTTCACCTCCGCTCCCTACGTGTCCCTCTCGCACTTATTCCTCTCCACTGCTTTTTTCCCCCACCATCTCCTTCATTTTATGTTTCTTCCCTCAAATCCTACTTTCTGCCTCTCTCCTCCAACGCTTCTCGTCCATTTCCTTCCTTTCATTGAAACAGTTTCTCATCAACTGCATTTTAGTCTCTGCCTAAGCAAGGATACAAAGCTACAAATAAAAGTAGCATATTTTTATTTCTTTCTTAGAAATGGGAAGCCAGGCAAAATTAACCTGATACTAGTTTTCAGCACCAGTTCACACCTTAGCTCTAAAACCTCAACCTAGAAGTGACAACCATAAAGCCAAACAAAACCAGTTTCCTTGTCAATCTATAGTTATTTCTAGTAGGCTTGCTTTCTGATTTTTAATTTATTAAATGGCAAAATAGATATGAACTTCTAACAACTAATATATTCAAATGAAAAAAATAACCTAGTCTATGCACATTTTTTGGTACCAATTGAACAATACTGGCTTAGAAATTAATATAGTTAAAGTGCTGCAACTTCCTAGAACAAAGACGTTACATCAATATCAAAGTGCTTACTTCCTCAGTTTTGGATACAACCCCCTGAATAAGACACAGATGTTTGCAGTTTGGGTTACACGTAAACAGCACCTATACAAATAGGTGTTAATGAATCTCCAATTTGCCGACAATAAATTAAAACAATAACAAAGTCTAATACAGACTATTTCTTCAAATACCTTGGGTTTTTAAGTGCCTTGTTTTGGTGAAGCATCCTGCCATCATTCTGTAAAAACGTTGTATTTGGGTGCATGTAAGTCACTACAGAATTTTTTCCCTTTTTCATCCAAAGATTGTCCTGGCCTATCATCCTCTCAGTGGCCAGAATCATTTGTACTCAAATTGACAACGGCAGTTGTGTTAGTCTGCAGCCAAAGACGATGGCCAGAGAACAATTCTTATTGCAGTACAGAACTGTTTACTGCTAGGTTCATGAAATCAAGGTTATGATATATAATGGCGGTATGATTTTCTCTTCAGTAACAGCAATAAGAGTATGCACGCAGCTAACAAAACCTGTCAGATACCTGCCATCAAATATTTATGCTATTAACAAATATAAAAATTGTATTTAAAAATTTCCTTAAGACTCAATAACAATTTCCCTGACTGAAATAATAACGCACACAGTCTTAATCATTGTGCGGAATGTGAATTATTGTGCAGTAAAAGAATATCAGTAGAAACCCTACGTCCCGAGTGCAGTTGGTATCACAAATAGATTGAAGTATCACTGAAACGCTCAACATATAAAAGCACTCCAATCACTGCTTGTGCTGCAGCATTTCCCTGGGAATCTGGATCCCCAATTTTCTAAAATGCTCAGAAGGCATTTAATAACATCATCCAGCTGTTGGTGTGGTTTGAGAAGCGAGAAGCATCATACCAAGGGTTCGCACAAGAAGTCAAGGTCTGCTGTCACGGCTGCTTTTTTCATCAACGATGAAAGTTTCTTCTGTCTCCTGCCCATGGAATTCTCATTACGTTATGATATGCTGCTTCTCCTCTGATGAGTGGCTTTTCTTTGTGAAAGATCCTCACTGTCACTTTCACAGTTTCTCTGAAATAGCAAGGCCACAATGTTTCAGTCACGTAAATGAGATACCACACTCCGAAACATGATGTTCTAATGTTATTAGTGTATCCTCTATTGAGAGAAGTAGAGCTAATAGAAATCTCAGAGAGTTTAATTCCAGAAGGTCACGTGCACTCCAGGGTCCCCCACCCTCCATCACACAGCTGGTGACAGGAGCAGCACTGCAGACTCCCTCCGCGACCGCTCGTGTCTCAGTCAGACAGCACGGTCACTGCTACGGAATCCAAACATCATCTGCAGCCTCCGTGCTGCCCCTTTACAGAATAAACGTGGCTACCACCTGAAGGCTTTGTAGAGTCACCCGCCCTCCCTGCCCAACATTTCTGTCACAGTAACACAACTTAGAGCAGCATTAAAGACACACAAGGGATGCCACCGGCCCGTCTGGTTTCACGCGCAAACCCATTGCCATCCTGTTGGGCTGTGCACCCGTATAAGGACAGCGAAAATCACTGCACAGTAAAATTGGTCCTTCTCTTCTTCCCCTTTGAGAAATGTACCTACCAAACTTTCATCCTGTATTAGGACCTTTTTCACCAGCGAACGAGATAAGTGGTTGCACAATGATACAATACGGTAAGAAAGCTATGGAGAGAGGGAAGAATGAGAATTTGACCACACGTATGCAGTGCAGACATATCCAAACACATTTCATTATCTACCGTATATTACGATTTTACATTCAAGCACCATCTTGCCCTCTGATCCCACCAGGCTTGGGAAGCCTTACATGAGGAGGATTAAAGGCTCGCTGTCATACCTTCCATCGCCTTCTAGCATATTGCCTTTTGAAGTTTTCCATGTTAACAACAGATGCTTGCCGAACCAAAGCCTGTCGCTTGTCCACTGGCTGGAAGATAAGAGAGCAATTTTATTGCTTGGCTCCCTTTGGTGCAGGAAATACAAAAGATTCTTCATGTGCTCTGGAGCTGGCTGAAAAGAATGCTGGCTGGGGAAGCTGTGGATTCATACAGGTAAAAGCAGAAGAAAAAAAATTAAATCTAGTCCACCCTGTGCCTGGACAGGACCCCTTTGATTTCAAACAAAATCTTAAAACTAGTGTACAGTCAGTGGTCACTCTTGGCTCTGTGCACAACGTTGTTCTGAGAAGTTCCACTCCTGCCCCCTTCTAGCCGTTCGACCTGGCGCAAAAGGCACATCACATGGCATGGACCCCGTTCCAGCCCCCACTTCTGCCTTCTGTTTCATAATGATCCACATAAAAAACAAACAAAAGGTCTGGGAAAAGCTTTTCTAGCCAAAGGACAGGATGAAGAACAGCCAAACAGAAGAGCGAGAACTAAGGGGATGCGAGAGGGTGCTAAGGCAATGCTTTCACTTCCTGAAGTTGCTAAGGTGCTTCTCAGTGCACACCTGCACTATCTCCATTTTCTCTGGATTTAGCTCATATCAGCAGGCCTTTATTCATGTCCCTCTTTCTGAAAGGCATTGGGAGAGCAACAAAAAGGTTCCACAGACGCCTGACAGAAAGGAGATGGAGCTGTTGTCAGCGCATCAACAGCACTGCAGCACACTGCTGCTCAGGGGTTTTGCACGTGCTTGCTAGAAATCATGACAGAATAGGACTAAACACAGCATCGTCACACTGTTAGGCCCTGTGCTACCTTCTAATTTTTCAGATAGAAGTTTGCACATTTTGCCCTTTACAAGGATATTTTAAAACCAAAGATACATTACGGCCCTTTCCTAATTTCTAGCATGTGGCTCTTCACTTTATTCTAGCACATCTTTTCTGAATTGTGCTTTTGCAGATTTTTCTTTTACCAGGCTGATTTAAACATCATAGGTAAGTTTGAGGCAGTCATTTCAGATCTGAAGATGGAGAACACGTGAATTCACGTGAATGTGAAATATGGAATAACTTCAGAGAGCACTAGCTGTACTCTACAAACGAAGTATTACATTGGTACCAGAGAGTAGCCCTTCTCCTGTGTCTCACAAAGCTGGTCAATAAAAACCTTATCAGAATCTCAGGAAGGCTCAGGTAACCTGCCACTGCGAGTAATCTTATGCAATTAGTCTGAGATTGACAGATCCCAAGCAAAATAAGAAGGTGGCCCAAGAAAAGTAAATCCATGACCAGCTTTGGTCAACGCTGGACTCACCGGGAATGACAGAACAGTTGCGTTTGGAAGGGGCCTCTGGAGATCATCTAGTCCAACCCCCTGCTCAGGGCAGTGTCATCTACTGCAGCTTGCCCAGGACCACATCCTATTTGGGTTTCAAAGGATGGAGACTCCACAACCCCCCTGGGCAACACGTTCCAGCATTTGACTGCTCCTTTAGTAAACAAGTTTGTTTGCTTTTTTTAATGTTTAAATGGAATTTCTTTATTTCAATTTGTGCCCATTGCCTCTTGTCCTGTCACTGGATACCACTGAGAGAGCCCGGCTCGGTTTTCTTTACTCCACTCCACCACATATTTATACAGAAGCCACGCCTTCTGTTTTTGACACTAAATCCCAGCTCTCTCGGCCTCTCCCCCTTGACAGACACTCCAATCCCTTAATCATTTTCACAGCATTCCATCAAACTCACTCCAGTATGTTTTGCTGACATCACCGTAATAAAATGGGAAAAAGTTAGCTGTCATTTAGTATTAGTGACAAGGATACATGCTACAGCATATCTGAAAGAACTCAGGCTTTGTCCTTTAACCATACCCAGAGTATGAGAGCACAAGACATCGATACCCTGGCAATAAATACATGAGGAAAGAATTGCAATACTTAGTATGGAAAAATAGGAAGAAAAAATATATATATCAGAATTCAGACATGTGCCTAAAATTTTTGGTGCCAATCTGGTGTTAAGGAACAGATGTTCTGCAAACCCTGACACAGTCCTTCTGAAAATGAAGCACCTTTCAACTCCAAAACCACATCAAAATTTGCATAGACCAGAAAACTGTATTTGACAGATTAAGGGGGAAAAAGTTCAAAACCAGATCTGGTAAAAGTGAAAAGAAAAAGGCCAGGAATCAAAACCTTCAAAGATTATGGAGTTTATGGAGTGACAACCATTCCAGCAGTTCTGATCTGCATATGTAGGAGGTGGATAACCCAGAAATACTTATACTGAACTGGACTGGAATGCAACCAAGCCAGATACCTGAAGAAGCAAAAGTATCAAAGGAGCATGGAAAACACATCAGTAGGGATTTAAACATTTTTTTCAGCAAAATAATTGATAATGTTTATGAGACAACAAATTCACTTTTCTCATCAAATGCTGTAGGTATAGCATTTGTGCAGATATTTCAGCAGTAATTCAAGGAGCCAAGCAATCAGCTAGGTCTCTCATTTAGATGTATACACCATTTGCGTACAACCAAACTGGGACATTTAAGCATTAAATATAATTTCCTCATGCTGCAAATGGCTAGCATGGTGCAACAAAACACTAAGTAGAAATCAATTTGAAGTGGGAAAAAATGTCACTGGGCTAAATGTCAGCTGTACGATCACCATGAAAAATTTCCGAGTGCCCTTTCAGCAGTAGAACCATCGCTGAATCAAAATAGCTCAACTTCACAGTAGTCCAGACTGTTAATATCGGCCTCTCAATTTCTAAGTAGCCTGCAAACCAGCGACCTTGTCATTTTCTCAATCATCAGAGCATCTTCTCCAAAGCAGTATGTCAGTGACCTCCTTCAGCTCAGAGAGCACTAGCCTCAATGACTGAGTCACAACAGTATTTACCTCACCCAAACACGCTCAGGAACAGAGTGGCCTCATTTAATGTTCCTTCTCATTGTGCCAGTGCATTTGTTCATAAAGAAAATCTACATGAACAGAGAATATGAGATCATGGCTGAGGGAAGGCGCACTCTCCTTCTTGAGTGTCTTTTCTGCAGATATTAACTCTCACTAAGCTTTAAGTTACTTTTTAAGAATTAAAACTCTCTCCCTCATAAAAAAAATCCTATGTTCCGGTTCCCCTGGACAGTATCTCTCGGGTCTTCCAGCTCAAAGGGACCTGCAGAAGTGACAACTGAAGCGTTCTGAGAGATTAAAAAAGGGACATAAGTAAAATTCTCAATACTATTTGTCACAGTGGAGCCCAATTCTCCCCAACCATCAACATCAGCTTGCTAGGGACATTTCCTGGCTATCTATGCTACTTTGAAGCTTTTGAAAATTTTACATCTTGTGCAAAGAAAGATGCCACAGAGAGCACATCTGGTTTCCCTCCTCCGCCGAGTACGATGGCAGGAGTAACAATACCCCTACTGAGTAACTGTTTTCACAACTCTGAATCTTCACCAGCCTCTGCACGTCTTTATGAGGACATGGCAGTGATGGGTCCGCTGTACTCTACACAAATTGGATGAGAGTATGCTTTTATCTTTTTATCTCAAAGTAGGAAACATTATTCTTATTATTGTTTTGAACAACAACAGTTCAATTTAGCTAGGTCATTAACCTCTCTGGAAAAGGAGGAGGGAGGCTGGCCAGTGAGAGACATACTCTGATATCTACATAAAGATCCACTCTAGATGGACTCGAGCAGTGATGCAGGGATGCCTGGCTACTATCTCACTGGTTCTTGTAGCTGAGTAACAGCAGCTACACCTCGCAGCAAATTCATACAGCTAAGCAAAGGGGCTGTAAACTAGCTGCAGAACCTAGACTGGCAACTCTTTTCAGTACACCGAAGCTTGACATCTCTTTTTCAGTCACTAATTACACCATCAGGGAACAATTGCATCCTGCATAAATAACTATTTATTGTGTTCAAAAACGAGATGGGTACATCTGTGCATATTAATACAGTATAATCAAATGATTTCTTTGAAATACAAGACAGCAGGGCACGATTCAAGTTTGGGCCAACTTTTCTTTTACTGTCTAAAACTTAAGAAAAAAAATCTTCACAGCAAGAACACTAGTCTCAAATCCCACACCACAGATTAAATTAATTGTAGCTTTGTCATCTTCTTTACTGTAGAAAGCAAACCAGAGGTCTATATTATCACTTATCACTCACAAATTAATATTTGCACTGTAAAATTACATACACAGTTATTTGATCAGTTCATTACAAGTTCCCAATTGTGTCTTTTGAATAGGATTTCTTTAGTACAGGACAGGAAACTTAAGTGAATTTTAAATTGAAGGATTAAGCAACAGCTAACACCTTTGACGGTAAAAGATTTCACCCTGCATAGCTGGCCTAAAAAATAATCTTAACTTTTCTTCATCAGCAGCCATTTCACAGAGAATTTCCACAGTACTAGCTAAACGTTAAATTATTACACCATTTACTTTGTTCTTTCTTTTACTGGACAGATTTAACCTTTGCAAATATTTCTTTCACACGATTTATAGAACTGCCTGCATGCAGCAGGTCTACACGACTGTTTCCTTCATCAACCAAAGATCCTACCATGAGATTTTTATTAGTTTCCAGTTACCCAGCTTCTAGTAAGTACAGGCTGACCTACTCTTTATTCCAAGTTAATTATTTAGTAATCTTCAGGAACTGTAATACATGATGAAGTATGATATAGGCAATGCAGAAGGCTGTAGGGTTAGATGTGTCCATGCCACTGTGATAATCTAGGTTCCTGTAAGTTCAGACACTGAACATGGGAAAAAAAACTTGAACACTACAAACCACTGGGAGTTTATGGTTTTGGTCAGCATCTCGTGCAATACATCAGAATTTCTATTTTAGTTCTATGTGATGTTTTTGTGTAGAATCTATGCACTGAAAACTTTTTAAACCACTGTACATTGAAACAGGCAGCAAACCCTGCACCTAACCTGATCTACAACATTACTGATTTGATTCTGCTACGTCAAGATTCAATCCTGCAAGGAATTCTTCACAGCGAGATCTATTTAACAGCTCCATTAGTGATTCATTAATATCTTTGTTGAAAACAGAGTCAAAGTTTCCATTCACACAGGCTTCATTTTCCAGTTGAAAACTACTCATTAAATCCTGTATCCACCTGAGTTCTTCAGAAAGTTCTTGACTGAGAGATTCATACTGACTCTGCAGATCAGCATATTTCCCGGTTATGCCTGTAAGACTAACGCCTACAGTCTTGATATCATCTTGTAGATGTCTTTTCAGGGATTCAATTTTACGGTATTCATACTTCAGCTGAGACAGCTTGTGCCTCACGCTTTCATTCTCTTCTTTATACCAAGCTTCTTTCTCATTATAAATGGAAACCAGAGCATCAATGTCGTCCTGCAAGGAATCGTGGGATGCAGCCAAAGCGCTGAAACCCCGTTCTGTAAGCGAAATGTCTTCTACTACTCGGGCAAAGCGCTCAAAGTTGATGTAGGTATTATTGGGAGGCATACTCGAATGGCACTTTATGGTGTACTCTCTCAGGCGTTTCGTCTTCAGCTGTGTGTTCTCAACCTTCTTGTTTTCTTGGACTTTTGTTTCTTCTTTCAGCTGGTGAGTCGTCAGACAGAGGAACTCATATTACTGAATGTTTACAAGACAGTGCAGTAATTCAAAAACTCTACACAAAGGATGCAGCCTGAACTTCCACAACGCTGGGACACTCTTTGCTCCCACAGATTTTCCTTCATGCATTTGATTAAAAGAAAAAAAAATACAAACACACACAAATCCAAAAATAAATGTGACAAGTGATGTACATTCATTCCAATGTGGTAAGTGTAAATAATAGGGCCACAATTTATTTTCATGTTAATTTTTAGCAGTTAACAGTCTCAAAGCTATCAATATTTGTAAGAGGAAAAACAACAATCCTGAAAAGACTCCAGTTAATGTTTTGTGCAATGCAGAGCAAAAACTGAATTTCAAACATCCTCATTAGTCATGCTGAGATTAGCTAAATGTATTTTCACAAAATTATCCACAAAAGCAAGCAATGTTTATGATGAAAAAGTATATACAGACACACAAATCAACACACTTGGTACAGCAGTTATATGTTGAGAGAAATTATATTTTCCACATTGGCTGTAGTCAACTATCAACTCAAGAAAGCACTAAACCCAAGATGTAGTATATGTGCATGCAGAGAAAAAAGCAAAGCACAGTCTAATGTAGGATACTGTAAGTGCAACAAACATCAATGCTTTGTCTCCCCCTCTTTTTGAAAGTGATGATAATAACAGAAGTCATTTGCAGAAATCTGAGGATTTAGTCAGACCCAACCAATTTCTTCCCAGTGCTTCTCTTTGAGACACCGAGGGTCTCTAAGTACTGAGAGGACAGTTTTCCATTTAAACACACCAATAAGAGTGAGAATATTGTCTCTGCTTTGCTCATAGTAAAAGGCAAGATCTATCTCCTTATTCAGTCTTACCGTTATCCATGGATGAGACAGAGCTTCCTGAATTGTAAGCCGTTTCCTAAAAAACAACAACCCAAAAAAACCCCACAGACTTGAATGAGAAATACCTTGTACACAAGCCCATTGACCCACATTTCTCCCAGGCTTCATATGAAGATTATATCAAAATAATGCCAGGACTAACTCAAATTTCAGGGTTATATTCCTCCATGAGGCATACTGCTTGTGTATAGTAGTTTAGTAACTGTTCTAAGTTTCAGTAAGCAGCTGTCCTCACTCTACACAATTTTAATTCTTACTTCATCAAAAATCTACCTGTATTTTTGTGTATCCTTCCATAAAAAGTAATATAACATTACCTGGTTTTGATCATCCTACATGCTTAGAAAATAAATCCTTTCTATACACCTTTAATAAGACTGTGTCTGAATCAAGGTATACAACATTAATTATATCAAAACTGTGCTTTGGAACACAATATTCCATCACTGCAGGAGCTGCCATTTCCTGAAAGCAAGATTTCTGAGAGGAATACTTCAAACCTAATCAAATCTGATGAATCCTAACTTCCTTCTGCATCGTGGCAGTTTGGTGAACAGCACATTAAGAGCCCTGAGAATCAAAGGTAGAAACACAGCATTGCGCAGGGACAGCCTCTGTACGTGGGACAAATATCAATATCACTGACTTGTCCTTTCTTAAAAGGAGGTTGCTAGACCCGTGCAAACCTCTTGTCAAACCTACTCTAATCTATTCTAAGGCCTGAGGATTTGCAGGAATCTTGACTGAACAGCTTGCCTCTTTCTCTCTAATACCTATTTTCTCCCCTAATGAAGCCGTTAGAAAGAATGGCCTGCAATGGCCTGACTTCCCTCCAGGACAAATAGGGTTATGGGGAAGTAGACGCTACTTCTGTGTGCACTTTATTAGAAGCAAGAAAAACTAAAAAAAGGTCTGTGGTTCCTATGAACTGGGAATAAAGATCTGCATAGCTGTCATGCAAATTCTAGGTGGTTGCAACAGATGCAGAGAGACTTAAGGAACAATTCCACTATGAGCACGTGAAGATTTTTCTGCCCTTGCACCACTGGGCGCATATTCTGGGATCATGTCACCTCCTTGCAAGTAGTTCATCATAGACTGAAATATCGGAGTGGTGGTTACCCAAAACTAGAGATTTTGCACACCATTTTCAGCCTTTCAACCTACACCCTGTTGTACCACCTTGACTCAGATGAGAATTCAGTCCTGAAAGTGAAATTTAACTGAGAAGATTTTGGTTCCTTTTGTTAGGGCTTCTAGGTGCAGTGATTAACTAGGGGCACAGCAGCAGAACTTTGCCTCCTGTCTGGCACTTGAACACTGCAGGGAAAGCTTTGCAGATTACTCATCAGGCTACGTTTCACCAGGTTTATCTTAGAGGCAAATGGATCTTTCTGAATTTTTTACTTACCGTGTATCTTTCACCAGGAGTTTCTGAATAAAATCTTTTGCCAGGTCACTGGTATTGCTGAAAAATTCTTCATCAAATTCATAATTCACAGCTGTAATGTTGGCAAGCGTTTCTTGTTTAGTTTCTCCAAGGAAAGGCGATGCACCGCTAAGCCTAGATAAGCCAGAAAGAAGAATCAATTGGAAAAATAAACAGCAGAGGTCCCCTAATGAAATTACACTGACTGTGTAATATACTCTCAGGACATTTGTGGATCTCGTGTCGTAGCAGCCATACCACGTGGGAAATAACAGGTCCGGCTTTGGCTCACTATATCTGTGGTTATGAGCCAGACTCATCTTGAAAGTCTCTAGTGCAGCACTAATGTGTGCACACAGATAGAAATGCACAGACTCTCCTCTCTTAAGTGTCTCATTGAAGTCATTGCTAATCAAACTAGAAAAAGCTTCAGCTGAGGAGAGTCTCTATCCCTGTGAACCCACAAACGCTACCAGGCAGAAGCTTCTATCAGCTTCAAGCAGATAAAGTAGTGTTTCTATAGATTTTTCTCTGGGTATGAAAAGCCCTGCCCTGCTTTTCTGTCTGCAAAGCTACTGACAAGTTCCCTGCACAGTGGGTTCAGCCAAGAGACCTTTCTCAGCTGGAACCAAAATACAATGTGTGATCAGAAGTCAGGTGCGTGGCCTTGCCCAGGGGCCAACTCCACCAGAGAGGTAGGGCCACACTGCTCGTTAAAAGGAATCCACAAACAAAAGGATTTTGGCTGCAGTAAAATCCAACTGTTTCTGAACAATGCAAAATTTCATTCTGTTGGCACTCTGCTGCAACTGCAGGGATGTAATGGAGACATCATCATAATCAAATGCTATTCAGTAATCTTTACTTAGTCAGAAAAAGCTTTCATCCTGCTTTGCATCTCTCAACTGTGACTGACGACCTTCATCTTTGATGACTATTTACCTCTGCTCCATAAAACTCAAGTGTCAGAACAGATTCACTGCAGACTCCTCCTGCCCTGCCCTCCCTCCCCTCCCCTTCCTCCCTCCCCAATCCACAGGGATGCTGACTTGCAAAAGTCTGGTTTACGGGAAATGTTATTTATACGAAGGAATTTGATCTCATCCCTTTTCAAAAATCTTCTGGGCTATTATTATGCTTATCTATTATAGCTTTGATAGCATAGTTTCAGAATGCAGCAGGCTCAAAACAGGACTGCAGCAAATTCCTGGGATCTAAACTGAGGTTTTGAATACTCAACAGCCTGCTTACATGATCCTGCTCAACAGACCTTTTACCCTGTCTGTATTGCCACTACCATGTTGATGGGGAATTTGAGGGTAAGCAGAAAGTTAGATGGGACCACCTGGGCCATTCAGCCCAGTCCCCAGGTACCACATGTGGTTTTATCCACAGAATAAACATTGGAGTGCATGAAGTGTTTTCTCTCCCTCTACAATCATAAAATGACCCCAAAGCAGCTGACACAGCAAGGCAGCATGAGTGAGGTCCTCCAGCTGTCTTTGATGCAGTAAATTCCACCCCATAAGCCACAGTCAATCTCACTTCTTAACAGGTTTTACATACTCCCTCTTAAGCTTTTGTTCCATTTCTGTTAGCCGCAAAGAAGGCTACAAGCAGGCACCTCGCCACAGACCATGGGTGTTGTTCCAAAACTAAATCTTGGAAACCCGCCCTACAGCCTTGGTTTCTTTTCCCTTTCCCAAAACTGTGCCATGAAGCAGCTGTAATTCCACCTTCCAGCCCTTTGCTGGAAACCAAAGCCAACAGTGCTCTATTCTCCTCTGCATTTTTTTTTTCTCTTTGGGACTCAGTTTTGAGGTCTCTGAAATGGGAGGATTCTCAAATCCTGACACCTAATGCAAATGACTTTTGTCATATCCTGACTCAGTGCCTGTAAACATCCAGCAGCTGACCTCAATAATAGAGGCTTTGCCCTTACAACCCAGTGAATCACTCCACTGGTTACTGAATTAAGGACTTGCAGGCATTTTGATGTCTACATCTGACGACAGCATCCATTTGATTGCTGCCATGTTTGCTAAAGTAGGCAGTATCATTAAACACACCCCATTTATTCAGAATTCTTCAGAACAAAAGGCTTTAAAATTAACAGGCAATACTAGTTAAAGGCATACAGATTTCTAGTACATAGCATATCATGCAAGCTGACCCTCCCATCATAAAAAGCATGGTCTTTTTTTCTGATCATTTGTAGGTAGACAATTTTCAACCTTAATTACTATGGCAATCATTACTAGCCAACCAGGTAAAACAGATCTTGTACACTGGATACAGTACAGAAACCTGTACAGTATCTGTATCTGTACCAGTATAGATACATTATTCTGTCCCCAGGACAGAACTCTCAATGCAACAGAAAAACTTCGAGAGCACCTGGCCATCCGTGCACCACTAAGTGATTCCCACCTGCTTATCTTCAACTCCTAAGTTATCCTCTCATCATTTATGAACACACATAAACAGCAATTCACGAAGTTTAATGTCCTGTCAAGTACACGTGTCACTGAAGACCAGAGTGCTGATAAAAAGCAAGGGTCTGGACAATATTTTAAACCCCTTTACCTGAGCTTGGGCTCAACCAGTATCCCTATCTTTTTCTGCACCTCAGGACAGAAGGGAATTTGTTGCACTGAATCTGATTTCTCAGATCATAGCTCTTTTACAGCTTTTGGGGTCTAAACCTTGGGTATAGCCCAAGAGTGGATTTAGTTCCACTACATTTGTTCTCCACACTGAAAAGCCGTTCAAGTCTCCATACTTGTACTAAGCCCTGAGCTGTGCAGTGCAAATCCCTCTAATACTAGAGTGCACCTTCTTTAAGCCTGGCAGCAAGTTAGTCCTCTGAGCATCATAAGGAACAGCAGAGGTCCAGGGTAGGAATGTTAGGGCGAGACATGTCCAAGCGTAGGGTATCCACCACGCACTGCTCCCCAGCAGTCACAGGAGCTTGATTTCAATGGAAGCAGCTAGGTCCAAGGATCCCTGACCAATTCTGTAATTCTCAAATCAAACCAGAAGAAAGAATTTTTGAAGCAACGAGTGCTGTCCCTCCATTGCCTGCATCCATTGTCACACAAGCAGTTTCACAAATTGTCAAGCTCCATCTTAAAACTCTCTCAACTCCTGTCCCCAGGATGCCCACAGAACCTAATTTCTTTGAGAGTTTGAACTTGTCATAATTTCCTACTTTTATTTATTCATCACCTGTTGGCACACTTTTCTTCTAAAAAGTATGTTTTTTCCCTTGTGCTTACTGACTGCAATGATATTCCCAACCAGGCTTTGCTTTACTAGCTTTAACAAGCCCTTTTTAATCCTGTAAGATGAATTCTCAGTTCCCAGGGTCAACTTCTCTGCTCCTACCACAGCTTAAATTCACCTTTTTGAATATGGGTGACCATATTTATGCATAGTAATCTAGACTGCTACCTTTACAAGCAAATTAAAACTTCCCTGTTTTCACCTGAAATAACTCACCTTGTAAATGGTACTACTACACTTTCTGTTTCTATTCTCTCCACACACCGGTAGCTCATAGTCATTCTATGAGCAACCAATACGCTTGGGCTTTTCCATCCTCTACCATTTGGAGCTGATGAGGTCCCGTAAGAAGCAGAAATGCCCAGTGATGCTAGACATTTGTTCTTCATCTGCTCAGAATGCCCTTCTTTTACTCCTTATTTTAAACTTGAAAAGGCTGCAGGATAACATTTGCCCATTAGACAAACCACTGCCCACCCCGTGTTGCAGCTCCTTTCTTAAATGACTAAAGGGAAGAGCTGTTTCGTACTAGTGCAATAGAGCTTTAGGGAACACTTCTATAGGAGTGAATCCATTGTACTCACAGTATGTAGGTGATGACTCCTATGCTCCTAAAAAACAAAGGAGATTAATTGCAGGGGTTCTACATGACCTGTATTGTTCTTAATGTACACAATATGAAAAAGTCAATAGTAGCTGCTATACAGGCAGAAGAGCCATCATGGCTTTAGATAACTGCTAATATCTCTCTTAAAGAATGCTGTTTCAGGGAAAACGTTAATTTTACATATAAGTAATGTGGGTATTTGAAGTCTCTTTATGTATTTCTACTCTAGCAGGTATTTACTACAGTACACATCAGAAATACAAAGAAATAGAAGCAAGGATGTTTTATTTGGGGTGACCTCTTTTGCCTGCCTTCTCAGCAGATTAGATTAGTACGCAGGTCGCCTCTGCATGCAGTGCTCTTATAAATAAAGCTGTCACAAGCGCTGCAGGAACATGTTTTCTTTTAAGAGTGCTCCTCTGCAGTAGACAGTGGCAAACTGTTAACTCTATAAATGCCATCATTTAAGTTTTTCATTGTAATTTTGCAGAAATGAAATGCTTATCTTTTAATTAAAAAGAATACATAAAAATGGAAAGACAGAACAAAGAGTTATTAACTGCACTTAAGTTTTTTGTTTTGATTTGGATTTAATTTGCTGCAGTAGAATGGATTCTATTCAGAGCAAATTGGGAAAAAGTAACAGTAGAGCAACCTGGAAAAAAAACCATTAAAAACTTACCACATATCTGCAGCTAGTCCAAGCGGTTCATAGTTTACTATTTCTGGAGCTGAAAGAAAAATTTAATCAAACATCAGCAACTGAGGTAACAAATTTTTACCAGGCTGAACTGAATAGCAGGTCAAGAATTACCAAGAGGGAGAAATGGGGGGTGGGAAAAGGAAAGGTAGTTATAGTATGCACTGTTTATAGTTTTATAGCCCTGATAGGAATTCAAGTTCACGGGAGTCCAGAAGAGATTACGTTGAGTAACTTGGAGCATACTGCAACTCAGGAATAAGGGTGAAGCAAATATTATATACCAATTACAGTGCAAATCGTAACAAATAACAAATTATTTCACCTCCCATGGATACTGTTACCCCTAAGAACCTGAGCTTTTGTTTTGTTTTTAACTGGTGCCATTAAAGGTAGCTTCTAATGGCCAGTCAGAAACAGCCCTTGGGCAAGAGATTAAAATTACATTTCAATGTAGTCTGTAGCCAGACTACATCGCTATCCATGCCAAACCCTATTATCTTTATAAGAAACATTTCCTCATTGGAAAACATCCCCATATGAGACTGCATGCAAGAGAAAAGACCAAGGTGAGGTAACGAGATGAAAAAAGGTGCCTGTAACGGTTGTGTTTAACTGCAATATGAATTACAATTCTCTCCCCGCCCCCCAACCCCCCAAAACCAACCCCAAAACCTCTAATTGAAACTAATAGAAAGGAGTAGGATTAACCTAAAATCCAAGTGAGACATTAGAATTATGATCAGTGAGTAACAAAAAGAGAATCAGGTGGAAAAATGTAAGGGGAGGTGAGGGTTTTGTACTCAACAGGTGTACAGTGTGAGGCAGTTTTATCTACAAAGCAATGATAGAGATACCCATGTAACTGTGTACCCATGTCCTACAGCACAGAGAGCTTACTTGCCCCAGGCAACAAGTAAAAAATTTAATTTGTATTTGCAGGGTTTCACAATCTCAATCCTGAATTTACATCTCCAAATATTTACTTGGCAGCAACCTACTCTCACAGGAGTAGCACATCTAGTTTATAGAAAGCACCTCTTGGCTATTCCAGAAAAATAAAGTAAACATCTAGATTTAGGTCACCTTGATACAAATGAGATCGAAACTACCTCTATCCCTCACTTCTTAACTTTGAAAAGATGTCTCGACTTCCTCATGGAACTTGCAATACGAGACAAAGGAACGGGTCACTCACCTACAAATTCCGGGGTTCCAAAAATGTTTTTAAATTCAACTCCATCTTCTATTTTGTGAGCCAGGCCGAAGTCAATGAGTTTGATGTGTGGAATAGGGATATTCTTGTCTAGAAGCATAATGTTTTCAGGCTAAAAATAACAACAGATAGATCTTTGTTTTTATAATATTAATATCTTGGGAAATTGACAGAGTTCTCAAGTGCTTTTTTTTTCTTCACACATACAACACTGTAGAAGAAGAAACAAATATCTGTGCCTAACTATTTACAATTCATTCTTCTGAGAAAGGGATGACAACTATGAAATTTGACATCGAGTGGACCAGAACTTTATAAAAGCAAAGCAAATCGAGTAAGAGTAATACTTTCATTCCTTTAATTTTCTCTCATGCAAAACCTGCCTTTCTCTATCTTCCTGTTACCACTCCTAAGCTTATTTTCTTAATGATGGCTATTGCCAGGATGAAAAGATACCCTTGTCTTCACAATGAGACAGAAATTTTTCACACAACTGTATGTAGTTTCCTAATCTGACAAGATATGCCTCTAGATATGCCCAGCAGTGTTGTGATATAACACGAAGTGGAAGCTCAGTTTATCTTGTCCCCTCTTAAAACAGAAAATATACCCCTGGGAAGATGTCACACCCTGACCGCATGGATTTGCCTCAGTTACAACAGCTGTGCACAGAAAACAGCAGCTAGCGGGCAGCTGAAGCAGTGCAGATACCCGGTGCAGAAAGAGTGCCATTGTTTGATTCTGAGGGACAGCTGCACCACTGAATATTTTGACTGACAGCAATTTTACTGATCTGTTCTTGGAATTTACACTGGGAAACCTCACTATTTCTGCCTAGTTGTCCCTATACTGTATTGTAAGCCACTGGAAGATGTCTTATTAAATGCTTCTTGAGGGATTCTAGCCACATCTGAACCTACTTAGGGAAGGAAAATGCTCTTCTCTATGAGACTAAATTCACAGCTGCAACAAGGCCAGGAAAGAGCTAGGATTAGTATCTGAACAGTCCAGAAAACAGAAAGAGTTGGGATCAGAGGTCCTAAACTCATATATGATAGCAAGCTATTAAAAGAACATGTAGCATTACTCACAGCATTGTAGGGAAAAGCTGAAGCTAGAATTGTGAAATTAAAGCTAATTTCTTCAACCACAGGCTGTGACTTTCTTTACCAGATATAACAGACATTTCATAAACTTATTTCTTCAACTAAATTTCTCAGCCTTAGTTACTCCCTACCATGGCCCTATTTCACAGGTTTCAGAGTAAACTATGGGTTCAATTTATCTCCCATGAAGAGCTTTAATGCATTAATTTGTCATAACTTAATCATAAGCTGAAGAGCAACAGTGAGACAGTTTGATTCCCTGCTGGCAGCTGCCTGGCCTTTTCACAGAAGATCCTAACGTGGAAGCAGCTCCTGCTTCTCAGTCAGAGCTGCACTGGGAAAGAGAGCATATGAATAATTTATTGTCATAGTCATTGGACCAAGAATATTTTAGCCTCAGGCTAACAAGTCTGGTTTTCTACCATGGATCTAGGGTGTATGTGTTCACCCCAGATACATGATGTAAGCTTGTTTAGAGCAGACAGAACAGACTGAAATGGCAAAAAGTCACAGTCACTACCTCTTGGACTGTTTTATTCCTTAGGTGGTGTAAGTCACTGTAGCTCCACTGCAGTCGATGGAGCCCTGTCAAGTGACAAGATAATTATGAATCATCCTCTATCTAATCAGATCACCGCTTAAAAATACATGTCTAATCTAACACTAGCAAAACTCCAAACCCAGTCCTAAAAAACCCAGGAGAGTTATTCTGTGAGTATGTTTTAGGTCATTTGATATTCGCTGTCAGTGAAATGATTCTTTACTTACCCTTTCTGATTTCTATCTTGCATTTTTTGTAACATCTTCATCGACCACCTGACATTACTGGTATTAAATATCAAAATTAGTAGCTAGAGATCATTATAGAAAAAGTTGCACCTATATTCTCACAATAATTTCATGCCACTGGATATTACACTGTTTTCTAACACACAGTGAAAACTTTCAGTCTTTGGCTTCTGGATTCATGTAGTAATTTCAAAATCAAGTGCACATCCTTTACATGTTCACACATCTCCTACGCTTTTTCACATGCACCCCGTGAAGATTTGGACGGTAGTTTGCTAACCAATTTCTTAGGGTAGATATGATTTGCAACATTTGCAACGACTACATATATGCCATTAACACTGACTCAAGACCAAGCAATTTAAGACAGAGACAGCATTAGGCACACATTTAGCACAAGGAATCAGCATATATATCCTGAGAATCTGGGAGGAGTCTATCTATAGCACACACATAATTAGTAATTAATAATAAACTAACCTGGATTTAAAGTTAGGACAAGGAACATGTAATCTAGCAGTAGAGTTTCTCCCTTTTTCCTTCATTTTAAAACAGTTCCCTCCTCTGTCTTATTCTACTTTCTCCGAGGGGATAAGTGCATTTTGAATGTATTTCTGGAAGCAGCAGTGTTTGAGGCAGCCACTTCTGTAGCTGTAAGTCTGCTACTGAGAAAGCAGTTTCTTCTAGTCTCAAGAGTTTCATTCCCAAGGACAACAGACTCCTAGCTTCAGAGAAGCATGTTCACCTAGGTAGGCCACAATCAAAAGGAGAGAGAGAGTCTCTTCTGTATTGTCTAGGCCAGTTGTACTGATATCAAAGTCAAGGACCAAAGCTATAGATTCACCTGATGTGGTAGGAAAGGAGCTCTCTGTGGTGTGCTTTCAAGGTCCTAAGCAGCTAAGAAAGCAAGAAGTCTTTTTGTTAACCAAACTGCACTGGATGACACGTACTCCTCATGTAATTCTAAACGCAGTGGGGAATGGAAGCAGCGACACTTGTTTGTAGCTGGACCTGGCCCTCCTCTTCCCAAAAATGCATTTCTTCTGTACATCATTGATTTTTAATTTTTTTTTTTTTTTTTTTTAAAACACAGCATGCTTTGGATGATACCTCAAATGCAAACAGCTGAAGGATGAAGACTTACAATTTCTTTTTCTCAGTCAATAAATATATAAGGCCATCCAAGAGTTACCACAGGCCTGATAAAGGAGATTGTCCTCCTTAGAGCACTCAGCTGTGAAGTGCATTTAAAATGGTCTTACCTATTATTTTAGGCATGTTGTCAAATACAGATATCTAACAAATTGTAGAAGGTACAGTCCGTAATTAAAAAACAATAACAGTAAGTCTAAATCAGCATCTTTACCTTTAAATCAAAGTGAGCAATTTTCTTTGAGTGAAGGTAATTCACACCATCCAAAATCTGCTTGATGAATCTGGTTGCTTCTTCTTCACTCAAAGACTCCTTCTGTGCCAAGAAGTCAAAAAGTTCTCCTCCAGAAACTCTGCAAAACACACCAGAAAACATCCTGTTATCTACCGCACTGTAACACATAAAATAAATGTAAGCCCAGAAAACTAAAGTAGCAAAAAACCTCCATGCACTTAGAAAAAGGCCACTCTTGCAGACAATCTAGAGTTTTGTGTTCTGGTCCCAGGTGTGCCAAAACCTCCTTTTGGCTTCAGCTCTCTCCTCTGTAAATTAAGGACTAGCTTTCCCTAATACATTTATTCTGCAAGGTTTGATTCATCAAGTATTATAAAGGACCAAAAAAAGATACATTGTTTGATGAATGTACAGACATGTACATATTGCAATAAGTAGACTTTTATGTTACCCATTTCAACTGCTATTTTTCAACATTTTCATTTTGGATGAGACACAGGACATATAACAAGTTGTAATAGTCAACAACTGTTAAATAATTACTTCTCTTATCAGTTGCCATCAGAAACATGAGGCAATAAGATCTGCCAACAGAACCTCTTTTCTTTCCAGAACAGCCATTACGTTGTCCTAATACAGATTCTTGCCTGACTAACTGACAGGAAAGCATTTATTTTGTGCTGAATTTTTAAGAAGAAAGAAGATTGTAGCAGCTTGGAAGGTACCTAAAATTGTTTTCGCAAATCAAGGAAGTGCTATGAGTTTTCACATCAACGTTGAAATACCTTCCATGCATATTTAGTACATTATTTTTCATTTTTGTGCCTTGTATTGAGAGCTCCAGTGCTATTTTTCTATATATTATGAATCAAGATGATCTAGATACTGAACTGGGCATTTTTTGCAGTTGTTATTCATAATTACGCTTACATTTATTGTTTCTAGTTCACACTGTCATTGATATTATTGATACATTCTCATTCAAATTTACTGTTGGGGGAACCCACAAAGCAGTGGTTGTTCTTGGGCTCAGGTGTACCACTCATCTGCTCACCATTCAGAGTGCAAGCACAAGACTTGAGAGATCCAACAGTCATTTTGGAAAACAAGCTTTTGGCCCTGTTGTCTGATGAAATACCTTAAAAGAACTGGCAGGTTCAAATGCTTTGAGTTAACTAAGTGCTGTGACTCACAGACAAGTTAGATCACACTGTGCGCTGCAGAGGTCTTTCGTGCAATCATTCCTCTGACCCCAGGCTCCTACACAACACTGGTGGTGACAAGATGGTGATTCCCTACTCTGCCTCTTTCAGAGTAAACTATTGTGAACAGCTACAAAAACTGCAAAGAGAAGTCAACTGCAAACGAGAACAACATGTCAAAAGCCACAAAGACATTGGGCTTATTTCTTAGCTTCTACTGTTGCTGTGGGTGACAGCATACCTTGCTGTTCCAGAAGCAGAGATTTACACAGGACCTATTGACTTGAGCATTAATTACTGAATATTTTTTTGCAGCTCCCACATAGTCAGAAACTTTCTAAGCAACATGAGTCAGGACACTTCACCTGGGCAGAAGTCACCTCACTTCAGCTGGGCAGAAGTCACTTGATGCTTTAATTGTTACAACTAAATGGCTGGCAAACAAAAATAAACTTATATGACCCAGGAATATGTTGCAACTGCTGTCTCCGGCTGCCGCCTTCTCCTTCCTATTAATCTCAGTTACTCAGCCTGTGAGACTCTTGTTTGGTCTCTGATTTTCTTTTTAGGTGACACATACCAAGGGTCTTGGCACTAGCATCAGTCTTGCTGGACAGGTTTTGTTTTACCCTGTGCATTTCAGGAGCCAGGGAACACTGTCTCCTTTCCTTATTGTAGCAGGTTTAGGGGCCTTGGTTCATTAGTTTAAAAATTATTACAGCTGACTGTGACAAGCCAGTAAAAAAAAATCTGTAAGTAAAACCTGGTAGTGTCTTAGTGAAACCTGTGTACAGAGAGCAGGCAAGTCCCATTTCCTTAATGATTTCTATTCAAACTGCACTTAAGCAATCACCTCTGGCCTGGTCATCAGGAAGCCAGCTGTACCGGGATACTTTTCTTGTACTTTTCTGGCATTTAACCATGTAGGCACACTGCTCTCTCTTCCTCTTTTACCCTGTAAAATCTCCTTGGTGATTGTTCCTTAAGGCGGACTCTTTCATCAGGACTAAGAATAAAAAAGTTCTCTCTCGAGCCAGACCGACAGCCCACGTAGCCCAGCCTCTGGTTCTCCAACAGCAGCAAAAGAGACCACCACTTAAGGAGAGCACACAAGCTGAGCCACTTTGTGAAAGCCGTTCCCCTCACCTTCCCTGGCACAGAGGACTGTGCTAAGGGTGTTAGAGGATACCCTCCTGCCTGGAGGAGGCTGGCAACTTTCTGCTGAGGAATCTCCTTTGCTACACAAAGGAATGTCAGAAAATTGTTTAGCTGCCCAGACTGGAGGTACTTAACTCCCTTTCTCTCTTGCTGCCTCCAAGGGTGGTCACTTAGAACAGTTGGGTTAGCTGCTCAGGGCACACCAGGGATTTTGCCCCAATGGCAACCTCAGCAACATCCTGGGGAACCAGCTACACCTAAAGCATCATTGAAGAAACCATAGCCTGCAAGAACAAGGATCACAGGAGATTTACTTGCTGGCTCCTTGCTGTATTTTCTCTCTTCTCTCTAGTTCACACTAACCTTGAATCAGGCTAGGCAGGGGGAACTTCCAAGGTACAGAATACAACATAAAAATAAAAAAGGAAACAAAAAAAAAGATTCAGGGAGTCTGAAGTCTATCAGCAAAAGACTCCCTCTTACAACAAGTACACGAGCGTTTCATTTTCTGAAGGTCAGAGATCAGCACACATTACAAACAGTACATTAATCTCCAGTCTCTTGTGGTATAGCCTAAGACATTAGCCTAAGCTGCAGAGATTTTAAAAGGGTAATCTAAAGGAAAATTCAGTAGAAGAGATGGGATGATTTCTCACTAACAGAGACTCAGGCTTTAAAAACAGGTTTGAGTAAATTGTACAAAAAGAGTGGTAAGCAGTTTAGTGCAGGATCATTGTTATCCAAGTTACGCACCTGAACTCAAAGAAACCCTCAGGCAGAAGAGACTTAGCAATCCCAAAAGCCAGCCATTATGGAATCCCAGGAAAAAAGCAGTTCAGCACTAATTCCTTTGCAGTAAAACACTCATAACTGCACTACAAGTTATATTTGAACATCCGGGGAGGTGTGTTTTCTAAATCAGCACCACCTGTAAAAGAGCAAATGCTCCTTTCTCAGAGGACCTTAGGTTACAGAAAAATTCCTTCCTCTGGTTCCATCTCTTTCCCTTTTACCGTGTCACCTTATTCCCATGGCAAAGAAAGAAGCAAACAAATGATACCTTTGCTGTTCCTTCAAAGTCCAATAAAAGACAAACGACAATGCTGCCTTAATTCTTGGAAACAGCTGTTTATTTTGTGTACACAACCTTGCCACTTACCAGTAGAGGAGACTGGCGTACCGATCAAACCTGCCTTTAGGCTGCTTTTGTTTGGGCAAAGCAGCCTCAAGGCAGGGCCCAAGAGACAGAGAACAGAAAGGTCACAAAAAGCTGTGGAGAGCATATCCCTGAACAACGTACACAAAGAAGGGCAAACTGTGAACCTGCCAAACTGCACGTAACAGCAGTAGACTTGGCAATGCTCTTCCTCCTCTTGAACAGAAGAAACAGCACCCATAGAATCAACCCCTGTGCAAAGAGGACATGGTCTTGCCTGTGCCAGCACAGTGAGTTTGGGAGATGGTCAATATTTTAGCCAAAGCCTCTTTTAAACACCAGGGTAGCTTCTTCAATTAATCAAGAATACTGGGGACATTCTTTTGAAGCTGAAGTCCGTTGTAGCTTAACGTAAGATCAGTTGGCCAGGTGCTGTAATGCTTATTTTGATAAACTGCAGGGAGTATGAGACTCTGAGATCAGTGCGAGGAGGAGAGATCATCTGTTTACAGAGAGAATTTAATTATCTTTATTAGCAATTACCATAATCCTCAATTTGTATACAGCAGCTGAATGCAGTGGCCTTAATCAGGTCAAAACTCTGTTGCACCCAGCCTTTTAAAAGCGCAATAAGCTACAGCCTGACAATAGGACACACAAAATGTGTCAGGCCATGTGAAGACAGGAAAAAGCAGACGGTAATGAAATGGAAGGCTGTTTTAGCACAAAGTAGCTGCCAGTCAGAAAAAGCATGCTCCTTTCCTGTCTTCCAGTGCATGGCTATAGAGACCAACATTTGGCCATAGACATGTACTTAAAAATTAACAGATGCTTATCATTATTCATACGCCATCTGCCAGTAGTCACATTAATCTCCAGGAACGCTCCCTGGCCTAAATGCTGGCTCCCCTGGAAAGCTAGTGGTTATTTCATCTCTCTCAGGGATCAAAGCTTCATTGCCTGGATTCCATACACAAGGTCGAGGCAGGTGCCCTAGGGAACATATGGTCTACATAACTTTAGCCACAGTGTCTCCGTATTCCTGATTCGTACATACAGAAAAATTGCATCATTTACTAATAACCTATAAAATGTAGGAAGTAGAAGACCTCAGGCTGTCTCCTTGCTTACAGCTTTACCTTAGTACCATGAATTGACAGATAAAGGATATGTCATCTTCTGCACAGCTCCTCTAAGACTCAGGGCTTTGTAAAACAGATGATACTGATTTCACAAAAGAGCAGGACACAGCCCGAAAAAGCTTAAATTGAAGTCTGTCTTCCTTCACTACATGACAAATTTCATCCCCTTAGGCCAAGGCCATACATTCTGACCAGCAAAGCTCCATTTATTAGAAGAGCTATTTCCATTCCTGGCTTTGATGAGTACAAGCACGCAATTCTACTCTCTGCTTTGTGTGACAGTGTTCAGGTTTCCCCTGGTTCTCAGTGGAGATCAGGAAGGCTGAACCACACAAATACAATAAATATAAATTTGCAGATGCACTGAGATAATTTACATCCGTTTCAACTCCTTAAGGTAGACCAGCAGCACACACAATGAACAGTACAGAAGGAGATGCTTTGCATATAGGTCTATATGATCATCCATGCATACCGAGTCACTCACTTCTATTACAGTCATGATCCTCAACCATGAAATACCTGGAATGGCAACAAGTCAAGAGCCAAGTTTCATCCAAATTCATTATCCCAGTATAAGTTTGGGTATAAACAGACCCAATCACTTGATGCCTCCCCTTTTTAATTTCTTTAAAAAGTTTATATAATTTTATCATGGCAGATTTTTTTTTTACTCAGTAACTGACATTAGGCAACTGCAAAGTTTTCTTGAAATGATTCTCAAACTAACACATCAATAGTATCACTATTAAATCTGGGGACATCCAAATGTTCTACAGCTCTCAGCTGCAGGTGCAATGCAGAGGACCAAGTGATCTTTCTGTGACCTCCCAGCTGCTACAGGGCAAATCTAATATGCATCAGAATGGCTGGCAAATAGTACTGAGAACAGAAAGCCGAACAGCAGCAGGCAACTTAGTTCCCCTCCTGACTTCACAGTAAAGAATTTACATCCCTGGCACATGCAGGGGAACGTGAAATTAATTAAATGACCTACCTAGAGTGATGACAATTTCCTGTAGCATCTAACACTTCAGTATATTCAGTCTATCTGATAGATCAGTTACTTACTCTAATAATCTTCCCTTGGTATTGCACACTAGTCATCCTGAAAACTGCTGCAAATTGGTTTATCTGTCCTGCTCGAGCTCTGCCAAAGCAACTCTTCATTCTTTTGGGATATCACTAGTCCCTTCCCACAAAACCTCTATTTTAGCCTCTCTGATATAAGCTGAAGTCACATAAACAGGAATAACATTTCCAATGTCATTTTGACTCATATTGGGTTGCAAGGCCAGGAGGCAAAAATGCTATTTACACAGAGCAAAGCTCTCCTGGCCAGGCTGGAAAGAGGTATTTCTTCTTTATAAAATCATCCTCCTATTCCTCTTTATTGTTAGGGTCCTTTACATCACATTACATTTTACAAAAGTGAAGAAATTCCATCACACATACATTAGTTTCAGCATTGAAGTGACTGCGTAAACTTTACCCTCCACACACATTTCGGATTAACGTCACATAACCAATCCCCCCAAAACATGACAACTTTGAAACACTGTTAAAATGATATGGTGGCTTTCCAAAACATGGTCAGGCACGTCTGTCCAAATGGCGGACTTTAAGAATCTCAAGCCAGGCAGCAGAAACAGACAACACATTCAAAACCAGTTGTGTTATAAGAGATTACGTTATTAGCCCGTGGTCTGCATCTGTCTCAAAAGTTTCACCTCAGTTCCATCAAACATACAGGAAGGGCAACAGGGTATAAGAAATAGCTGATGTCTTTGGGATTTGTATTTCTAGGCTGATGAAACAAACAGCTAAACAGAATTCACACAAGCAATTTAATAGCTATTGCAGAGACTGGCAATTTTGATACTGCTTCAAATTCTAATAAACTGGCATTTCTCTACATAGTAACACCCGTTAGCCAGGTTCTCTCATTTCCTTTCAATCAGTAAGATTAAATACAGACAAAAGCATCAAAGGTGACTCCCCAAAATGCAAACTCATGTTTCCAACCAAGCAAAGGCTCCTTATCCAAGGCTTTTTTAGGATGATTCCTGACCACACCTCCAGCTTCCCTAGGCATTTATTCTTCCAGGCAGGGCCACACACAGGTTCTGCAGAATAAGCCGTTGCCCCCTCAGCCTATACAGAGAAGCTGCTGCTAGCTGGTTTTAAATCTCTTCTTAAACAGCACAAACCAGTTTGCATTACATAGCCAAGTACGTCTGATAGTCATCCTAAACCAGTAGCCTGGCTATCCAAGGGGTCACAATGCAAGGGTGAGGCTACAGCAGTCCACAGATCCCCTGGTTGGGGGTGTTCACTTGTCAGCAGGACCTAAATGGCAGGGGTTTTCCCCCATCACATGGGGGAACAAGAGAAGAGTGAGGAGCTCTCCTTACTCCCACACTGCTGCTATTCATCCTCAATAGTCAAAAACCTCCTCCCTTGCCTTTTGCCCCTCTTTTCCCCTAGTCTCCTCCAAATGAGGAAAATATGGGAGCAGTGAGAATGGCTGCAAATTTTGCAAAGGACTTGATGGCTTCACATGCATTGGAAGAGATGAAAGCAGAAAGAAAAATGAAATGAGCATTCAGTGGCCATTTGTGCTTCCTCCAAGGTTCATGTCAGGGCAGCACTAGGCAGACGTGAGGTAACCCCTCTGCTAATAAACTGTTTTCAAGTTGACAGCACTCCCTGGCTCAGTAACAATGGCCTCAGCTGATGTTAAGGTGCACCTGTATCCCCAGGGCACATGGATGAACTGGGGGGCCTGTTTATCAACAACCTCGTTCAACTCTCCTGCCAAGATCTGCAAGGCCTGAGAACACAACAGCTCCATTTTAACAGTGCCTTTATGTCCTGGCAGCCTCTGCAGCCCTTTCCGGTTCCTATTTACCTCATCCTACCCCAGAGGACAGGAAGTCCCCTTACTCACAGCTCCAGGATGAGGACCACATCCGTCTTGTTCTCATAGATGTCATGCAACTTGATGATGTTGGCATGCAGAATCTGCTGCAGAATAGTAACCTCCCGTTCAATTTCCTCACGTCTCACTCCACGACGGCTGGCCCGACTCTGACGTTTTTTAATGAACTTAGCAGCATACTCCGTACCGGTGCTTTTTTCTCGACATTTCTTCACTATAGCAAACTGGCCACTGCAAGGACAAGAAGATAACAAAAATTCTCTTAAAGTTTTCATATAATCACAGCTTCCCAATTAGCCGTTCATACGCAGAGCTTGATCCTGCAACCCCTGAGCAACACTGCTCACCATAGGAGCTTGTTCTTGGTACAATAGTGAGGTCTGTCAGAATTCTGCAGTTAAAGTCACTAGAGCATAACAAGGTAGCCTCCTGCTGTGTCTGAAATTTAGCAAAACCAAGCAATGTCTGACAAGAAGGGAGGACAGATGTGACAATCTCTAAAAAAACGTTCATGTTTAAATGAATAAGATCTGCCTCAAAAGGTTCACATTACCACTCCTTCACTGGGTAATGCTTAAGGCATTCAAGTCTGCAACACACCACTGGATGTTCTGAAAGCACATGCATGCATTAAAGTATTTCCCTTAAGAATAATCTCTCAGAAAAGAACTCAAAGGATTAATAACCCTTTGGAAATGTAGACCTGGCCTCCAGTAACCAATTTTCCAATAAGAGAATTGTTTATTCATATTTCTGCACCTCACTTGATAATTTAGCTGTAAATGTAACTGGAGTAAGTGCAGCTTTCTCACTGCACTTCAAGGAAAAAGAATTTCCCACTGTACCAAATAGTAAAGTGGCTGCATTACAGTTTAAAAGGCATGTAGCTGCCATTTGCCAATAAAATTTTCCTCACTGTGACTCCTAAAGAAAGACATTCCAGTCCAACTGTAAAATCTCCCCCTTATCTTCTAAGAGGGAAACACTTCGAGGTCAGGCAATTAACTCAAATAATAGTAACCCTGCAGGTTGCAGCCTTATGTCAGTAGTGGGAACCTTTCAAGATGAGACAGTTGTTACTGACTCTTCAGTAGGAAAGTAGGGGATCCTGCTTTGTTCTTCTTTGTGTGAGCTTTTCTTTCTTCATCATGCCCTTGAGAGGCACTGTTTGAACTTAGAGAAGGCACCATCTCCACAGAGTTGATGTTCCCGCCTTCTCAATTGTCTTCTGAAAAAAGTAATCAAGCTGCGAGATGTCTTATCAAAATTAAGCAAGAAAGGTGGTCTGCAGCCATAGCAGAATTTGAGTAATACGAATTCTACATAAGGCAAGAATGTCGAATGAAACAGTGATTATTCAGAGGATCCTTTTGCTCATCCCATTTGGAAGGGACAAGGACAACTGTGTTGTATCTTAAAAATGTTTTATCACACTAATATCATCACAGACATACAAACAAGGAAACTAAATCATAAGCTATTACCATGTGTTTGCATTTAGTCTACACAGGACATGTTAGGAGAGCTACTTCTACCTTACAAAAATTAAGGGAAAAGGATGGTCTGTAGCTAAAGTACTAGAGGGATTTGAGCAATCTGAATTCTGCCATAAATGTATTGTACACCCTTTAGCAATTCACTTTTGCCCCATCAGCAAAACAGGAAAGAGTCTTTCTTCCACACAATATGCCTATGGATATTTGTACACTACTTAGCACAAAGGTGTCTATCTCAGTTTGCTGCTACTGCAAGAGAAATACTAAGGACAACCAGTGCTGCGCCATGCAATGTAACAGGCTCTTGTCCAAAGTGACTCCGAAAAGCAGACAAAAATCACACTTACACAGAAACACATTTCTTTTCATGAAGGATCACTCAGCAGATTTAATTAAACACCTGTAGCTTTTTAGGTTTGATTTAAACTTCTAATACTCAATATTAAGCAAAGAGTAGTGGGCACATAGATTTAAGGATATATATTAATTTCTTCGGGTTGATTAATGAAGATAACTTCAGACTAACAAGTATTTAGGTATGTGAAACTTGTACGGCTTGAGGTTTCATCAGAAACTCTAAATTTCAACTAGTCTTTACTAAAATCAAGTTAGGATAAAGATTTCTCACAGAATTAATGCAAAATTGCCTTGTTCAGACACAAACACTGTCCAATTCTCAAGTTTTCCTTAGATCCTAAAAAACAAACTCAAAAATTGAAAGGGTTAAAAAGAAGAAAACCTAGGTTAAAGCACAAAAAGCACTGATGTTAATTCTTTCAAACAAAACTGATGCAGACTCACTGCTCGCCTAGCTCAAGCACCTCCAGCTCAAGTAACAATGAGGAGTAAGAACATTTGGTCTTGACAAACTTTAATCAGTCCAAACATAAATGAGGTCAGTCCATTCCATTCAGGATGAGTTTCATTCACTTACTGCTCTCTCTCATTGCTCAATAGGAAGCCCAGTATTTTCACTGATTCAGTGAATTCAGTAACTTTCATACAAAGTATTAAAATAAACTACACTCATTTTTAAACAAATATGTACGTTCTGATGAACCTTCTCGTACCTAATGGTACCTCAGAAGTTTTTATTACTTTACATTTCCATAACTAACTACTAGTGCAGACCTGGACATAATGATGTGTAAAGTACATAATAAAATGGGACGCTGAATTTGAGCTGGTGGAAAACAAGGAGCTAGTGGGGAAGTGTTGTAGTGGCAAGAACAGCTGTCAAGGAAAATTACTCAGCAGCATTCAGAGATTGTGTTTGATAAGTCTCATGCCAGGCTGCTGCTGACAAGTCTTGGAGCGATATCTTTGCAATAAAAGCTACAAGAGTATGAATGGAAAGAAAAGTTGACTACTTTTGTTTGGACGCTAGTTAAAGAACTTCATAGCCCACCTGAGTACATCTGTGATTTCAAGCAGCAAGACCAGTTTATTACCACTCTAAACCTCCTCTGCCAGAAACTCTAAGATGAGGGTTACTTCTTGTTATTCATTTTTCCGTTGCTAGATTACAGGAGGGATTTATCAAACTCCTTTTTGGCAGAGGGAAAGAAAAAGAAAAGACCACGGAATCCGCCTTGCAAACAGGCCATGTACGTACTGTTACAAACACTACCAGGGTGGTTTAGAGGACCAGTTAGCTGGAGAATTGAGCCTACGGATAAGGTCATGCACTTCAGTCCGCTTTTTTTAAGTGTACAATGCACCTCGTGATAACAGTGAGATGAAAAACCAGCAAGCTGTAAATACAGAATAGGACTTTAGTTAAACAAATTTTGGCTAAAACTATTGCTTCATGAAAGCTACATTTTGTTTTGGCAACTTGATATCAAAATGGGGGTGTAAGCAATATCTGCAGAATCTCAGTGATTTGGAGGCAAGAAGTCCCTGCTCAAATCCGTGCTCCACCCTTTTCATAATAATTGGAATGAAAAACATGGAAACTAAGTCTACCATATGCCTACCCCATATCCTACCAAGCATTCCTTAGTCAGAAACGGCTCAGGCTTTATCAATGAATAGTTGATAAAATCATACTTTTGCAAAAATATTTCACTGCATTTCCACCATGGAGCAGAAATAAATTTTAAAGTTCTAGTAAGCTATATGGCCAGGAAGCCACAGTCAACTAATAAATAAGAAACCTCTGAGAACAGTGCAAATAGTTACCCTTGCCTGGCACGTGTAAAGCCTAACAGGTACGCAGATCCTACCACCAAAAGAACTATCTTATCCAAGCCCTTGTCTCCTCAGATTCACAAGTCTCTGCTGATGTCCAACCACTTTACAAACAGACAAAACAAGACAGTGAGCTCCTTTTTATACCCAAGAGCAGCCCTCTTCTCCCCTGCCACAATGCACTGTATGTCCAAGATCTCACTCTGCAAGAACTGGCAGGTCTCCAGTCCCAGAACACATGTTTAGTATCAGATATTTCCTTACTCAGGGCATTATATCCAGACTTGCAAGGAAAAGACTCATCTTACAGATAACCTTAACCTTTAGCTACCGTGAATTTATCAGCCAGGATCTCTTTATAAGAATCGCAAACAAACTCATTAAGTGCAACCCCCCATGACTACACTGTAGAAGCACTGAGCTGTTATTGTTTTCAGTATTATTATATCCTTCACTGGCTTGGTAAATGAGAGATGCAAGTACAGTTGGAACTTAAATTATGCAGCATACACAGCAATTATATTCAGAACCTTATAATTATATAATGTACTTAGTGCTTCATTAACACAGATGTCTGGTTGGAGTCTGTCTTAAACCTACAAAGGCAAAGAAATTAAAAATTAAGGCTGTCACTTGGTGCTCGATTGCTCTCAAAAGCTAACACCCCATGGCAGAGGCAGCCTCTCATGTCAAAGGGTTCAAACAATGCCAGACAGCCTGAAGTACTTCTTTTTGTTCTTCATTTTCATATGTATCCTAAACACTTCTCAGGAGAGAGGTAGGAACGGATGGGACAAGTGTACTTATCCCTTTAGGAATAATCGATCACAAATGGAAGCGAGACTGCAGCCATTTGTCAAATCCATTAATTCATTCATATCTCTGCCTCCTGATTTTACCATTACGTGCAAACCCTGGAGAACTTAAGAGAATGAAATTCCTGCTACAAAATCCCTAAGCTTGCCTTAAACATTCTGCTAAAAGAATTAATTCGGTAGCGCTGAGAGCTGTTTGTGTAAAACATCGTGGGTTTCATGGGCTTTTTGTTTGTTTGTTCATTTTTTGCAAGACATGTATCTTGCTTGGTCCAGACTTTCTAAAGAGACATGGTACTAATGTTGCTGGTTTTGCTTCCTTGAATTCTCTCTGGGGACATAAATTTTGCCAGCAAAGTTCAGGAAGAAAATATCATTTTATGAGTGCTTTTGCGTTTAAAAAGTCCAGTGATACTGTGGATTTTGTACATTTTGTTTACTTAAAAGCTTACAAAAATAATAATGACACAGCATAGGAATTCCTGTCGTCTTCTTTTACATATTGTCTGGGACAATTGTTCCTCACAATACCCATTCCCTTGTAATCTACTATTTCCCCCTGCATGCGTACCCACAAACACAACACTCTGCCTGCTCCTGTCCCAGTCTTCATGCCGTTTCCTTTATCCCTTAAAAATAGGCTTTTGCAGACAGTCTTTACCGAGACAGTTTGCGACTGAGTAGAAGAGGTTGCAAGCCACAGGGAAAAACTCAAATGCACAATTTCTTAGCCTAGGACATTTACGACAGTTACAATGTAATTACCCACGATACCGTCTGTAACCCACACTTACCCATTTCCCTACTCGCTGCAGAGCACATTTGCTTTGCCCGTGCTTGTTGCTGAATTCGCAGGGTCTTTATTAAAGCATCAGAGGGTAATGCCAAAATATTTTCCGACCACCTTGAAGACTGCTGTCACAAAGCAGCAGCTGGTGTATCTCTCCACACAAGTAGCCCAATGCTTTGCCAGGCACCGATACGCCGAAGCACACTAAGAGAAGAGCTAACAGCTGGAGAAGGGACAGGCAGGGAGAACAGTCTTTGAACAAGTGTTAAAGGGGTAGCATATTGCTCTGCTTTTCTACCAGACAGTTATGAATGTACTAATGAATAGTTCACGTGGAGGCCCATACAGCTATGAAGAAAAGAGGATGTCTCGCTGGTATTTTACAATCACAGTCAGACACACTTTGGATTTCTTGTACTACAGAGCTTGTAAAGTCAAGGACCAAGACAACAGCATTTCTGCGCCTCCTAATGCATCTGTGTTCAGCACGTAAGAATCAAACAGCACCAGCTTTCCAAAATTTTCAATCTAGGCTGAGTTACAGCACTCAGAAATTAAGCCATTTTCTTGATTTCACATGGGGAGTCTGTGACTGATCTTAGACTTGAAACTAAATTTCACAACCCAGATGTCCAAATTTCAGCCAAATGACTTCGCCAAAATTCATGTTTTTTAGTATATCGCTAAAATGAAGATGACTTGGATCATAAACAGCGGTATTTACAACACACACAAGATAAGTTCAGAGGCTGACACTTCCAATTTTTTTTTTTTTTTAAGAAATGAAGTTTGTTCCCTTTCAGAAATATTTTGGACAGCTGTACAACAGCCTTGTCACAGATTCAGCATAGGCTGTCCTCAATTGTGGTAACAGCTGAAGAGTATAAACAATACCAGCTGCAACCTGTCAGTTATAATATAATTACATACAACATCAAACCTGTCCATCATTAATAGGGGAATTTATCCTGGCAATGAAGACAACCTATTATTCACATTGCTACTATCATCTAGGAGATTTGTCACTGAGTAAGAACACAGAGACAATATTACTGGGTGGTTTTGGACTCTATTTTCAGAAGCATGCTTTAGAGAAGCACAAGCTCAGCTTATTTAATTGTTGTGCAGTTCAGGAGAGGATGTGGAAAGGATGTGGGGAAGAGAGAAGCTGGACAATCCAGAATAACAGGATAACTCCTTGCCCTTATTTCAAAGTTTATTTTTAATACTGGTTCTGGAGGGTAATGCTCTGAATTTGACTTGAGAGAATGACAGAAGTGCAGCCTACCAGTTTTGAATGCCTCAATGCATAACAGTGGTATTGCTACAGAGCCTTAGAATAAAGACAGCCTTTAAGCAACTGTTTGTATAGGTATAGGTTTATACAAATCTTCCTCCGATATTCCAGAAACACCGCATCGCTGAGTAGCTGTCATGAAACACTGAAAATATGTAAACAAAATACTGAGATGACAGTACAGGTTACCTGACTCCAGTAAGACACTCTGAGGCCAGACTGGGGAGAAGTCAGGAAGTTGATTCTGTCTGTCATTGGAGAAGAGCAAACTATTTCTTCCCCAAATACCAAACATATGTTCCCTTTCTGCATGTTCACCTATTTCTTTATGTCCTTAATATCATTCACTAAAGAATTCTAAAAAAGAGGATTTTTTTTTTCCTGGTAGTTGTTAAAACTTGAAATTCCCATAAAATAGATGATACGTTAGAACTTGTTAACAGATACACTTTACACTGAAATAATGTTTTCAAGGATTTTTTTGAAGAGTAAGTGAACCTGGCAAAGGACAGTGCTCTGGCATTCTGCCAGTCAAGAGGTGATGCTCAATTCCCTAGATGAGCCAGGACAAGTTACTTTGGAACAGATTTGCAAGGGATTTTAGGCAGCAACCTCCCACTGACTTTAACGGTAATTAGGTTCCTACACAATTGATGGAAAATAACACCTTAGTCTTTCTGTACTTCATTTCCCAAAGTCTGTAAAAAGCTACTGGAAAAATGAAATAAAATTATAAGGGGTAAGCATACAGCTGGACCAACAAATTAATTTCATGTCTCTAGACATCATTAGAATTGCAATTATAATCATTTATATTTTTATTCACTAGGTGTTCCTGCCTAAGAATACATGACCAGAAAGGAAACGAAAATAAAACCTAACAGCATCTCAACCAGTCTTCTAGCTGCCTAGATTCACATGCAGGCTACCGCAAATGCAAGATAGTTTAACCCTTCTTTTCATGAGCACCTGCAAACTCAGTTGGGGATCTGAGCCTTTAATTGGGATTCCTTTTGTTTCCAATTTAGGAAGTGTTTGCTTGAGGCTGGAGTTTGCAACGAGAAGCTGCTTGGCTCAGCAATGCCAGCAGCATATGGCCAGGTGGTTGGAAGGGTGCAATCACAGCCTGTTGCACAGAGCAAAACACAGCAATACTTTTTCCATGCAGTTTTTTTACTTGAGTGGTGTCATAAATATCTATTATTCTTTTTTAATGTTGGTTTTGACCTACAGCAGGTGTAGGGAGGTGAAAATTCCAAAAAAGGTGAAAGTTTCCTCTTTTCATTTGAGAAGAACAGAAAACGGCAATCTAAAGTACACCAAGCTACAGCAGTACGGATGTGGTAATACTGACAACACATTTGGTATTGCTGCACCAGACGGAAAATTTCATTAAACTAGAGTGGACACAAGCAAATGCTTTTAAGGGAAGTGGAGATGACCTTCCATTCCCCTTGATCTTCTCCCCCCTCACATGTTTTGTTGTTGCTTATTATGTTTTAACAAGGTTACATTGAGCTCTTCCTAGCCTACTTCAGTTCTTGCTCTGACGTGCACTTCTCTCAAAATTGAAGCTGAGTTAAAGAAACTATGGTTGGTATGTCAGCCAGCTGGTTTTAACAGTATAATTACATTCCAGACAAGGTAAGGGCCCTGAAGGAAACTTCTCACACCAGACATCTCAAAGCCATACAATGTAGGAAGACCACAAAACTCAAGCCTGACTGCAATTCAGAATTAGATTAGTTACTGGGAATGTAAAAGACACACCAGAAAACTTTCACATTTTTGAGTGATCCTGTTTAAACTGCTTCCTCTCCACATACTGAGGAAAACAGAAACAGCTCGGTGCTAAGCTCAGCTTGGTCAGAAAGTGAGGCTGCCTCAGGCACGTCACTTCATCCATCCACCTTACAGCAATACCTTGAAAACAATAGTCATACCCATGGGATAGAACTGACTCGTGTTTACATCAAATTACAAACACACCATTCTGATTTAAGATTATTTGCTATAGAAGAGTAGGGTAAATCTTTCAATCTCACAGCATTCTTCCCCGTTACCCAAAACATGCTCTATGTATGTAAAAGCAAGACTTGGAGCACAACAACATATACAAGGCACCATATCATAAAAAACAACAGCCTACTATAGGAAGGAGCTTACAGGAAAACTGAAAAAATGAGCTTTCACAATATAAGAAGGTGTTCACAGTTTGAATAAACCCATGAAATTTATATTTGTCCTTTTCTCTTCACATTTAAGACATGCAGTTGTGGGAATGCAAGTCTAAAAGGGTTTATTTGCTATTACAAACCCTACCCCAAACAAAGGCAAATGACGTTAATTCACGTATGTGGTTGCCTGTGCTTAGGAAGCCAAAACACAGCTTAGAGATCTAATTTTAGGTTTACTAGACTTTGCAAAGTTTGCCAGTCCTTGGCTCTCTTTCTGTAATTGGATGATAAATTATATTTGGTCCCTTGACAATAAAAAAAAAAAAAGACACCCTATCCAGTGTCATACATTCTCTGAGCTCTGAGTCAATACAATACCTTTAACCCTGAAAATAATTTTATTTATGTTTACTGACAGCAATCGGTTACTTTACAGTCTATGTCATAAGCCAAGTCAGCTTCACCTGTTAGCATCACATTGTCGTTTCTCCAGTGAATGAGCCTACAGCATCCTTTGCTTTGATTTTGCATAATCCACAGAGGCGAGTAAAAATGCTAAAAATATATTATGAAACCGTCATGTGTACATTCTTAAGTTAATACACATAAACATAATCACAGATAATAGTGTCTAGCTAACCTGAATGCAAGACTTCTCTATATTCAAGAGGTTGCCTTTAGAGCTCAGACACGATGGTTTATTTAGTTTCAGTAAAGAAGGGTCATTTATTCTCAGTTACAATTGTTTTTATGGCAACAGTTTTGTTCATCATGCCTTTTTGCCACTATTAAATTCAGATTAGTTTTAACTGTCAATCTCAAGCTTACAAAGTCTGCATCTTACTACTTTTCCATCTTTTTCACTCCTATTTCTTTTTCTTGGAAAAAACTACACTAATAATTTTATCCTTTATGGTTGCATTTTTGTTAACTTTCAAAGCAAAGCCCTTGGGAATTCTTGCTGAATGCCTTTCTTAAAAAAACTCAAGCCTGAAAAAGCTGTTTTCCTCTCAAATTTAAGTGATTAGAGCAATTGCTCTATTGCACGTAATTTTATCAAGCTAAATACTCTCTTCCTTCTTTCCTTACACTTCAGAGGTGACTTCTGCTAGCTGTAATTGCACTGGCATGCTCTTCCCAGCAGAGAGGACAGGAGTCTGTTGGTAACTTCTACAATCCACTTGTACGCTCTCAGCTCATTTATGAAACACAGCTCAACCAAAGGCCATGCAAGGTTCACAAAACATATGCATAAAAGCACTTCCCTGGAAGTTTTTTGTAGGAAGTCTGTACTTATGGTCACAGCTATGAAGAACTGGAAGCCTTCTGTAAATGGACTATAGCAATAATTTGTAGTATGTTTTATTTTTATGGATTTTTTTTTGGTAGACTTAACCAGGATTTGGTACAGCAGAAATTTAATCTAAGCAGTGAATAATTAGTATGTCCAACAGCACAGTATTTACAAAGAAACTAGAGTGCAATAGCTGAAACAACAAAACAGAAATCCTAGCATGCCAAGGTCACTGAAGGGAAAGTATCTTGGCGTTTCCGTAAGACTTTATGGGATGAAACTAAAAAACCCCCAAACCTTAATCTTTTAAATACTCTGCTGACACCTCTTATAACGTCATAAAGAGCTTTAAAAATAAAATTGTCACAAATGTCACTGTACTTCTGTTTAAGCTGCAAATAAAAAGTGAGTTTCAGGTTGTTTGGGGTTTTGGTTTTTTTTCCAAACAAAGTGGCTACCTCTTCTAAAGCAACTACACAGAACCTAAACTGTGGCAGATGCCAGATTACGACAATGATCTAAAACTTTTCTTAATAGAGCATTTAACAGGAATTTTGCTTGGCTACTAAAAAGTAGATAAATTCTTCATGTGTGTGAAAGATGCAGAAGTAAATCCAATTCACGATATACTATGGCTTTCTTTTGAATCTTTCACAAAACATTATCATAGAAATATCACTAACTTACCACAGCCCTGTGATATAAACTGGAAGAAAATTTTTATGATATGAGAAACAACTAACATGACTTCATTTCAGGCTCACTAAGTGCCTGGGCAGTGTCAGGGTGACTTCTAACCAAACCAGTTAATGTTATAGAGAGAACTATCACAATATCACTAACTCTAACAATATGCTAATTTTTAAACCTAACAAGATGCACTACTTTATACAGAAAGAGAGAAAAAAAATCAGCTGCCACTTTTAAACACACTGGCATTTTCACTCACAGATCATGTTTTTACTAACTGATTATATAGTACTCTAGAACACAGTGACTTTACAGGGTAAGTTTCAATATTCACAACAGGGGAGTGCTGAGCACCTTTGGACATACGCTGTGTCTGACAACGTCACTGTCTGGCACCTTTCATCCACATCCCTTTACAGCTCAGGCAAAGTAACCAACACATCCTGGCCAAAGACGATCTCTGTGTCCCCTGCCAGAGGAGAGTCGGAACAGTAGAGGAATATGGACTCAAACAGAAGGATCCAGTTTACTGGAATAAGTAGAGAGCAATTAAACCATTTGAAATTCAAAGCAAGATTTAATAAATCTAAGTTTCTGAACAATGCTATGAATTACTACAGGCTATCAATAAAGTAACATGTTATCTGCATTACAGCCAATTAATACCTCAAACACCATTTTGGGTCATCAGTCCTGAGTCACAAGAAACCATGACATGTACTGATTCATCACCAGCATCTCCTGAAGCTGTTAAATGTTACTGGAAACCTCCCAATCACACAGCGACAAGCAATGTGGCCCTTATCAGCTCCTGAGGTTGGAGGAGCAGAGTCTGCAGTGATACAGCACGAGCCCAGCAATTCTGGCAAGTTCCTGATAGTCTGGCAGGCATTTTATGTAATCTGAAGCTCAAGAATAAAATGCACATGATAAAAATTTCTCCCTACTTATCACACTTAGCTTTTAGATTGAATATCAGCTCTTGGAGTGGTAATGAACAGAGTCCAGAGACCTAGGGAAGGTCAAAGCTGACTCATGCTCAGCAGGAATAGCTGATTTGATAAGCTGTTCCTTCTGCTACGTGGAGCAACACCAGTGCATACGTAATATGCATGCAGAAGGTTGGCACACTGTACCTTTGTGTTTAAAGATCCAAATGCAGCTAGATATGGACTGAATGTAATATACCTGGGAGCAGATAAATTGTAAGAGGGTAGCAGTATTATGGTTAAATGATTTTTCTCCTTCCCCATGTACAAAACGGATGGAAATCATGCTGGCATTTTAATCAGGATTTTAGGAAATTATCTGTAAGGCCAAAACCACAAAGGGTTGCTGAAACTCCCCCTTCACTGCTCTTTGTGGATTCTTCTGGTCTGCCAAAATAAGAGGTGGAAGTTATCTCCTCATCTTACTTAATCTTTACTATATTCAAGTAAACAATCTCCTCCAGCAGCAGGACAGCACAGAAGCTACATTATGTGTTCCCTCCACTCTTCCTACATAGGAAACAGACCGAACAATGGAAGTGCTCTCTTTGTGAGGACTGTAGATCCACAAAACTCGGATACTGAGGTTAACTATTCTCTCTCAGAAGCTGTAGATTCTGTAGTAAGTAAAGATTACAAGTCCTGGCTTTAGGATAGAGTCACCTACTTATGCTTTAACTGAACCTGCACTATGGGCTGCCCAAAACAGGCCAGTGACTCCAACCCAAACATGCTGGCACTAGATAGAACAAGTCCAGCTATTGGAGCAATTTTATGTCTCTCCTCACCAAAGCATCACTGTGCGTCATGCTCAGCTATTGCAACAGGTTTTCACTCTGGTTCAAAACCGCTGATGTAGAGTTTTAACAGTGATTAATAGATGTCACCTGAGCTAAATTAAGCTTGACCACCAGACAAGTATCTGCAAGCCCTATTCTGCATAAGATGCTAATAATTTGTCCAATACTTTATCATTGTTAGTCCAGTGGTGAGCTGCACTATGTTTATTTTCTGTGTATTTTTACACATAAGTAACATTTTTCATTTCAAAAGCATGGAATGAATACCATACAGAGTCTATTTTCTCAGCTGTTCAAATTTTCCATCTGCTTTCTACTGCAATGCAAAGTGGAAACAGTTTTATTTTTACAGAAATGGCAAAGCAAAGACTGGGATTAGGCTGTGGTTAAAGTGGTTAAAGACATTACTGAATTTGAGCTTTCTGAGCACTACCCACTGGGGTCACTCAGCTCTAATTAGACTTTCAAAGCCAGTTTCGGACTGAGGAGATACACTGAGATCCCTCCCATCATCGAGATGGATACTGGTAATAAGGAATTCACTTGAAAAAAAATGCGTGACTTTGTTACCAAGTAAGGCTAAGGCCAGTTCTAAGTAACCAAGGCCAGTTCTTCTCAGTTACTGTAGGTAGAGCAGCTTTGTTATTAGAAAAAACAACAAACAACAAAGCCTCCCACTATTTTCTCTGCACTTTCTGTAACAAATCAAATATTTTGGAAACAGTTGAAAGAACACTGAAAACTACCAGGGAAATCCGTTTAAAAAGGAAAAAGCTAAGATCACTCACTCTGCTAGATGGAATAAAAAAAATCCACAAATAGTGACTGTATCAGACAGCCGATTACAATCATAGCGATGGTGACCAAGTACTGGATGCCAAAACTGTTTCAACAAGCAATTCAATATACATCAAACACGTGACATACAAGATTTTTGTAACAAGAAATAGTAATAGAGGTGCTGATTAGTGCTCAATAATTAAACTTACGTTTTGCATCAAAAGCAAAGATTTGCTTTGTGTGTGTAGTGGGAAAAAATAATCCAAGATTATTCTTCCAAATTTAAAGAACTAATTCAAATTATAAATTGATATAAGAACAGAGTTAAGGTTCATGTCTGAGAAAGCCCAGTACTGAACAATTCCTATAGATAGAAAAAACATTCCTGGTATGAAGATACCGTGCGATGTGTGTTAAGGGTAAATTTCCTAGCTGCAATCACACCCCTCTGTTTACCAGGGAGTTCACCTAGCTGGATGACATGACTTTTTATCACAGATTTCCACGTTCCTCCCCTACAACGAATACCTCAGTTATCTCTGCTTTTTGTTTTCATTAAGTAAATAAATATTTAATAGTTACACTGTCAGAACAGCCATTACGTACCAGGCCCCAAGGTCCCATTACCACTGGTAAAATGTTGCATTTGCTGTCCTTTTAAGCTTCACGCAGAAAAAAAGGTTTCACCTGTCTCGGTGAGCAGAGCTGATCCTCCACACACAAGGCAGGGAGGAGGCAGGAACTTGTAGCTGGAGAGGGAGGACTACAGGAGGCATGATAGGCCATTGATGAAAGATCTAGCTTGGCTTTAATCACAAAACCGCTATTAAAACAAAAAAAACCAAGAAACATGAGGAAACAACTAGGTAGTGATATTTATGCACATACAGCAGAAAATTCCTCAAAGTGAAATACAGACCATCCTAACATGCAGAAAAATGTCACAGCCTTGCTGTAAAATTAATTTCCACAGCCTAAGCCCAATCCACTCATATTTAGCTCACCTTTTGCATTAACCAGGCATTAACTTGGGCTTCTAGGAACTCTTTAGGCATAGGACCCCACAGAAAACAGCCATCTCAGTACTCTAGTTTCCACAACTTCAGCAACCCCTGCTTGTTTTTCTTGTCAGAAGAAAAGCTCTTACAGTTTCAAAGACATGCACTGCCTTCCCCAGAGGCCACCATACTGTAGCAGCAACAGTCTTTCCCAACAGAGAGGATTTCAAACTAGCAAGTGAATAAAATGCTTTTCCTGTTTCTCATGCATACTGAAAGACTTAGTTTGGACTTCCTATGAAGATCAGTTCATTAGACTATGCATCTTGTATCCATACACGATCTCCTACCTCTGCAGGAAACATAGAAAAGCCAGACAAAAGCTGAAGAAAGTTGAGGTCAGAGATGAGTATAGCTCCCAGTCACTGAGACAGGCAAGGAACTGGAATGGCAGGTGGCAAGGCTGGCACACCTTGTGGAGGAAGGCAGAGCCCCTTCCCTACAATGAAAGGACAATAATGAAGGAAAGGGGGAGACTTCCTTACCCAGAAACGTCGCTCCCAGGTTTGTCTCTGTTAAGCATGATCTAAGTCCTTGTAGACTGTAGAGAGCCGCGCTGTGGTGAGCAGGACACTGTCCCAGACACTGCAGTGCCATTCCCACACCACCCTGCAGGAACACACTTTCTCAATGGGCACTGTCACGAAACACTTCCGAACGAGCTCCGTGACACTTCCTACCCTCAGCCCAGGCTGACATGTAACAGTGACACTGCCCAGAAGGCACAAATGTCAACAGCTCTCTACAGCCCGGCTGGCAACACATTTGGGTAATAGATTAATGACTCTACGATACAATCTTTTATGAATTACCCTGCACATCTCAAATTCTAACACTCTCTATGCACCTACCACCAACATCAGTGTTCGCTAGTACAAATGGAGAAGGCTCCTGCAGGTTTGTACAAGATCTCCTCTTGTCCAGCTAGACAGAACTACCCATCCAAATCACAAGTCCTAAGACATTTTGTTAAAAGGCTCTCCAGTGAGCTTTATTGCTGCAACTTTCCTGGGAACTATACCACTAGCTCAGTAGGCCAGTTCTTCCTTCTCTTGGCCTGCTTTGGCCTTGATTTAAGAGTTTCCATTCTTGGTTGTCTCTTGCTGTCACCTCCCTTGCCACAAGAACCAGCGGTTTTTTGACCTGTTGCATATTCCCAAGAAGTCAAGCTAGTCCTCATTTCCTCACCTTTTTCAAGAAGCATTTCCATTGCTTTGGCAGGCCGTTAGAGTGATCTGCTACAAACACTCCTGCAAATGGTTTATGCCAGGATCTGCCTCGAAACAGGCAAAACTCTTAATAGGTTTCTTACAAAGTTTATTAAAACAATGATAAAGGATGCAGTTTGCCATTACTTGAATAAAAGTGACATTTAGCAAGATAAACTCATATTTGAGGAGGGATAAATTTTGAAAACGTTCTATGGAAAATAATTTTTTGAAGTATCCGTTTTTGATCAACATCTCAGACACAGAAAGAAACTGAATCTGCCAGAAAGTCTGATGCCTTCAAAAAGTGATAGCATTAAGTGCCTGGGAGGACTGTATAAAGTACTCCCAAATGACACAATCTACTGCCTTTGGGGGAAGGGGAAAGAGAAGAGAATCTTCTAATACCTCTAATACCTTCTAATACCTTTATACTGCATTACTTTCTAGCTCTTGTAGACTTCCAGATTAACTAATATAACTGAGGACTTTTAAAATAAATATCCCTAATACGCGTTCATCTTCAGTTAAGTTTTCTAAATTCTCCCCTTCTCTTGTCATAAATTTTGAAAAAGAAAAAAATTAATATTTCAATATTCTAGCAATAAGCTGTATTATAGATCTCAAAAGGGGTTTTTTTACTTCAAAATACTGAAAACTGCTAAATTCACTCTGGAGGCTCCTCCTCCTTTTAGGCTCCCTTTCAGCTATTGCTAGAGAAGCTCAGTCCCCACAGCTTTCACACTTACAAACCGACTGATACTATCTTGCAGGAAGTAACTTCAAATGCACATGTGTGATAATGAAGTATTGCACTCATTCAGCACAGACCATGCTAAGCTTCCCAAGTGTAGCTGCTAGAACGAACAAGCCCATCAGCAACTTTTTTTCCTTAATGCCACATACCTGGTTTGTTGTTCCCTGTATGTACCCTTTGGAGAAGTTGAGCAACAGAGGTGTAAACCTAAGATTAATATTTGAAAGATTGAGGGAATGTTGGAGCTAGGTAGCTAGCTACAGCACACAGCTGCAGCTATGGAAAACCTGCTCCCCCTTTCTGCAAAGAGTTTTCTCTCACACCATTTGCCTTGGCACAGGAGACAACTGCATTTCCAGCATCCTTTGAGTTGCTTCTAGCTCAGCAGTGATTCTGAGAATGATCTGGTTGAGAAGTCCACAAATGCACCGTTTGCAGGGTTTTATACAGCTGGATCTGAAGAACCTTTGCTGCAGGTACCTTCAATGCTGCACAGTGACAGGAAGGGTCTAATTTCATCACCAGACCAGATACATCTAAGCCTTGCGAAGGAGCACGTGCAGTATATAATAGCAGCCTCCTTTACAAAGTGCTCTGCAGCCTCCTTTACTGAGATAAACAGGTGCTGGCTCTGTCGGTGAGATCCTGTATTTTGTCTTCTGACTGAATCCAAGCTAGAACAAGCACTAAGCCTGTATTAACGACTACTTTTGTTCTCAAGAAATCACAGACTCAGGAGAACACAAACAGGACAGACTCTTCACAGACGTTGTTTGAAAACCTCTGTTTTGTAAGTGACTTCTGTTGCCAAAATGATAATAAATGAATCCTTTTACCTGCCCAGACCTGTCAGCAACTAACAGCTTGTTGCAAACATACTGAACTAATAAAAGGCATCTACAGGTTCTAAGGGCATCAGTCAGCATTGGAAAAGATTCTCACATTTCAGTCACCACAACCTGTCTAGTGTGTTATTTTTCTTCTAACAAAGCAAAATATATTCTTCTTCCTATGAAGAAAGGCTGAGAGAGCTGGGGTTATTCAGCCTCGAGAAGGGAAGGCTTCGGGGAGACCTTATTGCAGCCTGTCAGTACTTAAAGTACTTAAGAAAGTTGGCGACAAACTTTTTAGCAGGGCCTGTTGCGACAGGAGAAAGGGGAATGGTTTTAAACTAAAAGAGGGTAGATTTAGACTAGATATAAGGAAGAAATTGTTTACAATGAGGGTGGTGAAACATTGGAACAGGTTGCCCAGAGAGGTGGTAGATGCCTCATCCCTGGAAACATTCAAGGTCAGGTTGGACGGGGCTCTGAGCAACCTGATCTGGTTGAAGATGTCCCTGCCCACAGCAGGGGGGTTGGACTAGATGGCCTTTAAAGGTCCCTTCCAACCCAAACCATTCTATGATTCTATGATAAGATATCATTTGTCACTAGCCCTAATCAGTAGTTACTGCTCAGAGACATAAGACACATCATAACCCAGTGACACTCCACATATAACACACACAGCTGAAACAAGAGGTCTGCAGAGCTCCTCATAAAATCTGAAAGTGAAAATACACTGACAAAGACAGTGTGACATTATATTCATGGCATGTGTGAAGTATACAACTTGAACGCATTCAGAGTAAGGGAGCTAATTCCAATCTTGCTGCTCTCTTCTCACAATTCACAGTTACAGGGCTTTCCTTGAAAGATCGTAACAAGCAGCAGCTTGGATTTCTCATCTACAAGCAGTATTACACATAAAATGCTGGGAACTAGAACATGGTTATGTAGCAGAGTTTAATACCCCTTTGTCACATGAGGACGGTACCTGCTCATGTACACACCTTCTCCTTCTTCTGGCTTATCTGGGAAAGGTCTTCCTTGCAGAGAACACACCCATTAAAAAAGGCCACAATTTCAGATTCCATGTCTGAGTGTAGTCTCCTCTACACCCAGCCCATCACCCAACATGTAGTGAGTACCAGCTCCACGGCATAACCCTGGGACCAGCCATGTTTCTATGACATGCAGCCAGGAAAGGAGGAGGGCTGCTGAGAACATGCAAGCCTTTACCAGCCGGAGGCCCCTCAGGCAGATTCAAACAGCAAGGGCCAGCCTTTACCAGGTTGTTTCAACTACATTTCTCCGTTCAAAAAGCTTAATAACTGTCAGCTTGAAGAGGAGAGCGAGATTCATCACCTCAAAAGATCCAACTCAGGAATCAAAGTAAAAACATGCTATTCACTTTCCAGTTTCTCATTTTAGCAGTTTGTCTGCTACCACACATACTAGGGCCTCCTAGGTTAAAAAAAGCACACCTTTTACACCCTGCATACACACGCTGAATTTCTTTACTGCTCACTGTTGTCAGATTTTCACTTTCAGGCTGATGTTCTCAGGACCAGTCAGTACTCAAAAGTAAGCTTACAGAAAATTTAATAGTTGAGGCCTTCCTGAGAGGGAAGGGAATGAAGGGGGGGAAAAAAAAAAACAACAACCAACCAATCACAAAAAACCCAAACCCAAAAAACCATCTCCCCTTAAAGGAAATCTCAACAACTCTAAAGATGAAATAGCTGGGAGTGAAAAAAATAAGATTTGACAGGGAAAGAGCTTCAAATGAAGTATTTTAATGTAACTAAATTATTGGCCCTTGAAAAAGGGTAATTGCACATACACAGTCATTTATCAAAACCAACTGTCACAGTGGGGAAAAAAGCCGACATGTGTATAGCCCTAATTTAGCTATTTGCATATTAAAAAGAAAATCACTGGAGGGTTGGACACTGAATGGAAACCAGCTATCCTCACCCAGAGCGCTGTATGTTGCTAAGTGACTGGGGGAGCCCTGTGTCATCCAGCTCACAAACCCAGCAGAATGTTTAAGCAGGTGCTTATGGTTAAGCATGGTAATAGCCCATTAACTCCACCTATAATTAATACTTGCAGATAAGCCTTTATAGATTAAAAGCTATATACAGGTATTAACCAGTCCAGCTGAAATTTTGACAGGTAAATCTTTTCAGGAATACATACACAGTGTTTTGCAGGCAGATAGGAACGTGTTCTGTCAGTGCTCAGAGCCAGTTGAAAACAACAGTGCAGCACTGTTCAAAACAACAAGCCAAATTAAAGCACTGGGTCTATGATCACGGCACCATGGGTTCCTGTTTCCTAGCTGGTTCACAGAACAGACAGGTGAAGTCAGTCTAAAGCACAGACACAGATGACACCTATCTACAAAAGCAATGTAAACATACCTTTTGTTGTCCTAGTTGCAAGAAAAGAAACAGGAAGAATAGTTAGCACACTTAAATTAAAAAAAAAAAAATATCCAAAGTGCAGTTTTTGTAAAGGGATGTGTTTCTATTGTATATTGCAACTGATTTGGGCTATCAAGCACAGTCATTGTTTTAAGATGTCGCAAATATCCCCATGTGTCAGGTTTTAGACTAGTGTGGTGTCATCAGTACAAACTTACCTTCCTAGCTCTTCCCCAATTTCGTAAACGTCCTCCACTTTCTGTTGCTTGAACAAAGCCATATTTGGACTTTTCATCGATGCACAAAGATGATGCAACTAGAATATTAAGAAAGAATGACATTCATTACGATCTTCCAACAGGCAAAGACTCAGTAAGCCACATTTCTGTTATAGTCACTTTGGATCCACTGCAGATCATTCATGGCCAAAGTTACCATTGATCAATCTAAAGAATTAATTTAGCAGTCTCAGCCAAATAGCAAGGATCCAAATCTGGAAAGAGGTGAGCGCCTGGAAGTGAAGAGGGTTCTTGCCCCTCACTGAAGTACCTGAGCACATACTTAACCAGAAGCACAGAACACACCTTGAAACAAATGTGATGGAAGTAAAGCAACTAATTAATAATTTGACAAACTTACAGACAATAAAGCATCCACACTACACTAAAAAGAGATAGCGTGAGAATCAGCATTACAGGCTTCTTCATAAAGTGTCAGAAGGCAGACCACGAACCAAGGAGACCACAAGGCAGAGCTTCCTTTTTCTCATGTCAGGCGGTGTTTCTGAAGCACATAGGCAGGACAGCAAATGGAAATCTGAACTACTGCTGCAAAAAGGCATTGCGATTCCATCTACAGAGTTTTCGGCACAACATCTTTCATCACACACTAGGCATTTCAAATGACAAAGACACGAGCATTTGTTGCATGCATTACTCTGTGTAACTGTGAAATTTGTTTCCTGAACACAATCTTTTAAGTTGATAAGCTCTGTGAGGTCTGGAAAGACAAGCCTCACATTGGTGCATTTCAGGATCTGGGAGTGCATTAAGCTGTGCAGCTTTTGGAAGAGAAGATCAGAGATCACATTCTTCCTCGGGATACACCTACAGAGCGACATACATTATGTTAGCAGAATGGATTTTAACACAATAACCAGCTGACCAGTTTACAAGTTTGGTGTTTCCTGTGTAGACAAACACTTGCATTATCCCCAATGGCCCAAATAACATACACTATTTAGTTCAGAACGTGTGAAGTAGCTGTAAGGCCTCTAGCATCACAATAAAATCTACATTGAGCCATACAGTTATTCTCACACATCTGTAGGCTTCAGCAGCATATTTGTACTTCTCAATGTAATGTATACTTCCTTATGAATCCCAGATGCTGCTTGCTTCAGATGCACTGGGGACTTCCAGGTTCTATATTTCTATACAGCTCCTGCATGTTTTTAAATAGCAGTCTTTGGCATCTGACTGTGGCACACTGCAAAACATATTTCACAAGCAAACAAAGTTCTATTTTGATGTTTAGAAATAAGCTCAATTCAACGTTGCAAGAAGATCCAGCTATTTTGATAAATCAGCAGACTATAGGACAAAGTACCAAAGAGCAATTGCAGGGCTCCTGCCAAGTTGAAATGCACATATTTTTTAAGATTTTTCTCTAACAAAAGCATATACCATAAGCAGCAGATATATTGTAAAAATATAACAACTTGTCAAAATGCACCCAGCTTCTGTCATGCACTCACCTCAAAAAAAAGACTGGCTGCTTAGTTTTCCCCCTCCCTTGTTATAAACCACTGACTTCTAACACATGGGAGACATGTTGAGTATCAATTCAATTCCTTTCCAAATATGCTCCTTCTATTGCTTCACAGGAACAGAAACAGTCTCTTAGCTCTTCCATATATATTTTTTGGCTGATGTTAGCAAAACCTACACATTAGGACAAAAATTATTTGACTGCTTTATCCCAAGCCGAAAGGCTGCTGCATCAACGCTTACACTGTTCTTAGTTGGGAATAACATTCACACTTCCAAAAAACAGTAGCAATAAGTAAAGGGGTATCAACAAAATCAGATGTCCCTCTATTAGGCGCTTAGCACCGATGACACAACACACAAGCTGAGAAGGGGTACCTGCTTCCATCCTCTAGTGACAGCATTTTGTGTAATTCCCTGACAGCTCTCATCATATACTTAACATCTCTGTGCAGTGCATCCTTTTGGATTGCCATTTCCAAAGCACAAGGAGATCCAGGGGGACTTTGCAACCATTCATTTCCCTTCACTCCTTTCCCTTTCACAATGTACTCATTAGGTGGGGAGCTTCTAACGGCCTACAGCCTGCTCTGCTCGACGCTCTTTGCTCCAAGCTGGGGGAGAAGATACAAGGCACATGCATTATTCTGGCAAGCCCCACTCCCTCTCCCCAAGGGACCCACAGCTTCACTCAAATGATGGGAAATATTTCAGTTATACGTCAAAACTGCGTCCTCTCCTTTTTGAAGAGTGTATATCTGCTCACCTCATGGGACAGTATGCATATTGTGATGAGACATGACTGACATGCATCTGTCACATGATCAAAACGCACCCATTTCTGTCACATTTCAGAAGAAGTTACCATTTCCACTGCATGACAGAGGCTTGCAGGCACCTCACGGAGGAGAGGGAGGTGCAAGGTAACCCTAGCAATAGCTTTCATGCCTTCAACAGCCACCTTGCTGGAGGTCTCCTCGGCAGATGTGATGGCTCTCTTCAAGGCTCTGTGGGGCCTACTGCATTTTCATTACCTAATTTGTTCAAACCCCAGTTTCAAAACTCTGCAATGGAGACAAATTTGCCTCCCACGCCTTCCTGTGCTCTAGCGATGATCTCTCTTATCCAGCTACCTAAGGCAAATGATAGAGACCACATGGGTTGTGACGCTGAAGACCAGAATAACCATAGCACTATTACAGTACACTGTAGAAATCAACACTTGCATTGGTGAGCCTCAACAAGATGCATTACAATGTGGGGGTTTTTCACTTCCACTTTCCATCCCCATACTTTCTCAGACGTTTTCTGGCTCATCCTTACTTTGTCTATATTTTCAAAGTTTTTCAAGATGAAGCCAGGTGAACTGTTCTGCTACTTTGCTCATTAATTCCCTTCCCAAAGCCACATTCATGCCTGGGACAAAAATGTATCTTTTTCCTCTCAATGAAAATAAACAACTCAAATTCTGGTTTGTAAGCAAATTATTGTATTTCTCAAGCAACCTTTCATAATCTCAGAGAAAGCTCATTGACCAATATTGCTCAGGGCTTGAAACTACAGTCAATAAATGCTTTAGTAGCATTTACAAGCATGAGGACATCTCTGAGCTACTGCCTCCATACTAAGTTGATATAATGTTCCTTGCAATTGTTCAGAGCAGGATTTTCTGAAGTGTTAGTGCAAAATTTAGTTCAACACCCAGACTTCAGAAAAAGCACAGGACAAAGCCAAGCCTTGCTGAAAACGCCAAACCTTTTGCTCATCCTGAATTGCAAGATTGAGTTCTGAACACATGCAAAAGTCAAGTACAGGAAAATGCCCATGTATTAAGAGATACTGCTGAGACTTGCCCGAAGACGGTAAATCCCTCAAGCTGACTACTCCCTTCATCAGAATCCAAGGTACGTGGCTATAAATAACAGTAATGCAAACACACCTAAAAGAAAACCATTGTTCTAAGAGAGAGAGAGTTTGTCATTCAGAAGAGCAAGTTAAAAACATTGCTTTGAGAATGGGGAACCCACCCAAGATGCCTCTGGGAACATAGCCACTTTATGTTTGATTGACAAGTTTACTCATTTCCCAGCATCTTCCAAAGAACATACCTACTTATGCAGATGCATAGAATCCATGCAATATTATCTCAAAAATAACCAGGAAATTCTCATCCCTTTTGCTGATCTTTTAACTTACACCCCTGTTCTGCAAAGATCAAACCAGCAAGCTTACTCTCAACACCAAGGAACCATTCAAGCATTCAAGTCAGACTACAGCCTTGTTTTTGAAGACTGAACTGTTGGAACAAAACTGTTCCAAAGTGTTCAGACCCTTCAGTCATACCTCTGATGTGCTGGTGCTTCCTATGTCTATCACTTCACATTATCTTATACTGCCTTTCCACTCTCATGACTTCTGCAGATACCTCTCACTGGCTTTCGCCCAGCAGTCACAGTTAGCAGATGTCCAAAATAGGTCATACATTTGATGATCCAAGACAATTGTCATTAGCAAATACACAGCATAAGGGGGATAAGATAATAGAAGATAACCTTCACGCACTTAAAATTCATCTGACACAAAAATGCCATTCGCAAGCATAAACACAAACCTCCCCAGATGTTTTTGTTGGACTCCATTTGCAAGTACAGAGCACAAGTATATCAAAGGAGGAATGAGAGCCTTAATTTTTTTCTCTAGTCAGATGGTGATTTCCTTATGCTGGTCAGTGAAAGCAGACCGAATTAGAGATGGTCATTTATCTTTGACTCATTCAGACTAAGAAGTTGTACACTCATGATCTGAGGAAATAGCAACAATCAGCTTCAGTTTTCTGATACACTCTTTATTGCTAACACTTCTGGGACACGTGCCCAAACAATATCGCAGTACAATGAGTCAGGATGGTGCCAATCACTTAGGGTCTGCACTAGAATTCATTAAGACCAGGAGGATGGGGGAATCTGCTGCAGTGATTTTGGGATCAGACCAGAGCTTTAAGAGCTCCAAGGCAAGCTCCGCAGAGGAGATAGCCTTCTGTGTTCTTTCTCAGAACATGCCATGTCTATTCCTCAACCATGGGCCCCATCCCATGTTGGGGCCAGCTCTTCTGTACCAGTCTCTTTGCTCTGGGATTCCTAGCAGTGAGCATTTTAATACGAAGGCCAGCTTCTACTCAGCATTCACATCACTTACGTGTTTTCATAATGATACTCCATAGTATACTATATGTATAGTACGTGATATAGTATTGTATATATAGTGTGTACATATATAGTATAGTATAGTATACGTATAGTACCTTTTACTCCTGTATCCAACTCCCCTTTACAAACCCCAAATATCACAAGGTGGTAAAGTATTGTTAATCCTATGCAAACGATTTTCCTACAGACATGTAACAAAGCTGTAGCAAAACCAGAAATAGAATACAGACTCTGAGATTCCAGTTTCAAGCACTAGAAACATGTCCTGCCTAATCTCTTCACATTCCTAAATTGTCATACCATAAAATCGGATCTTATTCACCCTAAGAAATCACACTGTTTCCCATTGTGATCTAAGGTATACATTTAAACACATATATTTTAAATCAGTACAAACTCTGGACGTAGATATTCTTATTCTAGTACAGAAGTGCCTTTTTGGTGCAGCTTGTGCTGTGTGTAAAGGAGATTAATCTGAAGAAATTCACCCTTCTGAAGAGGGTGACAGAATCCACCTTAAGAGGAGCAGAAAAAAGTAAGTTATATTTCTCTTTTTTAAAAAAGGTTTCCCTGCATAGGTAAGTTATTGGCCTGTCATCACCAAATTATTTGGCAATCAATCACTGGTCTACACTGTCAAATCCATGATAAATGTCCACCCACCACTGAACAAGAGCAGGGTTATAGAAAATAAAGGTGAGAACAAAACTGTTGGATCATTTGGCTTGTCACCAGCCTTGCATTTTTTTTCCTTAGGGTATCTTCTACCCTAAGGAAACCAGTTTCAAGTGACTGAGGTAATAGCTGAATAATCTTACTTTCTCAAGTACACCTGACATGAGCTGAATGACTAAGTCATTGCCAACTCAGAAGCATCCCCTGTGGCATGTTTTTATATTACAAAACAATAGTTATACTAAAGCAAAACCCAAAACACACATTAGAACAGATCAAAGTAACAACTTCCCTTATAAGTTGTTTTTTAATACTGAAAAACGACCAAAGTAATTTAGAATCAAGACGGGACTGTTTTAAATTAGTAATTTGAAAAAAAGAAATCCCCCAAAAAAACCAAATCCACCAAACAAATTTAAGTGATATCGTCTTCTAGTTTTGGTGCCTTATGCTAAAATCAAACAGATTTTTATAAGCATTGAAGTGTTTTCCTCTTTCACCCTTCTCATTCCCTTTCTCTTCTATTTTGTCCTAGAAAAGACTATGCAATTCCAACAGGAAAAATCTAGTAATTTTTACCCTTTACCCTCTGCTTTCAAATAAACGTAATCAAAGCACAGTTAAAAGTTATATTAATTTCAGCAAACCCTTATTTTTCACCTAAATATTTTCTTGTCAGAAAACAACAGTAGCCTAAAAATTCTTGTCAGAAAATTGAGGCAGCTATTATTACCTGTCTGCCTATAAAGGACACAAAACACACCCAGCATCAGAGCACTTCAGTCCCATTATAGAGTCACTGCTCCTGCTACTAACTCTCAAGGGATCCCTTTCTGACCTCCCAAGTTTACTCTGCAGTAATTACGTGTGGTGAATGACCAAAGACCGCATTTCCAAGCCTCCACTTCAAGCATACGTACCAAATGCGTTAGCTCTGCAGCTAATTACGGCTCCCCAGCAGACAGCTAACTGCGAGAGCTGCCGCTGTAACTGATCCCGAAGCCTTCGCGTGCTTGAGCGATGAGCTTGGAGCCAACACCTCGACAGACAGGGCGCAGGGGGAAGCCCGCAATGCCAGGCACGCTGGTGTGGCATCGCAGGGCCCCACTCCCCGTCCCCGAGGCGCCTTCAAGGATTATTACTGCAGATAAGACACATCACTGCCCCAAAGTCAAGTGAGATCTACATTTCTTGCACAAGCAGACAAAGGACATTGGAAAGTCTAAAACCGACGAATGTTTCAGAACAGACACCTCTAGAGAGGGTCAGAGTTGAGCTTTTTCCCCACGTGTTAAGCAGGTGAGCATGCCGATTTTGATCCTTTTGCAACTGGTGACTGATCAGCCAAAGCAGGAGCAATTGCTACACATTTCCACCCTCTCATTCACACCTTCGTTCTTAACTGTCCTCTAAAAGGATGCAGGCCAGGACAAATCAGTCCCTGCCGTGTTGCAGCATCCAGGGTCACCCGGCTCACTGCCCAGAGGAGCAGGTGTTAAAAAACTTACCAGTGAAGCTGTTTGAGGGAAAAGACAGGAAGGAACTTATGGATAAACATGATGAAGTCGCACAGCATTTGCTGAATGACATCAGTAAGCCAAGGTGTGAACCCAGGACCAACCGTCCCTGATGGCTTCGGACAGAAACAATGCCAGACCGAGCAGCGTGTAACACTGAACAGCATACTTCTGAAACTACTGCATTCCCCAGCCCTTGTGGGACCTGCTCAGGGATAACTGACAGCTGCTCACGGAGGAGATGATCCGGGGAGCTGCCTTTTCCCCCGGCTGAGAGCTGCGGGACAGCTGGCACGCACAGTCTGAGGTGGAAACACCATTAAACACGCTGTGCGGAAGGGACGACCGAAGGTAAGCCACCACCCGAGCACCTCTGACAGACCTGCACCGCAGCCGCCAGAATGACCTGCGGGGAGGACCCCACCGCCCAGCTGCTGACCCCAGGACTCGTCCACGACGCTGAGGAAGAACCGGCGGCGAGGGGCAGCCCGGCGGGCTCCCCAGAGCCTGCCCCAGCCAGATGGGCTTCACAGCTGCTCTGCTTCAGCCTCCGAACTCCGGCACAGGCGGGACGCAGGGCGGGAACACCATGAAAGCGGCTCCGAAGCCGGCGGGCGGCACAGCAGGAAAGACGGACGGAGGGAGAAACAGAGAGAGGGAGCCGACACCGAGCAGGGAAGGGGAGCCCCCGGCCCCGCCGTGGGCTTCGGGCGCCGCCGGCTGACGGGGGGCAGCGCCCACTTACCGCCGGGCGCGGCCCGTCCGCGGGGCTCCCTCCGGCGCTGCCTCGGCGCGCAGGGTCCCTGCCGGGCCGCCCCCACCGCGTGTGCCGCGAGGCGGCTGAGGGGGAGGCGCCGGCCGCCGGCGCTGCTCACCGGAGGAGCCGCCGGGGCTGTGCCGGGCCCGCCGGCCGCCCCTGGGCGTGCGAGAGAGAGGGAGGGGCCGCCGGGCTCCGCGCCCCGCCGCAGGGAGCCGCCGCGCCCCCTCGCGGACCGCGGCGCCCAGGGCGGCCCCGTGAGGGGGGGTCCCGTGAGGGGAGGTCCCGTGAGGGGGGGTCCCGCCCGGCTGCCGCGGGCCCGGGCGGCGGGACGGCCGCTTTCGGTGCTCGCGGAGGGGGGCGGGCCAGGCGCGGAGCAGCGGGGGCAGGTGCGGCGGGGGAGGCGGCCGCAGGGTCGGGCCAGCGCCCCCTGCTCCGGAAAGGAAACGTGAAATAAACCCATTTCCCCAGGGCGCAAACGCGGGTTTTAGACCCTGCAAAGGTGGCTGGGACCCCGCGGGGCAGAGCCCGCCCGCGGCCTGACCGCGCCCCCCGCTCCCAGCAGCGCGGTGCGGGGTAACACGGGGCTGCGGACGTCCTCCCCGCGGGGAGGCAGGTCGTCACCCGCTTCACCGAAAGGAAACGGAGGGACTGCACAGAAAACCGCGCTCCCCCTTGCCCTTGTGCCCAAGGTCAGGACCCTGCTCATCACACCCCGCGCTGCGGGCCCCAGCGGGCTCTGGCCTCGCACCTGACTCACGGGGATGAAGGGATGAACACCGGCTGCCTCTGACGAGCACCCAGGAAGCAAGCGTGGCTCAGCGGGGTTTCTTCTCCAGCCAGACTGGACCAGTAATTCGCCTGGGCATCACCACTGAACTGGCACAGGTCACTTGCCCGGCATCGGCTCCTCCTTCTCCTTCTGGGTAGCAACTCCTCCAAAGTTTAGTAAAGAGCTCATATTGTCCCAGTTTTCACACCAATCCTATACAACAATACAAACTCCTTATTTATTCCAGAAATCAAAAGGCCGCGCATCTCAGAAGCAAACACTGTCCTCACTTGTTTATTCAGTTGTGCTCCATTTCATCAGTGGTCAAGCTCAGTTACTCTGCAATGAGAACAGAAAGTTTAATCAAGGACACACGGAATAGCGTAATGGCTGCCTGATGTGGCTTCAACAGTACTATTTTGATATTAATGTGTTGCCTGTGGGCAGCCCACAGGGCAAATAACCCTAGCACTTGGCATCACCACAGAAGTACACTACATTTGAGATGTGGATACTTGCTTGGTCGTTACAAAGCCTTCCAGACCATCATAGCTCTCCCAGGCTGATTAGGGAATATCTCAGAAGTAGGACATGATTTCTTCTGCTTTAGTAGATTCAGGATATATGAAATCAATACCAAGGAAATAAGGCTAAGGAGGTGAATTCATTAGAGAGGCACTTCATTTGCATAAGCCTTGTTCTATGTTCTATACAAGCCTAAATGGTTTATTCTGTGGTCCAAAACTCAACATTACCCAGTGAAATTCCCTGTTGTTTCAAGAAACCACTGTGACAGACAGAATGGCACAGGTTTCCAGTCCTCACTGGGGATCTCAAAATGCATTAATATGCACTACTATAACAAACATCTGCAATACTGTTTTCTAAGTTGCCCTAGACCAAATGTTGGCTACCAACAATGACATCCTTCATCTGTTTACTCTCCTGTCTTAAAGACAATCCCAAAACCTGTAAAACTAGATTTTCTCCCTCTTTATTTGGCAGACTGTAATTGCAATAAATACTGTTTGGTCTCCTTAAATTTCTTCTGGGCAAGTTAATATCCAACATTTGTTTATGAGGAGTGATGTGGCATTGTTCACACCTTCAAAATCAAATATAAATGCTGGGCTGCCTTCACTTTCAGTTCTCTATGCAGTTAAGATAATGCAAAACTTTGGCAAATTATCATACAGAAACAGGCAGGCTGTTTCCATTGCAATAAATTGCAAAGATAGATGAATTTTAAAATAATTTTATGCTAGGCAAGTACCTAAAGGCAGTGCTTTTTATTATCACAGTTAAAAAGAAACTTGGCTTCAGACTTGTTCCAAGTCAAGAGGACTGAACCGTGCCCCTGCTTGCCTGCCCTGGGAGCGGTGTACACAGCCCAGGAGTTCCACCCAGCTCTCCCAATTCCAAAAGGAAAGTGGCTGCATCTGATGTTACACAGGGTGGAGGACAGGAAATGGGAGCAATAGTAAAGGTTTCAAAGGGCAGTGGAAGTATTCAGAACCCTTTGAAAGGGAAATAGATATTTCATTTCTCACCTTTAGTTCTACAATGTGGTATGATCACGTGAAAGTCACAGCAATCCTCCTACAAAATTCTCAGAAGAAAGGGCACACAAGGAAGGCCACCTCTTTTGTTTGCTCCTAGCTGCAAGGAAGAGAACAAAACAGCATGATTTGCCCTGAGAGGCCACAACTGCTTTTCAAATCAGGACAAACTCTCCCTAGACCTGAATAACCTCAATTTGAATTTAGTATCTGCTGGCCAGCCCTGAAATGTCTCCAAGAGCAGCAAGGGTAGATTGAATCTCATCCCTGATGCCATGTCCATAGGGTTTGCAAGCCAAAATGCAGGTTCTGCATAAGTCAGAAATTGCTCTTACATGGTTCTTTAGTTGTGGTTTACCCCAGCAGGCAGCCAAACACCACACAGCCGCTCGCTCTCTCCCCACCCCCTGCAGTGGGACAGGGGAGTAAAACGAAAAAAAAAAAAAGTAAAATTCGTGGATTGAGATAAAGACAGTTTAATAGAACAGAAAAGGAAGGGAAAATATTAATAATATTAATGATGATAGAATATACAAAATGAGTGATGCACAATGCAATTGCTCACCACCTGCCGACCAATGCCCAGCCAGTCCACAAGCAGCGATTGCTGCTCCCTGGGCAACTCCCCCCAGTTTATATACTGAGCATGACGTCATATGGTATGGAATACCCCGTTGGCCAGTTGGGGTCAGCTCTCCTGGCCGTGCTCCCTCCCAGCTTCTTGTGCACCTGGCAGAGCATGGGAAAATGAAAAGTCCTTGACTAGGGTAAGCGCTACTGAGCAACAACTACAACATCACTGTGTTATTAACATCCTTCTCATACTAAATCCAAAACACAGCACTATACCAGCTACTGGGAAGAAAATTAACTCTATCCCAGCCGAAACCAGGACAGTTGTTCACTCTTAAAACACTAACTCAGACGACTTTGTAACATCTTTGGCAATGAGGGCAAAAGCCTTTATGTGCATACAGGACAAGAATGGGAAGGAAAACTCAAAGCTGAGCAACGTTTGAAGTAGGCAACACAAGCAAACACTGCAGCATCTGCTAGCCATGCATTTACCAGTCTCCTTTAGGAAGTGAAAAAGAAGGAAACCCATACTTCTGTTCCAAAGGGGGAGTCCCAGGCTTAAATACCAGAAAAATACCACCTGCATTTATAAAAACAGGTAAATAGCTTATTTCACAGCTTAATAATGAATCACAGCGCCTGAAGACATCACTGAGTCAGTTCATCAGCTCAAACCTGAAGTCTTAGAGGCAGCTCATTGCAAAAACGTAACTGTTCTGTACACACAAAAAGTACACTTCATTTGAAACACATAGGCAGGATGCAGTCACTCAAGGCTAGGAGCATCTTAATTAAGGCCAAAGTCATCTTAATTTCCCAGGTATATTCTAGTGTTGAATGTTTTAATTACTTTACTTCTCTTCATAACACCCCAGACTAATTTAGGGTAGAGACTAGACAGTTTTCTTATTTAATAACTATTTGGTTTTTTTAATATCACTTTCTAGTCTAATCCTCTGAAAAGCTAGCATTGTAGATGGGTATAACTGTACAGAAGTATAGCTTCTACAGCATAGTATCATGATGAAAATACCACTCTACTAACTTCCTTGTGATTGAACCTTTTACCTTCTTTTCCAGGGGGGAAACTTCCAAGGCAGAGCACACCCTTCCTTTGCATTATCTGAGTGAATGTACTTCATGTGTGGGAATTCTTAAAGCTTCAGCACTACATGGATTCTGCTTCCAGTGAGGTCAAGGAGCTGCAGATAAGGAAGCTATGTTTAGCATTTCTGAAAATCCCACAGAATGAACACCTGATATATTGTAATACCGACAGAGTTCAGTGTGTTCTCTGCATTTCTGAGGCACCCAAAACAGAGAGTGAGACTCTGCAGGTATTTGGTCTCAGTTCAGAGTAGACGAGCTGCATTTATCCTTACTAAGTTAACGCGTTTCTTAGGAATAAGGTATTTAACAACGTACATCAGCTATACGCATCTGCCACACTCGCATCCTTGTTGCGATTCCACTGAGAACAGATGTCTCAAGCTCAGTCCCAAGGAAGAAACGGGAGCCTCAGCTCTTCTTTAACAGGCCCCAGCAGCTGCTAGGGCAACACAACCTACTCAAGCTAAATATGCCAAGTGTCCAAGTGAGGACATTGCTCCCTATGCACTCTCTTCCCAGAATTTTCTGTTTATTCCTTTGACTTAAATTTTCAGTATACAGGACAGGAGGTCCTTGGGCCATAGTCATGTTCTGCCGCAATTGCTGCTCTCTATCCTGTTTTGCAAGCCCTTTGAACCAATTTCCAACCGTGCCAATATCTACTCTTAACAGCTTGCCATCTTGTAGCAGAGCCAGAGGATAAGAACTGTGCACTATTCACCTCTACTATGAAAGAGCTGCTTGGATGCAATTAAAGTGATCTCCCAACTCTTATTTTTGCTTCCTCACAAACATTTAGCTGTTAAGTTTTATATCTGAAGTAGCTGAGGTACTTGATAGCCTCTTTAAGGGAATCAAGGTAACTCCAAAATGCAAAAATCATATCTGAAAGACAGACATTGAGGTTAGATTTCCAAATTAATTCAGTACTTTGTTAAATTTTCAAAGCTGCTGAAATTATGCGCTTGGCTACCAAAGGCTTCAGCAGAACATCAGTGCCCAAGCCTACTAAAGAGGCTTCTGATGTCAGGACATGTCATACAAATACCTATGTTTCTTAGGAAGTCTGTTCCCTGTGAACACTCATGCAAATTTAATCTCCCCTCCCCTTCCCTCCTCTCCCAAGAAACTAGGGACACCAATCACAAGTTTACCCAGTCAGCATCACCTGCATGCAACATGTCTATAGTTCACATCTTCATGCTTCAAAGCCAAATTTGCATATATGTTCCTCTATAGAGACTCTCTCAAATCACATTATCAGACAAAACCACCAGCTTTACTACTGGTTTGTTCTGACGGTACCTGCAGTTATTTCCATCTGTTATAAAAAAAAAAAAGAACCAGAGCAAGCTGTAAAGTAATAAACAATTTATTTTTTCTTTACATCAATCTTTATGAAAATAACATCACTTATGTTCAAATTTCTTGTACCGCATATTGCTGATTTCTAACAGGGCACTTAAGGGAACATTCACTTAAACAGCTATACTATTTCATGAAATTGATTAATTTTCCATTTCTCAGTTAAGCGTGACAGAACATACAACCCGGTCAAATTTAAAGACCATTCATTCATTCCTGATGCCTTAAGGAAGAAAAAAAATCTTTCCCTTTATGCTGAAGTATCTTACCATGTTTACAAAAACTGAAGGGAAAGGGAGAATCTTTCACAGAACACACCTAAAGGGCAACAATGCATCTTTTTTATTGATTACATAGCTGGTAAAAAAAACCCACCCAACAATCTGATAACACTGAATTATAACACTACCTGTACACACGTACAGGTAAAGCTGAAATACTGTGCAGTTTTAATAGCTAGAGGTGTAGTGCACCAATTTTTTGCCTATTTAACAGAAAATAATAGAACATTTTAAACAAGTAACCAGAAGTTTCACTGGAAAGCCATGCATACGCGTATGAAGATGAAGGAATATTCTGCAAGATGCAACTTAGTGGTTTCGTTTACATCATGCATACTGGGAACCATGCATAAGGAACTCTTTGCACATATGTGCATAACCTTGAAGTTAAAAAAATATTCTTAGCAATCTTTATTTGCATTAACAGGTCAATTTCCTACTAAGTGGCTGGCAGGAATGTTAAATCCTCACGCACTGTTTCGGAAGTTCACCCCTAAATACAAACACTTGGTATCTATGCAGTTCAGTTTTTGCAGGCCACTGAGTCACACTGTATTTTTGCTTGGTTTCATCGGGTTTAAATACTGCCTGTGTATCTGCTATGTCCTTAACTAGTTACTACTCTTCAAAGTTACCAGATTAAGCACCGCTAGAAAACTAATAGTCACCCAAAGACATTTGCAACAGCAAGGCAAGCTTCCCCTGGTGTTGCTTCCTGCTATATGCATCTCATTTTTGTTCTATGTAGACTTCTAGTGGTCAGAGATTAGATGCCTCTGCAATTTTTTGACCTTTTAGCTAAGGCATCAGTAACAATGCTTAACAAAATGAAGCCAACAGCTCACTGGGAACTTGAGTATAACAGCATCAACTCATTTCATATTTGCAAGCTAACAAAATACCCAGAGACAACAAGATTTCCATAAGCTTCCTAATGTTCATGTATTAGATTCACATAGTGGCATAAGAAACAGAGCTACGTAGTTTTACTGTACAATTGGGTAACAACTTATATAATGAAACACAGCAACACACACACAAATTTAACCATCAGCACAACTGTAAAAAAGAAATGGTCCTGTAACATTGCAGGTCATGTTTTGTCAGCTAGAGAACTTCCTGAACAGTTGCCCTGAAGTTAGTTTTATCTTCACCACCTAAAGACTTGAATGAAATCAGACTGAAAACATCTCCTAAAGTCATACGACTAGTTCATAGTGAAGACTCAAAACCCAGGAATAATAGACTCGTAGGAATAGGGTAGGTACATGCTTCTAAATTCTTCACCTTAACATTTCAACTCTTGCCACTGGAAGGAAGACCTTCAGCTTAGAAAGATTTCATTTAACACTTGAAAACAAGATTAAAACAAACAAAAAAAAGCAGACATTACAAATTGATTTAGAGACCAGCTCTTCCAAAACCAAGACAGCATAACTAGAAAATTAGAAAACCTGGTCCCATTTTTATATTCAAACACTGATTGTAAGTAAAAAAAGAATACAGTACATGCAATAATATGAAAAACCTGCCTAATAAACTCAAGTACACAACCGAGAGTAACTAGGGAATAAAAAAACCCCCAAACTACTGCTTACAATAGACAAGGTAGGGGACATTTCAGGAGACAAATAACATACAAATCAAGATGATCATACCATGTGTCCCTCATTGGCAAGGATTTGTTGGCTAATTAAAAATTATATGTGATATAAGAAGCATACATTTTCTATCAAAAGTAGTCCTGTAAGTTACAATGTTCACCAATGATTAAATATTTCCCTTCCAGATAAATTGACCGATAATATGCTTATTTAGAGAAGGCTACAAATACATTCTCAAAAAAAAGTGCTGTGAAACAGAAGCAGGATTTCTCTCTGCACACACTTCAGTTTTCTAAAACCATTACGTGAGTGTACCTGATAAAGAAGTCCTACTTGTTCTCAGAAAACCAAAAGAAAACACACAAAGTAGAAGCTTGATGCACTTGACCGCTCCCAGCCACCAGTTTTGTTTTTTGCCAATTAACCACTTCCCCAGAACTGAGCAATTTGCTGCCTAGTATTTGAATGCTAGTTTTATCGTGACACATCAGGACACAACATTTAATTCAATCCAACATTCTGAAGATCCAACAGCTCAAGAAAGAACATTGCAAAAGTCCAGAGAATAGCCAGCAAGAAAGAAATCTTCCTCATCCTCAGAACCATTTAAGAGTACTGCTAGTCATCAGATGAGAGAGAATGGCCTCCAGTCACACTTCCATAGTCAGAAACACTACAGCTGAACACCCCAAATGTTTCCTTCCGTCCTGTTTTGTAGGATGTGCATGCAACACTCACAGCAAAGCTGAGCACGTTAAGAGAGTATTGCATTTTTCTGCTGGAAAAGGATCTTGAATTTCTGTGTGCGTGCTGTGACCTTTAGGCTCCTTTGATTGATTGATAAATAGTTGTTTTAGGAATCCTACCGCTACCGCTATTGTACAATAGTTATACATTCATGCAAAAAGAATGCTATGTTTCTTCTTAAAGACCAAGATTTCATCTTATTTTAAGCCCTAAATAGGAAGAAGCATTAAAATAATAATTAAAAAAAAAAGCTTTCAACAGATACACAACTAATTAGCTATTAAAACATGGTACTCCTGTGACAAGCTCCATTCTTATTCCGTAATAGCTGGGTTTTGGTTGTGGCTTTTTTGAGACATTGCAATCAAAAAATTGAATAGAAATAAAATTGACTAAACAGAATTTGATCTACAAACCCCTTTGCATTAACGAGAATCTTTATCAACACAGCTACCCAGAAAAGCATAAATGATGTTTGATATCACTGTTTCAGTATACACTGAACATCCAGTGACAAATAGGTACTTATTTTACCTTTACTTTAAGGCATATATTCAAGTGTTCTGTTTGATGATCCATTTCATGTCACTTCAGGAAAAGACAAAGGAATGTAAAAGTTCTTCCTGTGCTTCATTCCATACTTTTCTAGTCTGTGACCTCAAGAATGGCTAGTTTATTCAAGGAAAACATGATGAAAGCCATTTATTGAACCAACCTGAAACCAAAAAATATGATGTTCTCCCACACTGAACCTGCGCTACAAAAAAAAACATCATTACATCAAAAAAAACGCAGAATGGCAATGAATGTAGTAAACAGAGCATGACTTTTCTTACTACTGTTTCACATACAGGCACTAACAGTGCACTGCAGGAAAACAACTGGCAATTCAGCTGATTGACTAAACTGAGACAGATATCAAGTGCTCTACGTACAATTCCATGAACATAAATGTAAACAGAAATGTTTGGCCTCCACACAAAGCAATATTTCTGAAAGTGCTGGGGTTTGGAAATCTGTCCTGCATATTTCCAAAAGCAACTAGTTTACATTCTGTTTGACAGGATTAATAAAGTGTTTTGGAGGTTAACTCACTTTGGTCACGATCCCAAAGAAAAGTTTATGTTGAGTAGTTTCAACTATCCTCCTCATCATCACTAATAAGGTCTCTTTTTTCTACACATGTCTCTCGTTCACGCAGGAAATCCTCACGAATGGCTTCTAGTTCAGTCAGTTCAAGACGCACTTTCTCCAGGTGGTAGGTCCTCCGGTTCCTGATCTGACGTAATGGGAAAGGATTCAGGTCTCCAAAAGCAATACCAGTCAGCTTCCTGTAAGATTACACAACGTTAGAAGACAATCATTCATATTTGGTATTTTTTAAAACCAGTTTTGGACTTCATCCATATCAATATTTAGTATATGGCTGATATCTCTGGTCTCCTTCACATACCTGACAGGTCTCAGATGTTCTCGGTATTACAAGAAAGTTCTATAAAGCACTCAGTTTTAAAGTTATTGCAAGTGATAAAGTGCTATCAAATGCTCAACAGTTCGCAAAGCCACCTGCAAACTCTATGTAATGCTATAGCGATTACAGCCTTGACAACACTGAACAGAAGATGTAAGCTTGGCTAATCAGAGCTTCACTGGCTAGACTGATGACTTGGTACGCCCAGTTACCCGATTATAGACTGGATGACTTCCTCCATATAACTCACTGAAGCTCGTTCAGCCCCAGGACAGTCAGCTCTCAAGTTACCCGAGATAACGAAGTGGTGTAAGAGACCAGATAAAGCCTGGGATAATACAAATACAGACAAGGATAATACAAAACACGTATAAGCCAAACTTTACGTTACAGTGAGAAAGCTCTGGGAATCTGCTGGCTGGAGCAGAGAGATCTCTGAGCTAGTGTCTACTCAAGCTCGTCAGATCACGTAGCAAAGCACCACAAGATCACCCTTCCAGAGTCATGCTGCACAATACTATCATTCAGTCACAGCAAAACTGGTGACTGATCTGCCTAACCAGTCCAAAGACAGAGTTAACTCATCGTTACTGTTGATCTCTATCTAAAAAAAATCTCATTATTTACTAAGGGAAAAAGGGGAACTGGAATTTAGCTCATTCTAGTTTAATTATCAGATGAACCCAAATATTAAGAAAATTTATTTGTACCATTTATTTAAGGCTAAACTCTCCTGGGTTTGTATTTTTGAGTGAACAAGAACGATTTCCTCCTATTTATAAACAAAACGTATTCCAACAGCTTCTCTACCTGTGCACAACATGCTATGGAACACAACTTTCATCCGTAGAAAAACCTAACTATGACATCCTATAACCTAAAGTATAATTATGCACGTCTGTAGAGATTTTTCGCCACTAGAGAGCTTAAACTTAGAAATTCTACGCAAAATAACTTTCTAACCCATTCAGGACGTCCATGAATTCTATAAAAATAATCTTTCTGAATTTTTTCTCTACAACAAGATGACTTTTTGTCCATATTAGGAAAGACATCATTCACATGCTTTTGTATTGCTCAAATTTTGATGCTGTAAAACTTGTTCAAAAATGGTAGAAAAATAAACCAGGTTTGAATCATGCCTCATCAGTTCTAGCAGGCAAATTCACATCCCCTAGGCGGCACTACACCACTGCTTTCAACTCCGACCTTTAAAATCCTAAGAAAAGAGAGATTTACAGACCAGCACAGAGTATATTTGTATTGTAAATATCCTTGATACACTGAATTCTGTCCTCACCTGAACTCACCATCTGCCAAAGATACCCAATTAGCTCATTTTGTTAACACCAAAATGAGATCTCTTCCAGCAATATTAAAAATCTTTAAGATAGGTTATTATAGCACCAGAAGGTTTAGACAGGAGAGCCAAGACACCATTTCCGGTATGGAATTGAAAAAGGAAGGGAAAGCCAAATCTGCAGCTCTGATTAAACATCAAAATTTTGTTCAAATTAGGTAAGAGCAAAAATATTTAAATTTTTTCCTTCCCCCCCGCCCCCCCCTTTTCTTTTGCAATCTTTAGTTTCTGGCGATACTGCTGTGGTACTACTGGTACTACATATTACACATTTGATTATAAGTTATAAAATAGCCTATTTATTGATTATAAAATATCCACAAGTTTGTTTTAGTTATTGTTTTCTGTTAAAAATACGTGCACCCTCTTTCTAAAATCAAGTACGCACTTCTCTGTCACTTCCAGATTTGGAATCAGAGTCAGCATTTATTTTGGTCACAGACAGCTGAGTACAACAACTGTCCAGCATTTTTCAAATCAAAGCGGGGAATGCTAAAATACAAAACACCACACAATTCCTCTTCAAGAGTTTTTGGAGAGGTTTCAGCAGAGGAAGCAACATCTGTTATCAAGACTTTTACCCTTTAAATCAGTTGCAGAACATTCTCCCTGCATGTCCCAGCAATCCTTTTTTAAGCAGAGTAAGATTATTCAGTTTTAACTTCTCTCCAGTCAAAACTGAAACACAGGAAGTAAAAAATAATAAATAGCTCTTGCAGTAGGAGCCAAAGTATAAGCCTAAATTCATACGGAATTTATTATGGTAGAAACAAACGCCCCAGATTCCAGTATACTGAATTTTGTACTAAATTCAAAATCAGTGAGTTTCAATATCTGTGCAAAAACATATTTTCAGATATTAAACCAATCTTTTCTTTTTAAGATTATTCTGCTGCTCTACAGTCTTGAAACTAAGATCCTAAAAACATTAGGCCCTAATTTACAAACTGTAATTCCTATGCAAGGACTGAAGAACAGAAGAGTATCTAACTTGTATTTATTCTCTGCTTCAAAGTGTATCTTAAAATCAGCTGGAGTTATGTGGCATTAGCCTATGCATTAGTGATGCATAAGAGATCTAAACCTAGTGAGTCATAGCTCACGTTTTTAATACTTGAGCAGGATGTTTTTTCATTTATCATAAAACATTTTACAACATAAGTTGTGTCCGCAACGCAGAGGGAGACTTCACCTATGGTTGAAATTCTTAAGTCTTGCTACCGTGATACAACTGCTAAACAAGACCAACCTGGCAAAGTAATCTCTATCATACCTAAAATTTTCCAATTATGCATTCATCACTTGTGCTTTTGTCTCCGCTAGATAAAACTACTCATGAGAAATCTTAGTACTTAGTTTCATCTCTAGTTGCTTTGTATCTAAATTAAGATCTAGATAAAAACAAAACAAAAACACACATCAGACTTTTCCATGCCCCACTACAAGTATTTCAATTACACACAAGTTTGAGTTACCCACCTAGCATCAAGTATAGTGCGTGTGAAATATCGAAGGTACTTGAAAATGGACATTGAATCTTGCAGTTTTAAGATTTCCTCTTCTTTGTATTTAAAAAGTGCCAGGGCAAATCGGAATATTACCTGATAAAAATACACACAATGTTTGGTTCTTTATAAGAACAGAATGCACTGATTCTCATTATTATCTATTACAAACTCAAAGAAAAAGTGTTTTTCTTCCTACAGGCTGCATTTGAGCTATCTAATCACACCTCCCTCTATCTCCCTTCCCTGCCACTCCCTCCCCTGTCCCCCATTTCCAAAAGCTGCCAAAAACTTCTGTTGTGGCCTGTAACCAAGACAAGGTGTTCTGCAGTTCTGTCTAGAATACAATATTGGGTTTATAGCATACAAATTCTTTGAAGTTTTGAGTTCCTAATTCAGCTGTGGAACAAAGGCTGCTGGGCCTGTTGAATGCACTTACTAATTTTAGCTCTGAAGTAACTTAAGTTTTGTTTTTTAAACAGGTTGTTTTTCAATGCCTTGAATTTTTCCAGCAAGTTGAGGGATTGATGCTGAAAGAATTTCTGATACCAGTTTGTCAATCAACTTTAGCGTGAGCTGGAAGAAGCATTATTTCCCTTAATTCTGAAAAGGCTTCTGTAAGTTCTAAACTGCATCAGTCTGTACCCGGCTGCCTTCACAAAATACTATGATGCTTAAAACTGATTTGGATGAACACACAACCAAAATATCACTGCGTATCAGACTGCTCAGATGAGGCCAACAGGAAATCTAGCAAACACACAGTTTTTGCCTACTTATTTTATAACTCTCCTGTTCTCTGCAACTGCCTACATCATCTGCTTTAGTGTTATTATTGTGTTTGAATCCAATGACTTTTTTCCTGCATCAATTTTATTTCACTGCAATTCAACACGTATGAAACATGAAAATTCTTTCACCTCCACCCCTTGATTTATGAGATAGGAACCCAGACAGTAATTGTTTGTCAGTTGTACTTTAAATGTCTGCAGGAATAAAACAAATAGTTGCGGCAGAGACCAACTAAACTTGATTACGACTAATTTTTACATCTTTTCAATACTTCTAACTTCTGCCTCCTTCACTTAAGCTTTCTTCTTTATAAAAGTAGCTCTCATTTTGATATAATTACTTAAAACTGATTGACAGCCGCACATAGGAGTAAACAGCACTGCCTACAGCTTTATTTTCAAAGGTTAAAAAAAAAAGGTGGGTGGTGAAAAGAAAATACTTAGCATTTAGAATTCTTCCACGTAACTCAAGCTTTTAACTTGCAGAACACAGATAAAATGGAAAAAAAAAAAGTTTTGACTGGTGATTTATGCACATTTCCTCCCTTTTTTCCTACCAGTGATTTAACTGACAGGATTCTTGTGAAACAACCTTCTTCCACCCTGCACTCAGTAACACCATAGTATTTTGTTACCAAGTAACAATTGAAAAAACTTAGCTCATTCAGTTCACCTTTGGTCCCTCATATAGGAAGGAGTCCCAGATTTTAAAAAGGATGTCGCTAACCACACTGTCCACAAATACCACAAGAAACCAGTTGAAAGTTATGAGAGTATAGTCAACTTTGTATTGTTCAAAATGAGCATGCAGTCGTGGAAGCTTCTCACTCATTAAATCCTTGAATACTCGCTGATCAACCTAAAGAGATGACAAATATGACGTTATTGCTCCTAATTTTCCAACACATATGTCATTCAAAGTAGGGCTGTTACCAATCCGTACGTGCAAGTTTTTCACGAGCTACCAGGAAACCTAGGACTGTCTAGTTAACGCTTCTAAGCTAGATCCACCAAAACGTATGTGGCCACCCCAACGCACACCACCCTTGCTGACACAACCTTTTGCTTCTCAATCCACCCCCAGCCTCACAGGGCTGCTCACACGCAGATGTTGTGCTCCTGCTACAGGTCACCGTGCCGCACTGGTGCAGGGGCACCGGAGCGGAGAACGAGCTGGGGAAGGACTTGGAGGGAGGAGGCAGCATGTACCAGAGCATCACCTGGAAGCAGGAGTGCCACAGCACATACTGCTCGCAGTACTGCAGATGCATTCTCACCCCCACTCTCCCGGAGAGCCCGTAACCACCCCCCACCAATTTTGAGAAAAGAAATGATAAATCAGCTCAGTCAGTGTTGTGAAGCTAATAATCTGAACAGTTATTTCAGTGTTATACTCAGAGTCCTTGTCCAAACAAGGGCCCTGGTACCTGGAACTCACCTTTGTCAACTCAACACATCCCCCAAAAAGGCCTATCAGACAGTTTTAGAGGAAAGTTTTTGACTGGCTGTAGTTTACAGGACCAGGCTTTATTTTGGCAGAGCACATACCTGAGATCCTAGCAGTGTCTTAGTATAATAATCACGAGGCATGAAAACTTCCACTATTGTTACTAAACACCAAAAAGCATCTTCCTGTTCCAAGTACAGAAGTGCAATTGCTACCAATCTGAAAATAGCGTTTATTTGGAGAAAAAGATTAGTATAGTATCACAAAATGTATTAAGAACAATTACAATAAAGCCTTTGTTTCTGTTCAGCAGAGATAAATGTATTAACAGAAGCGCACTAAACAGTAAAACTGTTAATGAAGTTCAAGACGGGGCAATGAGATGCCTTCTCGGCCAAGTCAAGGATTTTTATTCAGTTAAATAAGAAAACAGATAAAGGCAAAAGCAAAGTGATTTGCTAGAAGCCATTTTTCCAGGAACTAAGGCAAAATAATAAGAAGCTTCCAAGTCCTAAATATAGTACTCCAATTCCCAGACTTTTGTCTTTCTTTATTGAAGAGGAGAAAGAACACATTGTTCTTGCATTTCACACAAAGTTGTTGTAAGTTTAAAAAAAGCTTTTCTAGCATGTTTACTTTATATCCATTAAGATAAATAAGTAACACTTTTGTCTTTAACTGCCATTGTCTTTTAGGGAAAAGAAAAAGCCCTAAAATTTTTCCAAGACTAAACTTGTTCTAAGAATTTCTTAAAGTAGGGAAAAAAAAAAAAAATTAAACAGCAGCAGCATTCCTGGTTTTCCTGTTTCCAATGAGTATTATGAAAGAAAAAAAAATCAGAGAATAACTTAATGTTGCTGATAGTTGTTTGAATATGAAAGGTAACCTCCAATATATTTCTCCAAGTAAACTTGGTTTATTTCTGTATGCAAGAGGAGCTGTAACAGCATGATCTGGTTCTGATGTTACACAGCTTAATAAGGTGATCACACTTTAAAAAGCTTAAGAGAACCAAAGCAAGGAATAAATATTTAATTTTCTTTTAACTTCTGCAAGTATACCCAAATGCCGAACTACTTACAGTAAAACCAAAAATAAACCCAAAAATGTCCCAGGAGAAAATAACGCTGCACAGAAAGTTCAAATTTAGCAAAAGCATTTCTAACACATTCGAGTCACCAGAGACACGTTGCTCCAAGATTGCAACAGCCATGTTCTTTAGACATGTCTTGTGACATGCCAGCGACAATATTAATACTAAAAACGTATGATTTACCTACAGAACATAACCACTAGTGATGAATACTCAGAAAAAGAATACTACTTATTACTACATTATCCACTACCTCTACCACTGCTACCACCATCACCTCACTACCTCTATTGCATTACTCGCTGCCTCTATTCTACTACTTCTTCAAATTGTTTCAAATTATAAAGCTGCTCTAATTCAAAAGTGTTTTACCCTATTATAGTCCACAAATTAGTGCACAAACTAACATCTTTAGTATTATATCATGGGGACGAGGGGGGTGTTAGACTAACATACCTGCTTCAGATAACACCTTCCTTTGCTACAGATCTCAAAGTACCAAAACTATTCGGCAAACGCCAACTGCAATGACTTCAAGTTTTTCTTAGCCTTGTAACATGAGAATCATCCTTAAATTGATTACTACAATTCTGGTCGAAGACATCCTGAGAGAAATGCTGGAATTTGTGGCCTTATCAGCAAAAAAGCTTTCAAGCATTTATTTCTGCTTGTTTAAAAAAAAGCAAAAACCTAACAAATTCTTGCACACAAAAGCAAAAAGATCCCCTACAACTGACATGAAGACAATGTAAAACATTTCTTATGTGAGTTATTTCAAATTCCAGTTCTTTTGCCAAGTTGATTTTACATGTTTCATGATCCAAGTAATTTGGTTTTTTATTGTTTCAAAAAAATTTGATAGTTACTTGTTTATTTAAACATTATAAATTATGAACATACAACCCATAAGGAAATGGCTGTCCAAAAGCATGTTGCTATACACGTGATTTGAAAGGCTCATTAAGTGTTTCACTGTATAGTTATAACTCAAGATTTGCAAAATCTTACCTGTTGAGTCCTTGGCAATACCCTATATCAGGATTTCTCCATGAAAATGCCAGCAGCACATTTCGCAGCTTCTGGATCCCTTCGGATGTTGGGGAGGAATAATGTTTGTTGTTTGGCAAAGTTCTCAAGAGATCCAATTCAATTTGTTTGGATGCAGGATTTTGTTTTTCCAGAGCATTTTGAAGCAAGGTTTGGAAGTACCCAGGAACAGTGCTGTCCTTGAATTTTTTAACATGGAGATTGACACACCATTTCCACATCTTGGAACGATGTTCATGTGGAATTCCAGATCGAATAAGATTCTTTAGTTCTACACAGCGCATCATCTCTCTATTCATTGTGCTTGCAAGATAGTTTTCCCATTTTACCCCTGTGGAGATCTCTCGATTTTCACTGAGAGAAAGCGATCTCAGGTCCAAAGCTCGTGATTTTGCTACTAGTTTCTCCTCATCATCATCCTCTGGGACCGTCTGAAAACCATATATATCATATTCACTGAAATGGAGGGGAAAAAAGAAAAAAGGCTTTTTAAAATGTGTTCCACAGCCCTGAAACTCTCAAGTTCCCATCCTAAAGTTATTTCAGATATCCCTCAAGCCACTCCCCATAGTTTTCAAGTTTTAACAATTATTATTTAAACCTTTTTCTAAAGTATATCCTTTATTTAATAATTACTTTTATAATCCCATATAAAAAAGACTTTGTGCCCATATTGCAATATATATTACTACACAGATTAAGCAAATTAATTAAGAACATGGTCAAGTTCAGATGAACCCATCTCTTCACTAGCTCACCTTCAGCAGCTATATGGCAACATTTGAGTCTAAGTTTTATACTGTATCTCAAATAAAATAATAAATATATTTATACAGCCAAAAGGATTTCATGATGATACTGTTATTCATGAATGGAAATACATTAAAAACCCTAAATCCTGCAAATATATCCCCACTGTCTGTTTTCCAGTGTTAGAACCGGGTCCACTGACCAAGATACACAAACTTTTATTTTAATAGGACCAAATTACCTGACCAGGTGTGGTTTGAAAAAGGCTTGTTCTGGTTGTTCACTAGTTTCTGCTTTCAAGGCATCTTCCAGTAACTGTGTGATGACCTCACGAGCAGGACTCTGCTCCTCAGAACAAACAGGAGTTTTCATTTCTTGAAGCAAGATCAAGTATTTACTTTCTATCTGACAGAGTTTGGCTTCCAAGCTAGTATACTGCAGAAAACAATATATAATATTATAAGTCTTCAGAAACTTACTTTGTACTACACTTACTTTAAAATCTGGTTCAATATTATTCTATTAGTTTATGTTGCTTAGAAACCTGCAAGTCAAGAACAGTCAGCTTTACTTTCCCATTTTTGTAGCACCAGAAAACATAAAGCAACACCTATGTGTGGAAAATAAAAATTATATATGCATTTTATTACACTACTGTAAAATTCTGCATATAAAGTACGTGGGAAAGAAAGCTCAGCTACGTGTGGCTTTTTACAGAAAGTCTTTTAAGGCAGAATAGTAGACCAGAGACTTTCTACCACATGTATTTTTACATGCAGAAAATCTGAGCAAGCTTTAATTATCATTACATTGTACAAAGGACAACTCAACCATTTTGTGCTTTTGAAGTAACAGCTTTAGTCTATGCATGTTTGAACAAAAAGAACTTAAATGGAATTTTAAAGATATGAGTGAGGTAATAGCATGTAGGAATTGTAAACACACACCTCTGTGCCAAAAATACAGCCTTTAGACCTGGCTGCTGTGTGCATCGTTTCCAAAAAACCAAAAGCAAACCATAGCTACAGGTATCTTGCCTTAGATACGGATGTGTGCATGTTTTCCTAGCCCCCGGCAATGGAAATCTTCAGTATTTACCACAACTTCCTGACACTCAAATTCATCTATATAGAAACACACTTCCAAAGTTACATTCACCATAGCGTAGTCATCCTTCATGCTCAGGAGAACGCTCTACTCAGTGACATAGCAAATCCTTACGCACCCTGTCTTTTGCATATTTCAAGAAAATCATTACAGCCTTAATTCTGAGGAAACAATGTTTTCAGAAATATACATGCCTGTGTTCATAAGTTATGAAAAAGTTCCACTGTTTAACATGATTTTAAAGTCAAGTACTTCTTTTAAGAATCCATTCAGAAAGATTAGTCTGTAAGGACTAGGTTTGGGGGGGGGATTTTTTTTTTTTTTAAAGCTATCGCATTTAATACGTTTAAGTCGTTCCATCTCCGCTCCACAGTTACGTTCCCCGAGTAGATTTACAACTGAATTTTTGAAAACTGCTTTAGATATTGCCAAAATAAGAACATGCTGTGTTAGTCTGACCTTGGCCTGCCATTCTCTCTCTCTTGCTTCTGCATTTCTTCGTAGAACAGAAAGTTCCAAAATCTCCTTATTTAAAAATTTATTCTGGGTCTTATAACCCTGAAGATTGTCCTGTTGATAAAAAAAACAAACTGGATTTTTAATAAAAGTATCTTACAAAGAGCAAATGCCTACCAGAGAAAGTATACTTACAAAGTAAGCATATACTTACAAAGAAAGTATACTTTCTCTGGTAAGAATACAAAATACAGAACAAGCAGCTACTAATAGCTTATCATTAAAAATACCAGGATCAAATTAAATATTCTCTTTAGTTTCACGTAAGTCAAACACACACGCCAAATGTGAGCACAGAGTTGTACAGCGTGGTGCCGTGCCTGCCCTGCGTCCCTCCCAGCGCTACACTCCCGGCAGAAGGCAGCTGGCCGCTGCTCGCCGTCACCGGGCAGCCCCGGCCCCGCGAGGCTGCACCGCCAGGGAGGAGAACAGGAACGCGCACGCTGAACACACCAGAGAGGTCACGCTGCTGCGCACCAGCCCGAAGCACGCCCCTTGCAATACAAGAAGCGGAGGCAAACGCCCCTTGGGTTTTGGTTAACCTCACCAGTTCTCATTTGAAGTACAAGTTTGATGTCTACCTTCATACAAAAATACAAATCCTTAGCAATAAGCTTACTTGCCTAACCCGGTCAGCTCCACACTACAAATATTACCCCCGAAACCTGAGGTTGTGGGATGAGGGAATGTTGGCACCTTCCCAACAATTACAATACTCCCACACTCCACAGCATCTACAAACTTTGGTCTGCTTTCTGCCAAGACCATTAATTTCTAGTTTCAATTTTATTTTCTACAACTTCCCAGGCTCACATATAGGAAAGAAAATTATGAACATTTATGTATATTTTAATGACTGACTTGTATTCCAAATCCCTTGGAATGTTAATCAATTTGGAATACAACATTTATCCAAAGGCAAGAAAGCATGTTTAGAGCAAAGTGGGTAACTTCAGTAACTCCATTAAGAACTTCTGACACATTCACTGAGGTAGGTTAGAGAAAAAAAAAATGCATTGATAACATCTGAAGCAACATTAGTAAAACAGGTTTTTATACTCCTCCTCCTTTTTTCTCCTCAGAGCTCCCCTTTGCCATTCCACATGCTCTTTGTTTCCTCACTTTTGATATTTTAAAAAATTTAAAAAAAAAAAAGGCAAGCTTTCTGGTTGTTTTCCTCCATGCTTATACTCTCCTCTTACCCTTACTTTTTCCTGTTCCTTTGATTACTTCTCACATCATTCCTCCTCCACACCAATGATTAATTTACTGAAAGTATGGGACACTGTACTATAGATGTACAGACCAGCTCAAAGTATAAAAGTCCTGTTTAGATTGCCACATAACAGTTCAAAGTGTAGACTCCAAGCAGAGAAAGCCTCAGTTGATGAGTATCTTGGAGAACTGCTGTAGTGATCTCCTCAAACAGTATAGCAGACTAGAAAGTAGTTTTTACAGGGAGCAGAGATTCCCCTATCCACCAAGACAGAGACATTGCTCTTACTTTTAGTCTGTCCAGTTCCTGTAGTTCCTTATTAGTACAGGAGGCCATGGAAGAATTTACTGCTCCACTTTGAGAGGATGTATTGTCCTCACATTCGCTGAGTTGACGAGAGAGTTTCATGATCACTTCATCTTTAGCTTGAATAGTTTCCATCAACATACCCAGTCGCTCATTGAGTTCTCCAACTTTACATTTCAGATTCTTCACTTCCTGCTGAAGACTATCTTTTTCCAGATTTAACTTTTCAAGCTGGTTGTTGAGACCCAAAATCTGGTCATCTTTTTGGTGCAACAGCTCTAATTTGTCTTTGGGAACCCCCTCACAAAGACGGCTTGCAAAATATTTATCATATTGGGAAGATCGGACTGTTTGCTGCAGAAGTCGCACAAGTTCCTGAGAATTTTAAAAAAAGAAAAATTGTAATGAAGTTTTAAGTTTCTAAGTTTTATAACTTAGAAATCTAACGTCAAGCAAAAGAAAGCTTTGGAATGGGTTTTGCATCTGAATCATCAGGTTATAACAGACTTCATGGTGGTGTTTTAAGGAAAAAAGGAAACACTTACATGGCACGGTTTCTAGCAGGCTAACACCTTACAATGACTGGCCTATACGGATGGCTTAAATATCTTTCACTGAGCTAAGGATCCTGCCTAGAAAGGCTACAAAGGTTTGGGAAGAGTAGCTGACAGCTGCGGCCCAGCAGTTACTTGGAAGCTAAAAAAGCTTACTTGTAAGAAGCCCTGTTGTAAGAAGATAAATAGGAAGAGGCCTTAATCAAAAAAAATTAAGAGGTGAACATTACAAAATGGAAAAGGGAAAGATAACTAATTGCTCTCTTCCCTAACAGATGCAGAGAAAATAAAAAGAGAAAAAAAAAAACATGCTGCTTTGCTGAAAAGGAAGGCTTCGGCGGGCTGTTTAGAAAATCTTGCCACAGAATCAGCCAGGTAATTAACTGACTTGCCACAGGGAGAAAAGGAGTTTCTGTGGTCTTTGCAAAAAAGACAGCATCGAATGCTCTGAACTAAAACTCTTTTGAAAACACATCCATCTAACAATTCTACCATTTTCATCTTCTATTCCCTCATACTAAAAAAGGACAAGTATCTTTGCTGATGGGATTGCATAGATCCTGGACAATTACAGTATTTATTCACTTGCATGAAAGATATATATGTGTTTTGCTTGGGGAATCATGGGTACACATGCATAAGAAGCTGATTTTTAAGGCAGTTACACTGAAAGTAAAACCCTACTTGATTCCTTGCTGGAATGAGATCTTACTATGACATTCAAGAAGTGAAGGCTGTTACGTGCAAATGAGTCAAAGTGAAATTTAAAAGAAAAATACTGTAAAAGGAAGAGTTTGCCTTAGCTACTACCAGAAGCCCTCCGACAGCTAAGCTGTAAAAAACCAACCAACCAAAACAAACAAACAAAAAAACCCCAAAAAACAACCAACCAACCAACAAATCCAAAACCAAAAACCACACAAAAGAAGACAAGAAGATATTCCAGATCAACAATAAACACTAAGAAAGCAAGAACAGCAGACTGCTCACTTGCAAGTCTCGCTCATCTGGATTTTTAGATTTGCTGTTTCCCATGTTTGGTTAATGGTTTAACACTGAACTGTGGGAAGGTAAGTTCAACCCTCAAAGCATTTGCAATACTTACCAATGAAACTGGGTTGGTGGTTTGTTTTTTTTTTTTAAATAGTTCTCTTACATTAATTAAGAATACAACGACAGAAACAGGAATTGGTTTTATGGAATTCCTGAGAACTTGAATGTTCAATAATGTATCTGGAAGTTTACAAAGACTTGGAAAATCATAAATATATACCTAGAATGAGCCACTGATTTTGAGTAATTCTTTTAGATAGAACCAAGGTATTTAATAAATCTGAGTTATAAGGTCATACAAGCAAGGACACTGTATGAGGGCAGTACTACATACATAGATTTATGGCTAGGCCTATCATTTACAAAACCATTTGTGATGATGCAGTTGAGAGAGGGAGGGAGGGAGAGAAGTCAGTCGCCATTGCCCCACCTTCTCCTCCAGAATTAAAAGAAACAAAAACCAAACTAAATTAAAAAAGACTTGAAAGGAGAAGTTTCTCAGGAATTACATGTACTAATGGTGAAAAAAGCTGTAATTATCTGCCAGGATCTTGGCAGACACTGAGAAAGCTAGCTTCAGATAATAAGAAAGATATACATACCAAGTTAATGAAAACTGTGAAAATGAAAGCTTTGTTCAGGGATCTAATCTTCAACAGATGTAAAATTTGGTCCTTCTTGTTTCAAGACTTTTTGTAAACAAACGTTCATTTAGCACCATTATTTTATAACAAACAACCAGCTCTTAATGGAGTTAGATGGCCATAAAGGGTAAACTCACAATCACCTGCCAGGTCCGTTTGCTTTTGTGCACTTTGCCTGAAGGCTTAATTACCTTTTGGCTCAAAAGATCTTTCTTTAGCTTTTCCAACTCTTCTTGCTGGCTTTGATACTTCAGTTGCAGTTCAGAGACTAGTTTGTTGCCGTTACCAGAATACCACTCAGTTGGAGAAGAGTCACTGCTGTTCCGGTTTTTACTTGATCCAATCATGTCTTTTAACGGACGTCTTGTTTTGTGTGGAATGCGGCCAAAATCGAATGGAAAAGCTGAACTAGTCAGTCCTGCATAAAACAATTTCTTCTAGTTCAGTTCATTTAGTAAAAAGGTGTTTCAAAGCATTCAGATTTCCTTTTAAAAATATGGTCATTAAAATTAGACTCTAAACAGCATTGAAACAGCCCAATACAATAGTGTTAAACAGGCCTCATTTTCCAAGTCGCTTCCTTTGGTGGGAAAAATATATAGCTCAAAGTCTTCTCCCCTCCCAGATAAAAGATTTAGCTCATAAATTAATACTTGTGAAATAAGACATGAAGAGAACTTTACAATTCATTACAGAAAATAAAAGGTACCCCTAACTATGGCAAAGTAAACTTTGCTTCAAATAATTAACAGCTCAGAAGTCATCAGAGCAAAAAGGTTTCACCTCCATTTATATAAACAGGGAGTATTCTTAGAGAGAAGGATGTTTTCTAACAGATTAAATCACTTGGATGTCAGCTAAAATGCTCTTAAGGAGCTGCAAAAATTTCTTCTCAAGGTTATTCCAGACACTGGTCAAATGTGAGGACCAGTTAAAATGCATAGATGAGCTATCACTGCATATGCATCCCTACTTTTTTCCCCCATTTCAGAAGCAAGCCAATGTAACATATATATACATACTTCAGAGCCTAAAGGCAATTCTGCTTCAATGGGTGACACTCAACTGAGTAACCAAAAGCCTCAACATTTCCCTTCATCCTGTAACCTTGCAACTCAAGTGACAAAACTAGAGATGGTAACATGCTCAGGGGACCTGAAACAGTGGATAACAAAGTTCATACTTATTCTATTGTACCTGAATGGCAGGGGCTCCAAACACATCATAAGGAAGTAATTTTTTTTTAAAAGAATTTAGAGAGCTCTGGATGTGGTTTGTGAAGAAAAGATAAGCTTCCACTTATTTCCTGGAGATACACATTACACAGTACACTGTATTAAAGAAGGTAAGGCATACGTTCCCCTTCCTTCCTCCCACTTCTACCTTTACTTCCTTCTGCCAGGTGTTTCCTCTTTTCTTCCAGCGCCATCGAGTCCTCCAAGTCTTTTGGGGTTGGATCCAGCAATTCCCACTCTTCAGTGGTATAAAATATGCTCTTGCGGTTTTCGTTATTTCCTTTTCTTAAAGAGGACATTGAATTTCTGTGAAAAAAACAGCAGGAAAAGTGACAAAGATTTCTCCATTTTGCATTCTTTTTATAAAGGGGTTTTCAAGACAACCACTGCAGTTGAAACAGTGCAAACTAAAAATAAGCTAAAACACAGACAAAACCCATACCAAATAAAAGCTCAAAGACAATAAAGCATATCCTACTAAATAGCACCTGCTATGAACAGTGCTGTTTCAAGAACAGAAGAATTATTTAACAGGATATTAGTATCTAGGAGACCACTAGGGTCTTTTGTGTCCTCTGTTTTATCCTTGTTTTGGCAGGGGGAAAAAATAAAACAAAACAAAATTAAGATTTAGAAGCAGCATCTCTTTATTGATCAGTTATTGTAGCTTAGAATTTTAGGATAACTGCCAAGCATTAAACAGAACAGCATGCAGTCAAAACACATGTACGTTATAGTTTCATATTCTGGATTAATGTCAAACTTGGGATCATCCAAGAGACCTGCTGTAGCTGAATTGCTGATGACAGACTCCTTAGCAGTTCTCCTTTCCTAAGGTGGAACGTTGCCAATTATCTGCAAGAACATTTCAGAGGCAACCTCTAAATTCCAGCCAGATAATTCTACAGAAGAACAATATGTTTCACGAGCAGGATGAGATTACCCTACCCAGCTTCCCCCACAACCATCATGCAATCAGAAACGTTTAAGTCCACACTTATGTCCATGAGTGTTAATGTAGCTCAGTATTGTAAAGTCTTTGTTCAACTAGAGAAGGAGATACTACATCAATCCATATGAATTAGTTTAATATTTTAGATATAAATATATTTAGTATCTCAGCATTTTCTACACAGTCTGTGTAAGATGAAGGCCCACAAATATGCTTTCGGTCAGTCAAGCCACATTCTCTCTTATTACTCTTCAAACCTTAAGTAGAAAAGTAACCCATGTTACACCTTCAAGATCATTTGATGATTCTACCCAGTCTTTCAGCTTCACAAGAGATTTAACATCTGATCAAGTGAACTCTAGGCTAACCATTATGCAGTGCAAAATCCCTGTAGTCTGGTGAACCAATTAATAATCAATTACAATTTTAAAATAATCCTAAGAGTTATTAATAAAACTATTACAACAATTAATTTTCAAACTTGACAAAGATTGAATTATACTACACATTCTTGCAGAAAGAATCACAATTTCTGTTGGGGGCAAGAAGCCTCATTTCATTGTTCAAACCTTCCACTCAAATTAAATAGATCAAATTGGGTGATGATTCACAGATTTCCTAGGGCACCCAAAATTAATAAGTGCCAGCTGGCATCTCTACAGCTATTCTCTGAATAGTGGCTGATCTCTTACCACACAACTCCACAACTGCCTGTTCTGCTCTTGGTCACTTCAGTATTTAAAGCCTGTCTGAACGCCACCTTTTAAAGCTTGAAAAATCACAAGCAACAAGACGTCAAATGACTTCTAGAAAAGCGTCTTCAAAAACTGCTGTTAGGCCCATGAACAATCATAGATGACATTGAATTTTGTAAAGATTTTGCATAGGATTGTTAAGTGCACTGAAGTAGCACTGCTTCATTGCTTTCTATTAGATTAAAAGTAGGCAGTTGAATTTAAAAAACAGTATTTATTTTCCTAAGCAGAGTATGACAAGTACAATTGGACACACAACGCAAGACCTGATCATACGATCTAATGATTCTGTATTTTTAAATGTTTTGGGTTTAAGTCTTATTTTATAATTATATAACTTGAGGTTACTATAATTCAGTATGTTTCCAACTCTGTATTCCACACAAATAAGAGACACAAGTAGCTGACAGCATAAAGATGAAAAAAATTCAGGCCTAAATGTCTATATATGCCAATTAGTACTTCAAAATAGATTTTAAAAAGTGGAAAAGCATGTTTCAACTTATACACGTAGCTTAACTCCAAGACATATTCTTCACTTTTTTCCAATTATTATTTCATCACTGCTACCTAGGATGCAAATGCAGTTGTTATAGCAATAGCTTCCCTATCAAACACATCATAGATCTGTTCTGAGGAAGAGTAAGTCTTTGATTAAGGTATCTATCAGGTTCTTAACAAATACATGCTCCCAGCAACATAGAGAAAACTCTCTGAAGTTTTAGAAACACCTTGATCCATCCTCTAATATTGGGGTTAAAACTAGTCACAATCCAATAAGATATTGGATAGTGCACACACATTCTAAAGGTGATCAGATCCCACCCCTGCCCCAAATTGCATAGAATTGCAGAGAAGGAAGGAAAACGATCAACCACAACAGTATTGCTGTTTGCATACATTTACTATAATAGCGTGTCTAACATTTTAGTGGGGCTTTTTTTGCCACCAGCTTTTATAGTCACACTTCTATGTCATTTTAATTTTCCAAGATTAATAATTAGCTTTCACTGTTATGAAAATATTAACAATCTTGTCCTGATTCCACACAGAGATCCAATACAACTAACTAGACCTTCTTGTGATACACACTCAAAGAACGCTGTTCAGCCCAGTAAAAGAAGATCACTTGTCAATCAAGAAGTGACAAATGAGATTGCACATACAAGACTTACATGACCAATTAATGCTTTTTCACAGGAGTTCCATTCAAAATGGTCTGAGCATAAACCAAAGCTGTGTAATGAGAAAGGCTGTCATCTGAAGGATTCTTGCACCATTACTGAATAGTTTTGCTTATTAATTGGGCATCATTCATTGCAGGATTGAATGAACAAAAGACATGGGGAGTGGAAGCATGTAATAATGATCATCTTTGATACGCAAAATAAATCCAAATTAAGATTATCCATGCCCTTCCCCTCTCTGGAGCAGCTGAGTATAGCCATTAGAAGTAAAATCCACTTGTTCCTTACCAAACCTATGCTGAAGAAAATTCAGCCTTCTTGTGAAAACTGCTACAGACGCAAGTCTCGGAGCAAATTTATCTTACTGGATACAGGAATTTAAGTGCTCGTGACCTGCTAACTCAAAACAGGCAGAGGTAATGCTAGTCCATAGCTTTTAAGACATGTCACTGCAAGGCCTATGCTAACGTAAATAAATTTGTCAGAGGTTCTAGCATATTACCATGCAGCTAAATAGCTTCTGACAAGGTTGTCAGACTCTCATCCCAATGATAGAATACGTGGCCAGAGGTAGCACAGAACTGTCCAGATTTTAGCTGCTGGCTCAGTAAATCCTCTGCAAAATGACTTTTCAAAAGCTCAGAAGAGGATGTTTGAGCATAAGAAGCTATCCTGACAAAGACACCATTTCCCACTGGTATCAGCTTGCAGGGATGAATGCCTGCTTTAAAATTTAGAGCACATGGGGGCACTAGAGCACTCCATAGAAAAAAACCTCACAGAATTCAAAAAAATAATCTGTTAGTAGATACAATAAATGTTCTTTTCCCAGGAACATTTTCAGACAGATGAACCACCGCAGCTGAATATCTCCAGAAAGAGTGGAATGGGGGAGGGTGGCGTTCAGCCTGTAAGAGCTTCACGGTGTGAAATTTTCTTATATGTTTATTCCCAGAGATCTGCAAGGACTCCAAGCCACTCAGATCACAGCTAAACAGAGAAAGGCCAACTCCTGAATACTGTGCTACGATTTCTGCTGGGCCACTGCCACCAGGAACATTTCCCTCCAACCGAAAGGGCTTCCCAACCCACAACTCCACTGTTGCCTTTCTGTTCAGTTACAAAGAAACATTAACACACTGAGCGCTTACCCTGACACTGCCCTTCTAGCTAGACTTCCCCAAAGCGTATCATCTGCAATTCAGACAAAAAAAACCCCGAAAAATCAAGAAAAAAGTTTTTAAAAGCCAGAAACACTTGTTTCAAGTATACAGGAATTCACCTAATAGAAATTGATTCATGTTATTTTCCTTCTATTATGACCAAATTTAGCTTCTACCAAAGCAAAGTGGCTACGCAAACCCAAGAAACCATACAAGACTACCAGTTTAAACAGGACATATAGTAACAGGATTTACATATTTCTTAATCCAGCCATGAGCCATCTTTTCTAGAACTTAAATGATGGTCTACACAGTAAGCTTAAAAAAAAAAAAACCACAAAACAAAACAAAAAAAAACATACCTCCACACAACCAAAAAAAAAAAAACCAAAACCAACACCACTTCGTAACCTCTCAGATCTCTGTGCTTAACCGGAAAGCTTTAAAAGGAATCTGTTTAACTCAGCACTGCTGATGAAACTGAACGACATTTTACTTGCAGCTCAAGAGGGATGTGGTCTAGTTAACCAAAGCTACAGCTCTGCTTTGTGAGCTGCTCTGTAATAGCACTGTAATATCCTTTGAGTAGAAGCGGAAGATCCATCTATGTGGGCAGAGCAAAGAGTAAAAACATTTAGAAAGAAACTGTAACAGGAGAGCTGAAAACCAGTAGGACTGCTTTCCTTGAAGAAATTAATGCTAAAGAGTAAACTCATGAAGAGTGAGGGGCTAAGATGTGGTTTTGCTGTTGTTCAGAAGGGGTCTGCCACATTTTTGCTCAGGAACTCTAACTACATCAATTTCAAATCTGTGCCATGTGCTTTTATTTTTTTTTAAGAAGAAAATGAAGAAAAATGATTTATACTTTTTGATTTTCATCACTTCATAAGCACTAAATACTATGACTACTACAATGCTAGCAATTAGCAGCTCCATTACACAATAAAGGATAAAAAGCAGTATTAGCTGAGAATACAACTCCCGGCTCCCTGCTTGGGTTCAGAAAGAAAAGCCATCACTAGAAATGCTTTACAGGACTTGATTCTCCCTTTCAGGTATCAGTAATGCTACACAATGATGTTCAGCTATGCCCTTCAAACAAGTAAGTATAATAAAGAAACAGTTTACTTGAAGAGATACAGTCCACCCCATCACCCCCAGTTCTTTTAAAAAGGTCTGCCTACCACATACACACATCTTTCAGTAGGAAATAGTCTCTGCCAGCAACTATCAATCTCATGGTAACTTTCTCCCACATCCCCAACTTACTTGATTTCAGTACTCCATTGTTTAAGTGAGAAATTGATGGCACTTGGCTGGACTGGTGCAGGTTGGGAAGCAGCTTGTTCCCCCACCAGGTCTGTAGGAGAAGTCTCCACAGCTAGAATATTTCTAGCTCTCTCTGCTGAAGCATTTTGACTTAGGTTACTCAGATCTATTTTAAAAAAAAAAAAAAAAAAGAGAAAGAGAAAGAGAGAAAAAGAAAAACAGGCAAAACTTTCAGTAAGTAAAAGAATACTGGCTATATAAAGTCATATACTACTAAGCCTGCTAGTAATGTAGTTAGGGTTTTATTTTAAATTGCAACATAACTTTATAAAGTGCTCTGTTCGAATGAACTTTAAAAATAGCAAAGTGTTTTCCTCAGTGAGCTCTCACTGCAGCCACATACTTCTGATAACAGGACTTGTGTGATGCTCATGAAGCATTATTCCATGAGTGATTTACAATCTCAATTAGTCAATATTGATTCATCTAGCTTAAGTAGCTATAAAGCCATAAAAATTAAGGTGGATTAATTACATTACTCCACAAAACCCCCTTGTAAAACAAGCTCAGGTCTATCAGAACTCGTAAGTCAGGAACAGTGTCACAAAAATACTGTGACACAGCTTTCAGGGTGTGCTTCATCCTAAAAGTGACACTGCTGCTGCAAGTCAATGAGCTTTACGGACTTGAGCCAGCTCTGTGCAAATCCCGCCTGGGCATTCCCAGAGCCGAGAACATCGGCATGGGCACTGCAGACATGTCAGAGACCTATTGGATCAGCGAGGATTTATTAGCTCTGGCTAAGCTGAACGCAGCTATACCTAAATTCATCCAGCCAAACTCTCTTGTGCACTTCAGCAAATCTACAGATCGGGCACAGGGCCAGGCAGAAACGCAGCTCAGGCCCAGCACTGCACACATGCCAGCAGACTCATGCAGGCTCTGAATGGCTCCACAGGAATCAGCCAAGAACTGGCGCTAGCCCTAAGCCAGAGCTAATAAAGTCCAGAGGATCCAAGCTGATCCAACAGAGCTAGCCAGGTCTCCAACCTACCACGCTGTCCAACACGTACTGTAGAATCTGTAGTATATAAGTTACCTCAGCGTTTCCTGGATAGCTTGCTTTCTGCCTCACCCCTCCTCCAGCAGGCAGAGGGAATAGAAAATGCAGAGTATGGATAGCAAAAGCATTATAAGAAGCATAGTTTATGGCCTACAAACCCTCTGAACAAGCTAGTTAAAAACAAGCTCAAATGTAATTTTCAGACTCTTCTCCATATCATTCACAATGTACTGAAGTGGATTAAAAAATTTTGAGAACACTCTCAGACTTGATTCAACAGTTGTATTAGAAAGTAACCCACTGAACAGGCTTCTGATTTAAATTATACTCTGCAGGAAGGGAAAAACCCTGGGAAATCACAATATCCTGTTTTATCACTGGTGAGCCTTTCAGTCTTTGTTCTGATGATTACTTGGCACTAGCAGAAAGACCATCTATAAGCAAGCTGTACCCTCCAATTACTCAGCAGACGGTTACTTTTATTTAGCCCATATCGAAGATTAGAAGTAGAAAGACAATGTTTTGTGATAAAGAATACCAAGTATAAAAGATCATTGACACTACAAATCTCTCAAACCCTTGAAAAATGGTGTCTGAAACAGAAGTATATTGTGTCATCTTTCAAAGACAGGTACAAATTACACTGCCTTGACTTATTTTATGAACAGTGCTGATAGAAACTTCTTCAGTGCCTTACCAGCCAAACTAAATTCCAAATTCTTTTGGACCTTGGCTGTTTGAGCTGAACAAAATTCAGCTAAGTTAAGTTAGATAAAACTAACTTTTGATCATATTCACTGTCTAATAAAAGGGAAAGATAATACAATAGGTTTCAACTAAAAAAAAAAACCACCAAAACAACCACCCACCACCACTCCTCCCCCCAAAAAAAAAAAACCCCAAACCCCACACCAAAAACCTACAGGCACCCAAAGCCAGGCTGGAATACTAACGTTCTGCTTTCATACTTACAGCTGGTTTCATCCTCTACCTGTATGATTTGACAAGACTACAAAATCTTTTTATAGCATGGCCCAGGTAAACAAATTGCTCAAGAGCTGAATTTCTAATAAATGCCTTTCCTGTAACAGGCGTGCTAATCAGTTTGGCTGAATCTTCTCTGACTGTCTGAGATTGCTCATTGTACATGATCCCCTGCTCACCCCAGCCAGCTGATCAGTTAGAGGTATGGACTACACAGCAGATACAGCACAACAACGTAACGTGGTTGCTAACACAATCACCATGAAAAAAATAATCTTTTTTCCCAATTTATTTCAAAACATAGTAATCTTAAAAATACATGACATACCATTTTTTATTAGTGCAAATCAAGAGTTGAGGAATAGCATAACTAAGAACTGAAATTATAAAAACTACATCAACATAGAATCAATTCCAAGATAAAAAACCACACATATCCTATAAAGAATAAATAATTTATTTGACTTCCATGGTAGTAGGGCAGCTCCATGACAAATCCTACAGAATCGTTTTTGTAACATTATCTTTCCCACAGCCCGCTTTGAAAAATATTTTAAAGTATTTTTCACTACCTTGAAAATTCTTAAAAACTTGTCAAGCCTGATCCATAAAGCAGTACCTTAGCTTTACCTATGTTCCAGTTAGTCCAGATTTCTAAACTGAGGGGAAGTACGACAGGACAAAACAGACAAGACTACAGTGAGCAATTTTGTTTCTGGACTGAAGACAAACTACTGCCCCATTTAAAACATTATTGATATTGATACATATCTGTACTCAAGAACTAGCAAAACAAACTAATTTCTATGCTCCAGTATAAAGAACATCATCAAATGCATATTCAATTAAAAAAAAAAAAAAACAACAAAAAACAAAAAACCAAAAAACCACAAGAGACATATCTTTGTCATCAGCATGGAATCAAAGCCTTAAAGAATCCCCCAACTCTATAGGAAATTTTTGGAGTACTTGTTTAAAAAGAAGAAACAATCATCAATCATTCAGGCTCTTCGCATTTTCCCCAGAAGAAATCCCTACTTAAACACTTCAGTTGATGATAAAGTCATCATTGTGATTTGTCCTCAAAAATGAGATACTCTAGATGCAGTTTTATATTATACATAACGCAGTTTAACTGCAGGCTGTCCCTGAAAGGGATGGGTTACTCAGCCCATGCATTTCATCTTGACATTCCTTGCACTGGATTTAATAATAATTAAAAAAAAAAAACAAAACACAAATTGGCTCAGCTTGCTGATCCAGAAAACCCCAAACAATTTACAAGAAAGGAAAATATCAGATCAGTGATCTAAAGTGACTGGATTACGATTGCTAGATCTGATGCAAAACAGGAGTGAGGGTACAGTATCTACACAGATTACAGGGACAGCGGGTTAATATCACACTGTACTTAAGCTCTGAGGGAAGTAGCACAAACAAGAAAGAACAGAGATTTGGGGCCAAGGTACATATTATAGTTGATCTGATCCAATAATTTGCTGCCAAAAGAGGGCAGTCCTGCCTACTCCTTCACTCTGCCTTCCCACACTTGGCCACTATGCCTGTTTCCCCCCTTCCATCAGCTCTGGAAGTCACCTGATGGCACAGTAAATATATTCCACTCATTAATCTAGCAGGAAAAAAAAAGCAAACTTCCTTTTTGGCTAACTTTTGAACTCAGCCAACTCAGCACAGGGCAAGACAAACACCACAAAATGCTAGAAGGGAGACTACATAGCAGAGAATGAGAGGCTGAAGGTAGAAAGAGCAAAAACCTGTTACCTTTCCAACACTTGCAAGCTGTTAGATCTTCGCACACCAACACATATATTCTTGCAGCATATGGTTTGACAAGCTGCTAACCAGACTGTCTGCTGCCAGAAAGGTGGTCTCAAACCATCCCACTTTGCATTCCCAACAATTCTCTTGAGCTAACCCTGGCACTCATCTGTCTCTAGAGTAAACCACTTCAGGAAGCTACATTGGCCAAAAACTAACCTGGAGAAGATGACGTTTCCTGCTAGACACACTCCCTGCACTAGAATAAGGAAAGGTGAGACTAGCACCAGTGCTAGCTCAAGGGGGAGAGCTGGGCATCTCTTTAAGTAGTGACTAGCTGTTAGACTGGTGTAGCTGAAACATCAAGCTGAGCCCCTACGAAAACACATGCTCTCAAGCCAGCTGTGGTTGAGCAAGCAGCCACAAGCAGACTGCTCTCAAATGAAAGCAGTAAACTGGGTTAGAGGACAATACCGCAGCATGGGATCTGAACTGGGGGAGGGGATGGAAGGGCGGGGAAGAAGACAGCTTAACATTTCTGGGTTCACAGTATGAGCAAATTTAAATCAACAAAATATAAGATCTGTTCATGAAATATGTCTGACCTCAAGACTCTTTTTAAACCCAAATGAGCTTTACTAATGTCTAACTTGGCACAGAACAGGATTTTACTCACTCTTATTTACGGATAACAGAAATCGGCAAGCAATCCTTTTCTGTAATGGTTCAGGAATAAAACAATTCAGAAGTGCCTGAGCAATGTAGTCAAAAAAGCAGAATAACTTTGTATAATACACTGATACATTTTTATAACTCTGACACTCGTCTAAAATTACATTTTGCTTGGCTAAAAGTATTATGGAGACTGAATGTAGTATCAGTGCAAACTCTCTTCCAGTTTTAAAAGGCAGGAAGTTTTTATCACAGTCGGATAGATCCACCACACCATACTTTTTCGGAAACGAAGTATGGTCATTCAGAGTTCAAAATATACCTGTTCCCATTAAAAACTGGCGTTTACATCTCAGGATACTTAACACGCTAAGCTTTTAAGATATCGCAACCACTAAAAGACAACTATTCTAACCTAAACTGTACTTTGCCACTTAATGAAACCTAGTCATAGGACTACTCCATTTTACTTCCTTTTTAAAAACTCGGTTTTAAAGAAATCAACAGCTTTCGTAAGAGATATGAAATCACACATAAAATTACATTTAGGTTAAATAATTTTAGCATCATCAACATATGCAAAGTTTACATAGAGTTACTTGATAACAAGATGTGACAAAAAACTTCCTAAGACTGCTCTCTACCCCAGTGCTATGCCTTGTACTGATTAAGGGACACTGAATAGAAACATGCCTTCTGTTTTTACTCAAGTTTTCAACTTACCAGGGTTGTCTTTGGCAACAAGACCTTTGGAAAAGTCACTTGGTGTAGGGGAAGTTCGGCTGTCCCTTTTTGCTGCATCAAGGTTGTTACAATATTCCCACCTCTTCTGTTGAAGTTCCTGAAGCCAGTACGTCATATCCTGACGAGTTGCAGCCTACAACACGAAGAACCATAGCGCTGGTGAGATCACTGCATGTTTTTGGTATATGAATACAGTAATTCCAAGTGCAATAAAAAAACCAACCCAGATAATTAGCAGACCAGCAAGATATCATCACCCCAAACCAATATGATTTGAAAGAAATAACCACTAATGTACAAGGTGCACCTTGTGCACTCAATACACATCTCTGACTATAATGCCAAATCCATTTTCCATTAGAAGTAGTCACATTCTTTTTTTTCCCTCCAGTTTTAGACTCAAACATTAGAAAATGCAGCAGCACCATCTTATATTTTACACACAAAGTATTGTTTAAATATATAATTACAAATCTGCATTATGAAAAAAAAGGTCCCATACACACTCAGGAAGATTCCCATTTTTTTTTTAACTTGTTTTACTACCAGCAGAAACCAACAAATTAATAATGCATTGTAAGGCCTCCTACTTTAATGACTAAATTTACATACTGTATTACTTGATGATCCCAGGAGCTAACTAACTTCTAACAAAAGGTCATATTTAAAACCAACAATTCCAACATGAATATTTAATCTATAAGCCTACAGTCATTAACATGAATAGGTAATAAGCGAGCCAGAATTCAAACATGTCTTTAAGCGTCAGTAAGAACCACAGCTATAAGAGTCATTTCAAAGTGCATCAAATGACAATCTACAAATATCAACAAGAGGTTAAGTGCTGGTAACCGAGATTGCAGGTGCTCACTTGGAAAAGTCACTTTTACTCCAACACACACCCTCAGCCACCAGTCTAGAACAAGCACCGACACTAGTAACGTGGTATGTTCAGGAACAAAAAGTTAACACTTGTGAAGAGACACTCAGGTGAGTCCTTTGGCTTGTAAGCACAGAGTGCTTACCTTTTAGCCAGCCTTTCTCCTACCTTCTCCCAAAGTGCTTGGTGGCATTATCAATGGAAAACCCTCATTACTTGGGCAAATGACTGTGTTTACTCTTTAAAGACAACTTAATTTCAAATAGCTTCCTGTTCTGTTTATCACAACTGAAGAGGGTACCTGTGCATAGCTGCAAAAGAACGAAGAGCAACAAACAACACAGATTTCCTTACAAAGGAAGTACAGTAAGTGCTGCATAAAGCACATAAATGGCACAGATTTGTCTTCATTTTTGATATGAGAACATTTTTGGTCTAGTCAAACCGAAGATCCATTTACCATCATATTTTGACCCCAAGAGCAGCTAATTCCAAGACACAGCATAAGCAATCGGCAAACAAGAACTGATGCTTCCCCAGGGTGCTCTCTCTGGCTCAGCGATCTGCCATCTTAGTGTTTAGCAATCATAGAGATAGCTTTTTATTTCACGATTTGGCTTTTTGTACCCGTATGAGCTTTAACATCCACAACATCCTACAGCAAATGGCTCCGAAGCACTGTGCAAGGAAGTTAATCAGAAAATAAACACAGTTATTCCTGGAGCTGCTGCTCCAGTTCCTCTCTGTACATCATACACATGAGAAGACGTAAGATACATAAATCAAATAAACATTCATAAATCAAATCAAGTAGTGAAATAAACCAAATAGTGATACAAGAGGACACTGCAGGTTCACTTCTCTCAGTTGGTAAGAAAGATATGTAAGCAAGATATTTCTAATCTGAAATAGAAATTAGTTTCATATATTTATTCTTGCTTGCTCACAGGAAGCTGGAGGAAAACATTTCCCTCATAAAAAAGATATGGGAAAAGAATTGTTTGGAAGTGTCTATGAGGTTTCTCAGAACACGTCAAAGAACTGGACACTGGGAAACGTCAATCCCCACAGCCATCACTGGCAGTTTTGGAATGACCACAGCAGCAGGCTTTAAGTCTACAGACTCCAGTCATTTTTTGCAAAGAGTGAACGTCTCCCCTTCTACTTCTAGCACAAAAGTATTTCCTTTGGAGTTTTATCCAGTGGCAAGGCTTCATTTCTGGTAAATTTGAGAGCCTACATTCCCCTTAGATAGACTTGCATAGAGGCCTTGTAAAGCAATGTTTTACTGTGCTCCAGCAGAAAACCACCAAGAATTCAAAGAGCTTCCACTAACACAGGATGTAGTGTTTAAGTGGTTCTCTTCGCTACCACAACATAGCTAATGAGGCAATTCACCTGGAGTCAATCTAAGTTATACCTACAATTACCTTCTGCCCATGACTAGTTCAACTTAATGAGCCTTTTTCACAATTAGTCCCGTTATCCTCTCCCCAATAGTCTTTAGAAAACCATGAATTGATTTTATTGGAGTTGCTCCTTGTTGTTGCTTTTAAATTCCCAATTGCACTTGTTCTCTGCTGAGCAGCACACACGCATCCTCAGTTTACAAGGGATCTCAATGTTACACATCGGGTCAGTAGCAGTTATGGTCCTTCCATGTACAACAGGATAGCAAAGCAGTACAAGTTTCTCACTCCCCTATTTTAAGTGATTTTCCCAAGAATTACTCGGTACCCTGCTGCTGCACCCTGCCTTCCTTCCTTCACATACACGGTCTTCCTTCTCTTATGGAGTTTTCCACTGCCTTTGAACAGTTTTTGCTGAGTTTATATAGACATCTTAATTATTTACGTTACAAGTAAAAGAGTATCCTAATAATCTCTGTTAAGACGAATTTTGTTTAAACACAAATAATCTTCGAAGCTTGTTGTTTGAAATGGACTTTTTTTTAAACCACACATAGAATATTTTAAGTCTTCCTCTTCCCCTACTCCTAAACAAAAGACAAATTTGCAAACATTTTTTTAATTCGCTTTACCTGTCAAACAAAGGAACACTTCCATGCTTGCCCCATTTCTCATGACTTCTCTGAGCATTTGGCTACTCCCACCATGAGAGACAGAATATTTAACCAGGTGCAGCATCGATCAGATCTTGCAAAAAAACCTTATTGTACTAAACTATTGCATGGCTCTGCAGTAAGAACGAACCTCAGCTAGTCACATTTTAATGGAGGCATTTCTGTGAGAAGAAAAACCACCATAAGTGTCATCTGAACTGATGCGAGATAAGGAATTCCTATTGCAAACTTACAAGCAACAGAAGCAACAAAAGACACTGTAAGTGAAGAGACATACAGTCCCACATATTTTTCAATATAAATGATGGAAAATTATTATCATTTACTTAAAACCATTCCTCTATATTCTCCCACTAAGGATGCTGCAAGAACTGCCTTCTTCTGATGCACACATGACACAAACAGAAGAATTATTTGGGGAAAACAACTACCCAGTGGCATCCTCTGCCTGGACCCACTGGTGGAATATGTATGCCGATATTAAACACCTTCAGGGAAAGTCCAAAGAAATGCAACAAGCAGACCTGCCATTTTGAGGAAACTCATGAAAATTCTTGCCACAGTCCTCTTCTGAACACAGACAAACTCTGCCTCAAGCTTTTTTGTAAAAGGGAGCATCACCAGAGAGTTTGCATTTCTTAAGATTTACTAATCCTGCTATGCTCAAACAGCAAATTTGGAGCCAGATGGCTTTTTCTGGAGGGCAGCCCAATTTTTAATTAAAGCATTGCAACCACTAACCAGCAAAGTTTAAAAAAAAAAAAAACCCGCTCAGAAAACAAATCAGCTTCACTGCTGAGCTACCTTCTAAGCTGAGTTAGGCCCTAATGGTGCTAGATCCTAAGGCAACACTATGTAAGCTCGAGCACCCCATTATTAATCACTGCCACATCCTTAAAGATTATTGATACATCAGAGTAAAAGCTCCTAAATAATTCTGATTTCAGCCAGTTTGGTGTCCAATACTTTCAAGGATCTGGGCTCCAAAATCTGCAGTGTCTGGAATGCTTACTACTTGGCCAATAACCCAGAAAAGTTTTTTGCTTTAAGGAGTCCGTGCAATTCCTGTTCCCCTCCCCTCCCAGTTCACCAAGAAGTTACCCACACGTAAGTGACTAGGCACACAGTCTACCATCACTGGCCAGCGTTTCCCTGTTTCAAAAGCAAGTGAACCATGTCACTACAAGACACTGCTTTAAAAATAAATGAGAAATGACCCCTTTGTTCATTTATATATCTTCATAATGCTAATTCTTTTCTCCCTTAATGACAGAACTCACTCTGCACACACAGGCAAATATTCACTTGATTGTATTACCAGCATTCTGTGTTACAGTAAGTATTTGCAGGATCAGGTCCTTTCCATGAAAATATTCTCAAACATAATCTATCCATAATTCATACAATACACAATTTTCTCTGCTTCTTTACCTAAAGTGACAGTACCTGTTATATATTTTAAATGGAAAAGCTTTTTACACACACTTAGCTGCTTCTAATGTGTTTTAACTGTTGGAAATATATAGAAAAGCTAGAGTCATGCAAGTGTCAGGTTGGCTATCTACATTCCTAAATTATGAACAATTTGCCTTATTTGCTGTAAAGGCTACAGTATATTTTTCCTGAAATTGTTATCAAACTGAGAAACAAACACCAAATATATCATACAATCCTCAGCTCCCATTAAATGACAAAGACTGAGTAATCCAGATGATGAAATCATTACATTAACAAAAAACTGAGGCACTATGAAGAAATAATGCATTCCTCAACAGCGCCATCATTTCAATCTGGAATTCCAGTTGCTTATTTCTTATTGCTCTTCTCAGCTTATAATACGGAATGGGAAATACCAGATCACGAGATCTGGAAATTTTGAACAAGCAGCAAATTGAGGAAAACACGACATGTGAGTTACAGGGTCAAGACTACATTTGACTTGACTTTATTCCTCGTGCTCTGTGTGTAATGTTTTCTTGATAGATTCAATCACATTTGTTTTCAACAGGGGCTGGATCAGTCAGTGTGGGGTTTATTGGGGGTTGTTTTTTTTTTTAATTTAACATCTTGAATTAATTCTTAATTCTATTTCTACCTAATTTAGCTGAAAGATATTTTTAAAGGCCTTAAAGAACCATCGTGTTGGGTAGAAGAAAATTAATTCCAGCTGCAAAAGCCTTATCCCTTGGTGAATCACACAGCCACAAAAGGCCAGTTGGTTCTGTGATATCCCTCAAGATTTTCATTAATTCCTTATTTGTTATATAAACACCTATAATGTAATAGCATTTTTATGGACAATCACTTGGCCGCTTTAGGGCAAGCATCATAACAATACGAGAGGTCGAAGATACAAAATTATTTTTTTCTGCTAATTACAGAAATGACCTTGACTTCCTTAACTGACACCTTTTCTCAATCCCCATACGGGAAACATGAGGAGAGCTCCAATCCATGCAGGTTCTTTCCTAGAGAGTACTGGAAAAAAGTGAATACAAAAAGTATGGGCAGAGCAGTAACATCACAGACTAAAAGATACCAAGAAAAACATGAAAAAGGAAACTCCCTGTTCCTTACGCTTGTGCATCCATGTTGAGTATGATTTGTATCTTCATGACTGACCCGAGGCTGCTGCTAGAGTACTGTTTGACAGACTAGTTACTTATTACACAGGTAGTATATAATGTTTCCCACTATAATCCTAATCATCAATTACATTTTCTCAACAAAGACCCTCCTATTCAAAAACAATCCTCAAAACAAAATGTGCATTATGTATTTTCCTGGAGATTTACATATAAAAATCACTAGATACTAATTAAAAACAAACAAACAAAAAACCCTCAAACTATCAAAAACCAAAGCTTACCCCAAGTCTGTAGTTTTAACTTCTGTAACATAAACACTCAGGCTATAAAGGCAGATTCATGGAAAGCAATAAAAACTTTGATTACGGCTATACAGAGAAAAAGGTAGTTTTTACATGTGATTGCAAAACTGCTGATTACACTACTTTTCCTTAACCAAATATAGTTAAAATTATTATCATATTAGTTTTCCAGTTAAATAACTTGCTTATTCTTTAGTAAAGTACATTAATGATTCCTTCTTTTGACATTTATATTTATCAAAACAGAACATTGAAGAGCTTTATACTATCACGTTCTACAATCTCAGCATTTATCATTATTGCTCAAATCTGTTAAATAAGTGTATAAGAAAGATCTTTTCCAATATTCAATAGGAAGTTCTGCTGTTTTACTTTAACATATGGATTATATTCTAACGTTAAGAATCTTGCTAAAAATGAATGCAATTCACGTGAAAACTCACACTCAATGCACAAGAACATTCCTTGCAGGAAATATATGCCTTAATAGCAATCAAAAATAATGGATACTCAGGAGAATTTGTTTCTTCTTTATTGAGTGGAAGTGGTTTCCTTGGGTTTTTTTCCTAGGCATGACAAAGTCCTTGCGAAGACAATGTGATAAGCGGCAGCCCCTGCCACTGTCAGGAAACAATTCCTCCTCCTACTCTTCCTTCCTCCCAGAGCAGCCTAGTTGAAGACTTCTGCCATACATCATCTTTTCAAAATAAACACCCCAAAAGTGAAAAACAACCACTCCCTCTCAACTTCCAAACCCACAACCCACCAGATTTCCTTGGAAATCTTTTTTCTACCCAGACGTTCCCACAGACCCCACTCAACCAAGCCAGCTAGCCCGCCCTGCCCCAACAGGATCGTGCTCACCAGAAGCGTTTTCTTCCCCTTCCGAAAAGCACTTTAAAAACAGAATCATAGAGGGGGAAAAAAATGAAACGAACGCTAGGGATAGCCTGGTATCGCCGATCTACTCTGCGAAATATTTTTTTTGTGAAATATTACTTTTCTTCTTTCAAAAAATGCAGAGTGCAGCGGAGGGCACTTGGCGGCGCAGCCAGCGCAGGTCCCCGCCGCGCTGAGCGGGCACCGGGAGGGCGCCCGCGCCCGAGGGAGAACGGCCGGGCACCGCAGCGCCGGGCAGCCAGCTGCCCCCGCCGCCCGCCCCAGCCCACCCGGCGGGGCCGCGCCGGCGCTGAGGGGACGGGGGACGGGTCCCGCCCGCCCCCGGCCTACCTTGAGCACGGCGACGGCACCGCTGGGGCTGTGCACCTCGAAGGCGGCGGCCTCGTCCCCCGCGGCGGCGGCGCCGGCTTCGGGCTGGTGGTAGCTGAAGCAGGCAGAGGCGATGTCGAGGTGCCCGAGGGGCAGCGCCTCCTGCGGCCCCTTGAAGTAGTAGAGGTAGCAGCGGCGGGGGTCGAAGACGAACCAGCGGCTGCGGAAGCCGCGCAGGGGGCCCTTGCCCGACAGCTTCTGCAGGTACCCGCAGAGCTTGGGGGTGCCGGGGCCGGCCTGCTCCCCCGCCGGCCCGCCGCCGCCGGCCCCCGCCGGGCCCTCCTCCCCCTCCGAGCCCGCCGCCGGCATCGCCTCGCCCCGCCGCGGACGCAGCCTCGCCCGCCACGCAGGGAGCCGGCTCGGCCCGCGCCGCGCCGCCTCACGGGACTTGTAGTGCGGCCGCTGCGGCGCGGCCCGGCCCGCCGCCGCTCCCCGCGGCCCCGCCCCTGGCTGCGGGCACAGCCGAAGGCCCGGGGCCGCCCCGCCTCGGCTGCCGAGCGCGGCCCCGCTGCCCGCCGGGACAGCGGGCACAGAGCCGGAGCGGGGGCCGCGGGCGGCCCTTGCCCGCGGAAGGGGGCCGGCATGGGCCGCTGCTGACGTGGAAAGCCACCCACCCCCAGACACTTGGGGCCCCGGTCTGCTCTCCTAATGTACCGCCCCTGGCTTCATGGCTGCCGGGCTCCAGTACGTTTGAGACCACATTAAAAAGTATTTTCCAAATCGTGGTCTAGCCCGTGATCAGATTAAAACCCTTCTCCCGAGGGGAACTGTATTACTCATTTGTCGTCTCCCATTCCGGACCTTATCTCTGCCCCAGCGCCTCGCCTGACGTCGCAGCAGAAACCGAAGGAGCGCATGGGCCGCGCGACGCCTTCACAACCTCTCTGCGGTGTTTGATCTTACTAACCAAACCCTTGCTGCTCTGCCTGTTGATGGGCATTTAAAAATCACTCCCAAATCGTATTATTTATGGGAAAAATTATGGAACATGCAAGCAGCAATGGGTAAAAAGCTGTAGCTTACAGGGTTTAGACTTGTGAATGGCTACAGGCCAAACTATTTATATTTTTATGCTTCACTGAAACGTCTAGCACATTTTGGACTCTAAGGAACTTCTAGTGTTTATAGAGAACTTCTGTAACAGAAAACTTCACTGTGAAGAGATCAAGCTGCCACAGGGAGGTACACGTAAATTCACATAATTTCTCCTTGTGTTTGGAACACCGTATATGCTTATTTCCATCAAACATGCCTAATGCTCTGGGTACAAATAGAGAAAACAGTCTGATGTGGCATAATCATCCAAAAATGGGAGAAGACAATTCCACGTTTAATGACATTCAGCTTTTCATTCTCAACCTTAAATACAGCACAAAAGGTTTGCTGTCAAAATAGTTGTTGCAACAGTTGGAGCTGATGTTTGCAATGGCATTTTTATTAGGATTATGCTATTTATGAACTAGGTTCATCTGACTGAATTCTGACAGTTTGGAAGTTCAAGTTATCCAGAAATCCTAAATTCCCCAGAGCTTCTTACTCTGTCCTCATTTTTAAATGCCTTTATTGATTTCTCAATAAAAAGGAACTGTCTCATCTGCCAGACAATATTTTCATTCTGTGCTAAAGGATGTAAAGGATATAAAGCATCTGAATATTCAATGTGGTTGTCCATGGGTTCCACTTTGGTGTTGACATAAGGGATTGAAGAATTGAGTCCTCCCCTACTCGTAAGATGTCACCTACTGATAAGAAATGTGTCGAGTGAGGAAACAGCCAGTGTCCTGTTGGCAGAGAAACTTGAGTAATTTGTTGTAGAAGCTGAGGGGTGGAAGTTATCTCCTCAGTCAACTCACATGACACGAAGTGTGATCCACTGAAAGATTAAATGTAGCAAACTAAGGCTAGACTTTTTTTTTCCCTTTTTTTTTTTTTTTAGACTAGAATGACTGATTCTGCTCTGTCAAAAGTTGAGGCTTTGTTAGTAAATGTGGAAAGTAAGAAGGGTTGATCCTGCTTAAGCAGCAAGTCAGTAACATTTCTTCCATATATACTGCGCATTATCTTCTTCCCCAAATACAAAGTATTTTCGGTCGTCTTTGGCAAGTGTCATTTGCCAGAACATAAGTTACACATGGAAAACACTGATTCTCTTTAGAAGCTGCCACTTCCTTATCTCAGTCATTTAGACAAGTTTAAGTGCCCCAGCACTTATCCCTGATCTCTTACATTGTCTCATCAATTTAGTGAAGCATGGACTTGTTCTTTGCGTGCTGAGCACCCATGACTCCTACTGGCTATCAATAATCGCATCTTGCAGCAAATCGGAATCAATTCCTAAAGCCTCAAAACTTCTGCTGTCAGTACTTCTCTTTTTTAATTTTCTGCAGCTTCCTTACAACACTCAAAGCAGGAGAATCCCCTAATTTCACAGCTGATTCATGTAAACAAAAAGTTCCCCTTCTTGGGAAACAAGTTCCTTATTTCATGTATGCCCTTTTTTTTCACAAACAGATCCAGATGTGGACTGGTAAATATAAATTTTAAAAATGCTCTTCCCTTTACCTGCTTCTTCCTTTCATGTTTTCATGTCCAGAATGCACAGATGATATAGGTGACATTCTGTTGCTAACAAATGTCTAGAAAACAAATATAAATAGCATCACACAAGATGAGATTTCCCTCCTCCCCAGAGGCGAGGGCCAATGAAGCTTTTGCTGTGCATGTAACTCCTAACTATAGTGCAACAGTCAAGGAAATTTTACACATAGCGAAACAGTGGTTATAGTCCCAAAAGAACCACAGAGCTTGTCAAACATGAAAATATTTGAAATTCCCTTTTTTTCTGGTGTGTTTTTTCTCTAAAAAATTAACGAATATTTTAGTAATAGCACTTTTGGCTGAACAAGGCCATCTACTACACATAAAAAATGAAGCTATTTTCTCTGAAAAATGAAAAACTGATCTAACTCATTACAATTGTAATGGTTTTATCTTATAATGAATATAAGCATTCACAGTTCTTGAATAAATCCACATTTTATTCTAAAAAAAAAGTAAACATGCAAGAAAAAGACCCTCTATCATTAGATATGGAGGCAGAGAGAGTACAGTTGGTGTATATGCCAGGCTCATGCTGTCATGTTTACAGAAGTGCAGGAAACACCAATAAATTACAAGCAGCACATCTGTACTGTGCTTTTGGTTAAAGTGAGATCATAGGTCCAAAATTAGAATGGCCGACAGTGTACACTGCTTCCTTTCACAAAACAGAAAGCAAAAATGACTTTGTCTCTTGTCTGGTATCTTCTGAGATATAGGGATTCAGTTAGGGAGGAAACCCAGATTTTTCAGAGCTGACACTAAACATCTACTGGTTTTTGTTTTCCAGAACAATGGAACTACAGACAACTGTCCCTCTCAAACCCTCTCCCAGACAGTGTCAGTCCAAACCTGCATGCTGAGATACAGGCTAAACAGTTACTTTTATTCCATTTTCAACAAATATTTTGCAGGTTCTTGCAGAATGTTATCCGTGACTGTCACTGCCAAGATAAATATTGTCATTCTGCTATAGCCTGATTATTATATAGTACTTGCATACAGTATTGCACTACCTTATTTCGAAGAGTGAATGGTTTTGGCCTACTATTATTTAAATTCTTTGGAGGTCAGGAACCAAAAACTTTCCTAAGCTTTTTTTTACCAAGAGACAAACAGGCAAAAAAATTCTCCAATTTACTGTTTCTGATGTGGTCTGACATGCCATTCTACATTCCCCTGCCTCTCAGTCACCACTATGTCCATGAAGAACATTATAGTATTACATTTCCAGAATAAATTCTTTCCTTATATGCAAACAAGTCAGCCAGAGAATTACATGGTCTATATGTTTTAAGGGATGGGCAATGTTTCACATACTTGTTCCAGTATTATTCTTTAAACACTAGATGGTGCTCCTTCCCTGTTTCACATTCGACATTTGTGTTCCCCTCTCAAAATGGAAAAAAAGATACAAACCGTGAATAAGCAGGGAAGCTTATTTGTAGTTTCTGATTCAGTAGGAAAGACCTAATTTAACCTCAGTTAACTGTCGCATATAAAACCAGTTGAATATATGACAACATTAAATGCATGGGTTTTACTTTTTGTTGCACTGCATCTTATCAAGAACTCTCCACTATGAAAAAGCAACAATTATACAATTCAGTGAATGGCAGCATTGATTTCTAGTTACACATCTGTGATCTGACTTGTAAAGATATCCAGGCAAGTTGGTAGCCATGTAGAGGAGAGAGAGTGAAATTAGACCCCTTATGAATAGAAAAGAAGGAACTACTTAACTGTAGCAACGAACTGGGCAATCTGTATGCACATAATCGTTGGCTTGTCAGCATTTATGTAGATCCAGACTGCCTAGAGAACTGCTATAGAGCTTGATAGGAATGCTGAAGAGGATAAGCAGAAGAATGTAGAGTACTGTTATAGAGACTAAAAGATTAATGGGTAAGAGATATAAACACAGATAATGACACAATTAATAAAACACAATTATTTCAGCTGCTTACAGTGGAACTTATTTCCATGTGTATGCTTGATTCCCAGTGGAGAACCTAAGAATATGTACATATAATGGGGACTTACAGAAGTGTCCAGTAAAAAGAAAGATCAGAGGAGATAATAGAATAGACTTTAACAAAAATCTTCAGGTAATCCTTTTTTTGTGTAATTGTTTTATATTACATGGAAGCATTACATATAACAAGAATTGGGAAAGATCCAGTGGGATAGAACGGATCACAAAAGTTTTATATCCACCATCTCACAGAGTGAGAAATAACTTTGTGAACGGCTGCTTAAGGTTACCTTTATTCCCTGTATAGCAGCTTAAGTGATGCTGGGCTAAAGAGTTTAAAGATGAACCCAGAACATTCACTCGGGGGATGCTCAAAATCACTTTTGATAATCAGTCCGGTTTTCCTAGAACAGGAAAGAAGGAGATGTTGAAGAGTCATCCTGCAAAGTAAGAGCCAAGAGAGAAAGCAAAAGAGGTTAGTACAATTAATTTTGGAGTTAATTCATAACTGTTCCTATGGTCAGAAGTCTACCAGGGCACTATCAGAATGGAGGAAGGGGATTTCTTTGGAATTAGATGGCCAAATCAGAGAGCTGGACTAGTAAACAGGAAGACAAACTATTCTTGAGCTGCAGGGATCCCTTGCCTTGCATTATGTAAATTGTAATATTCTGCTCAGGGTACTACTTCATAACAGAATTGCAAAGTGCATAAGGGAAGTCCTCAGACTACATACTTGGGTCATCAGATTAGCAAAGTTTGTGGTACACAAGACGAGCTACCTTACACAAAACTAAAAAGAGGAAAAGAGGTGACAGGAAAAAGTATATCACTGCTGTACAAATACATGGATGCTTGTGCTGGCATTTATCTACAGCATTTAGTGGCGATAGTTTTAATGTAGTGCTTTTACCATTACTTGCTCTTATTTAGTTCAGAAGGCCAACTTTGAGGTGTAGAAACATACTATGGGTTTACTGGGTTATATATTTGTCTGTCAATCTCACCTTGCTGAATAAGGCTCTTCTGAAAATGTACAAATACATGGTATTATTTACATAACAGTTCTACAGTCCATCAGCGTTTTATGACATCACATCTCATTAACATTAGAGTTTTTCATTTTTTCCTGTTAAGAGTTTACAAGCCCATTTTCCCAGGTGCAGTGGCTGATATGAACATTTGCATGACCTGCCTGCACTAGCAGAGATGGCACAGAACTATTCTAACTCATGGTAACACTGTCAGGATCTGTGACCTCAAAGCTTTTAACTATTCTCTAATCCAAGCTGTGCCCAAAAGTTGTTCTTGCTTTCTGCACAACATTTCAGAGGCCCAGCCAGTTTTCTCACCTGTCAATCACACTGTGGCCGTTTTCCTGACTTTCTAACTCATTTCTTAGTACATCATAACCTGGCTGACACCTTTTCATTGTATTAACTGCAACCACAAAACTGCATTTCTTCAGCAGCTCCTGAACTTCCTTCATCCCATGTATAGAAGCTGTGGATCACTTCCCTCCCTCCATTTAAATCCTAATAGAAACCTCTCTAAAGACAGAACAGTTCACAGCCAAGGCTTAATCTGATGTGAGAGAATGGCAGCCACGGGTATATTGAGAAACCTTCACTGTCTCGTTCCAGTGGGCTTCCCCAGGAATCACAGCTAGTTTCAAGCCCTTCACCTGTGTGCCTCAGTGGATAATTCAGTATTAGCGTAGAGCTACAACTTACACACAAACCCGAGTGCCAACAATACCCACTGTTGTAATTCTTATCCAGACATGCTTTTCTTATTTCTTAACATTTTGTCTTCACTTTGAATGTCCATCTCACAGAAAACTCAGATTCATCTCCCCAGTCTTTAGATATTTAACTGAGGCTTAAAGCTGCAGTTGCAAGTTCAGTATAATCCACACATGGAATGTATGTTGCAAGTGAAAACTGTATTTGCTCCAGCTTCCATCTAGCATCAATGGCAAAACAGCAGATACTGATGGAGAGCAAATAATTTCAGTGTTTAAACTTCAGTGGGATGAATTCCAGTCTAAATGCTTTGGACAGGAACTTTTCTTTTGATGTAGACTATGAAGTGCTTAACATACTTATAAGCATTAGCTAAAAGTTACAACAAACAGTCACACCAGCTCTTTACAAATAAGCTTTCTTCAAACCCTTTTAATTCCTAACTTTATCACAGGCCCATTCACTCCTTTTCAAGAAATATATCAAATATTCTAGTAAAGGGTAAATGTATTTGTCAAAGCTGAATGAGATAAAAAAACCCTAAAGACGGTAAACTAAAAGACACTTACATATGTTTGTAATAAGAATCTATAATGGATATAATCTTATCTAAAAATAGGCAGATTTAGCCAGACTATTTGGTCTAGAATCCAGGCTACACTCGTCACAAGAAAATGATTTTGCAGGAAATCTCTCTTGCTATTTGTTTCTGCTCAAGAAAAACATTACCAGAGCAGCTTTTCCTGTGGTTTTCTGTTTTGGAACTTCTGGCTTTGGCTTTGGATGAAGACAGGAAGCACATGGAAAACTGAGGAAATAGAGATTCAAGAGTAAGTCACAATGTTCAAATCTGGAGCCAAACTAACCCCAAGTCCTTTCTAACTAAGACAAACATCAAATAATACTATTATCTAAGAAAATCTGAGGGGAAAATTATCCCATCATATCCAGACAGCTGCTGCTCTCCTGTACCCGATTTTGCTAGCAATATATGCCAAATTTGCAATTACATTAAACTACGGGCTTACCTGGCAGTAATAAACATTTGTTCTGACCCTGTTACATTAGTATCAACGGAAATTTTGCATAAATCTAGAAAAAGAGATCTGTGTCCTAGAAAAAGATACAGAGTAAAGATGATTGAAAAGGGGGAAATGTTACTCCTCAAAGACTAAGCTATGTTTTCATGGCATGTGTTCAGAATTGCTTCAAAAACACTTCAGTTTATTGAAGGCAAATATTTTCCATTCTCCCCACCTCAAATCCTAACTCTTGCAGCATCACCTTTTATTAATACCAACACTAGCAGATGTAAAACAGTAAGTGCTTGTGCTTCACAGAAAATACTGTAAATTGCATATGTGGTTAGTCTGAGGACTGCCAGCTTACACTAATAATAACGCATTCTTACTGCCCTTTGAGGTACTGAAGAACTCTTCACAAAGGTTAAGGAATATATACCTTACTCAAAGCAATTAATAGCTATAGCAACCATTTTTATTTGGAATCTTCTGAAGAATTCACTGAGTTAATCCGAAGCATTTACCAGATAGCTGCCCAGTCACAAGACTGCTGTGTACTGACATAACAGTTATTTCCTGAATGTGAGATCTACACATAGAAGCAGCTCTCCCAAATGTTCTTTCCTGAGTTTTCATTTAGAATTAATTTCTCCTGAGAAGTGACAGAATTTGGGGTAGTATATGACAACATCAGATTTATTAAAACGAAGAACTTAGACTCTCTTTCTTGAAATTTCTGTCTTCAGAATCTCTAATTGAAAAGGAATATCTAATGTAATGTATTCTGCAAACATAGCACAAAGATGAAAGGGCTTAACAGAAGGGGGTTGGGAGAAGGTTGATGAAAGAACTGAGAATGAGTAAGGAGTAATGAGGACAACTAGGATGGCTTATTTACTGCCAGTACATTAAGTGCTGATTCAGACTCTTCAGTCCCAAAGGAGAGAGAATTCCTGAAGAAATAAGTGATAAATTCACCTGAGGAAAGAGTAAAGGGGCAGGATATGGGGCAGTAATTGTGGGGAGCTCTAGCACCAAGTGTATTCAGATCATGAGACAAGAAACATCAGTTAAGAATAAAATTAAGGGATACACTGCGTAATACAACATGAGATAGAACCAGAGCCAGCACTGGCCATGTTGATACAGTGTTTTGGCAGGGTAATTGTGTACCTAAATACAGTCTTCTGCTGATATGACTATACTACTTCTGGGACTGAAGATACCCTCAGCACCCAAAACTACACTCTGCTGTCTGAGTGTTCAAGCTCACGCAGGGTTGCATTGCCCCACATGCAGACGATTCTGTGACAATGGGAATTGGATCCAATTAATGTGAACAAGAATCTCAAGTTCCAATACTTATAGGAAACTCATGTCTTGTTTGCCAAACATATTGGTATCTCCTTTGTAGGAAAAGTGTTTAAGTTACATGGGTGAAATTAGCACAGGAAAAAGCACTTATTGAAAAAGAAAAGTGTACTCAGACAGACGTTTAATAACGTCATAGATAGTAATGTACGACAATGAGCTGGCAGTCACCTTAGAGCTGTGAATTACAGAAAACAATTACTACTTCTCAGCCTGAACTCATTATCCTCACTCTAGAATCCACCTGAGCAACAATTTTTATATAAGCAAAGGAAAATAAAGCTTCATTTAATTACAGCGTGCAGGCATTTCCATTAATTTTGATACCCAGTACAGAAAAAAAGCAACTTGGCAAGCCCAAGCTGATGCTTGTCCTATTCAATTCCATTTTTTGTCTGTTTAACAACACTTAAGAGGTAAAAACAATAGATGATATCCTGTGATCTTTACTCTGGTCAAGGTTCTCTTAGAGGAAAAGGTTTAAACTGTGAAAATAGTATAAGTGATCTGCAAAGAAAAAAAAAATTTATCTTCTGTATTTCTTTATGACATAGATCTACAGTGATCTCTGCTTTGTTTACTTCTTCATTCTCTTCAGTTTTACATTAGATAAAATACACTTTGTGGGTTTTTTCTGCAATATTGCTAGAAGATTCCTTGAATAAAATAACTTTAGTTGAGATTGCAAGGATGTTAAATGTTTCAGAAGAGAATTCTTCTCTGATGTATTTGTTAGGAAGCTTGAATTACAAAAAGACAATGAAGGATAAGGAGCAGCTAGGTGCTTTGCACGTGTAGATCAGTGTCTACATAAAGTTAATACATAACGACAGACAGGGCATCCCAGTGATCTGAATGAAAATTCCTTGCCCTTGCAGTCATTCCCGTTTCAGTCTTGAGGGGTGTCACAATTCAACTGCCAGTAGTTCTCTAAAATCCTAAACAGTTTTCTAGCAAAATAAAAATTCAAGGTCCAATACCCTTCAGACATACAAAATAGTAAGGGAAAGGGGTACTCAACAGCAAACTTTAATGACTATTAAAAATTCTGTAGTGGCACTAACTTCATCCTAACTACTTCAGATATATAGTTCTATATATGCCAAGAATTTAAAAAAACAACCCAGTTGGGTTTTTTTGTTTTCTAGAAGTGCTAGATTGTAGATATGGGTTTATATGTGAAGCCAACATGATTTAGTTCATACTGGATTTCAACCACAGAAGATATAAGTATAAGAACATACATCTACTAGGCTTTACCTTTACAAACCTGGGGCTATGAAAAGAGTTGTGGGGTTTTTTCATTATTAATTTCAGTGACAGCAAAAAGCAGAGCACAGATCAGCAAGTTATCATCTGAGCCTGGACTATGTCTTCTTGTAACTTACAGACATTACCACAGTATCTTAGTGGAAGGTGAAACAAAAAATATATATTTTGTATATTTTATATATATTTTTAAAAATATGTATATTTTATATATATTAAAAGGAAATATATATATTAAAATGCTTCATAAGAAACAAAACAAACAAGATTCATATGATTCAGTTTAGACTCCTGGGTTTGTGGTTTCAGAATGCAGAACACATGAGTAAAAAAAAAAGTTTGATTTTGACTGCATAAAGAACGTGAAAAGCTGTATGTCACCATCTCAATGTTAGCCTTGGTCTGGAGTTGATACATAATTCCAGAGTTTGACATCTGAGAACCTGAGACATTACAGAAGCTTTAAATATATACACAAACTGCCAAGGCTGGGCCCTTCTAAGCATATAACTGCCTAGGATTAGGTTTTTCCTCTAGATATTCTCTTGCAGGACATGAGCTAGAAATTTGATTTGTGATACAATGCAGAGATCTAGCAGATGATGTAGTGCACAGTATTAATGGATTAAATTAATCACTTTTCTATCTTCTGTTATGCGAAACTGTCAGCCACAGCTCAAGCCGACTTAGAGTTAACTTTCTTCTAGTGATAGGTAGTTTTGCTTGATTCATATCCTCCTCTGTTTCATTAGCAGCAAGAATGAACTGCATTAATCTTTTGCAAGGCTCACTAGCAATTATAGTCCTGGTTCATGACCTACTGTTGCAGTGCTCAGTACCTGTACAAAATAGGTGTCAAATGCTCCTCTCTCAGAACAGTGTTTGTCACACCTGGTTTGGTGGTTTATAATGAGAAAACAAGATGTGTAACAACAGAAAGTTAAACATGAGGAGAGCATTTGCACAGCAAGTTCCTCCAGACTTGTCGGAGGGCTCACGTGTGCACCTTTGATAAAACCCTTTCATTTCCAGCAGCACTGGATCAAGCATAGGCCAGATCCAGGTCCAGGGGACTGCACAGAGCGTAAGCCGCTGCTGCGGGCACTCTGCAACCTCCTCCCTGTTCCAGCAAGCAGCCCAGGATTCAAGTGGGCAGAAACAAACTGTCTGTCCCTGGCACCCTTAAGGAAAATGTTATTTCAGAGTCGGATGTTGGCAAAAAGATAGTATAAACACTGCATGGCTTTGCGAAAGGGACAGATTTTGGACCAAACAGGCAGGGGAAATCTCTCACCTAAGCTGTCAGCATGGGTCTTGTTTTTATAGAATACCATAAACCTCAAATTACTAGGCTAGTTGTGGATGCTTAAAGTCTTTGAATAACCAAGAGGTAGAATGGGCATTTAAGAATTCAGTGGCCACTTCTGAATATTTTGGGCAGGCTTTTTTAATTCTTTTTTTGAACTTCAATAAATCAGTGATAAAAGATCTCATAAAATTAGCTCCAAAAGAGGAACCTGAATCATTTACATTTTTTGTGAAATGGATGCCACCACATATTTGTCATTCCTATGTATTTTAAACCATTTGCAAATGAAAGAACAAAAGCATTTGTGCTCTTATGAGAAGTACAAAATTACTCTAGCTAAATGGAAATATTTCTATTCATCTATAACTAAGAGATTTGTTTTAAAGCAGCATGCACCAAACAACCCTCCCATTACTTTCACATGAGAATGGAAGGCTGCAGGACTAGAATGCTCAGTTTTTGTAAGACCACAAGAACTCTGACTACAGCAGAGACACACACATACCTAAATCTCCTTCTCTACTGACCTTTTGAAGGTATTCAATATTTTATGAAGAGCAGGATCAAAATGGCTTTAAGTGGTTAAGTGCAAAAGGTTCTTTATGCTTCCTCCAGCATGTTATGGAGGAAAAATTCCACTCCTTTTTTCATGCTGCAGTGTCATACCTGTGAATTCAGATGACGGATATGCCACCTACTTCTTAGGCTCACCATGAATTCACACAGCGTTTCAGCCTACGGGTCAATGATAAACCTTACACTGTCACTCACCTGCCAGAATACGTTGATAACAGTTGGCTCAGTGGCAGGTTCTTGAGGGGTGGGGCTTTTGTACACACAATGCATTTTCACTCAGGTTCATGAGGTCAAATTCAGAGGAAGCATTCAAGGTGGTGATAATGTAATGGAAGTGAATCAACTGGATTACAGTATAGGCTGAGAGAAAGAGAGTAAGGTGTACACAACTAACAAACATGTTTCATTTCAGGATCTCTTTTTTGTAAGAGTATTTAAATGCTATGGTGTTTTTAAATGCAAATATGGAAGGGTGAAAAAGTCTAGACAGACAAGGCTTTCTTTTTGTCTCTTAGATACATGGATTCATTAAGGCTGTGTTCCTGGGGCACAATCTAACTTTTGCAATGGTTGAAACACAGACTGATTGCAGGCCTGTTAAAAAACATTTATGTGTAACTTTCCTGTAGGGAGAATGCAAAAAGTACTGTAGGATGAATAAAATAGAAGCTGTAATCTCTTTACATAAAAGTTGTAATCCCAGCATAGAGAAGAAGATGCAGACTTTTGGTTTTCATGTCTGGCAATAGCAGAAGTGGTAAGAAGTCTGTGGTAGACAGTGGTTCACAGAGACTACAGAGCAGAAAATAGTGGTCAGTGGCCAATAATGGAAAGTTAGAAAAGGCAGAATGAGAAGACACAACATAATTTCTTACCAGCAAGTGCTATCTCAGTTGAAATCTTGTGGTACAGGCAGATTGCCTGTAGAATCATGCTGAAGTTATTAGCTTGGAGTTTTGTCCAAATGAGATTGGCTGAATTTGTTCCTCTTTCTTAAATATTACCTAAAATTCATTGTACATGTTCTGAATCATATAGGAAATAGTGTGCTTAAGGGTTTCCGACTTCCTAAGACTAAAAGAACTAAGAGAGAAAGTGTTCAAAAGTTGTTCTTTGATTATTCATATAAAATGCAGTTTGAATCCAAGTTATATTAAGTTCTGGGTTGCCAAGTTTGAAGTGAGAATGTCAAACCAAGTCAGTGTGTTCCCAGCCCAAGCTAAACAATGACTTTTATTGCAGAGGCAAAGATCGATGTTGGCATTTTGTCACCAACCACTTGAGTAATGGCCTCTATGTTATGTCTGGGGATACCTGCACTCATGAAAGTCTTGCAGATTTGATAGGCCATTACCAAACTTCTGAAACTCAGCCTTTTGGAGAAAGTCTTACAACTGCCCGTGCTAAGGTAGGTTAAGGACTTTGGAATTCAGTTAGTTGCTGAGTGGGATTGAACGTACTGAAATATTTGTTCTGTGGCTTTCGCTTCGGCTAAAAATTTTTGCACTGTAGAATGCTTCATTAGCATGTTTGTGATAAATTTTAGGAGGAAAAAGTACTTATAGCCCAGCATGGGATCCTGGTGCCAAAGCAGACAAATAAGCAGAATTTTGTGACAAAATATCATATTTGCAATATTGCAATTATTGTAAAGAAGATTGCAGACTAAGGCAAAACAAGTTTAAAATATGCATGTAAACCGCATGAGAAACCTACAGTCATTTCAACAATATATCTGTGTAACAGAATTCTGAAATAAGCATCCCTAAAAAAAGACAAGACACCATGAATTTGAACCTAAACAGTAACTTTTTACATCCCTTCTGAAGTATTACATCCTCCTACACTACTTCTGAAGTATTATTAAGAAATACTCTATGAAAGCGCTAGCTTTCACAGAATGAACACTACAGATTTCCAATTTTATTTATATCATGTTTAAAAGACAAATGGACTCAATATTTTCAGTAGAAATGCATTAAACATCTGTTCTCATAGCAGTTAATCAGGAAAGGTGTTTCACAGAGAACTTTTCCGTCAGCAGCTGACAAAAGTGTATATGATGAGATCATTTTGGATCATGTTGTGGTTTAACCCGGCAGGCAGCCAAACACCACACAGCCGCTCGCTCATTCCCCCCCACTCTCCGTGGGATGGGGTAGAGAACCGAAGAAAAAAGTAAAATTCATGGATTGAGATAAAGACAGTTTAATAGAACAGAAAAGGAAGGGAAATAATAATAATAATAATAATAATAATAATAATAATAATAATAATAATGATGATGATAGAATATACAAAATGAGTGATGCACTATGCAATTGCTCACCACCTGCCGACCAATGCCCAGCCAGTACCCAAGCAGCGATCGCTGCTTCCTGGACCACCCCCCCAGTTTATATACTGAGCATGACGTCATATGGTATGGAATACCCCGTTGGCCAGTTGGGGTCAGCTCTCCTGGCCGTGCTCCCTCCCAGCTTCTTGTGCACCTGGCAGAGCATGGGAAGCTGGAAAGTCCTTGACTAGGGTAAGCGCTACTGAGCAACAACTAAAACATCAGTGTGTTATCAACATTATTCTCATACTAAATCCAAAACACAGCACTGTACCAGCTACTAGGAAGAAAATTAACTCTATCGCAGCCAAAACCAGGACAGATCACCAGTATAAACCAAATAATAAGGCAATAGGATCCTTGTTAGCAAAGACGGTGTCTGGTAATTGAACAAAATCTTTCCCTGCAACATGCTAAATTTACAATCCACCTTGTGCTGAGTTCCATGTTAGCTTTGGCATAGCTTTGCTTAACCGGCTGTCTCAAACCCCTCCATCTGCAAAGTGGGAATATCAACACTCTTAGTGGCCTAATTGCCAGAGCTCCTCTGAGGACAAGCTAATGTCTGTGAAGTGCTCTGTAAACTCAGCTTGCTGTCAGCTATCCAGAAGTACACAGGCCTTACTCTAACACTGCTGAGGAAGAAATTAAAACTTCAGAGACTCGAAAGGACCTAGCAATGATTGCGAACACAATGCCAATTAGTTTACAACGTGATTTGTCACTGAAAAACTGTCCTTTAAAATCTTGTGCTGCTTAGATTTAGTCTTTCCACAGGATCTGGTGATTCCTGATCAAGGCTACAATATTTTTTTCTACAGTTCTATATAATGTCTGTTTTCACTGGTTATATCCAAAATCCACTACAAATCTGCTGATAAAGCCCAGCACAAACCCAACTTTCAAAGCACTTGTTCCATTTCAGATGTGGAGAACTGACTCCTTGCCATCAGCCTTGTTATAGGCATTTTAAAAATAGAGCCAACAGCTTTCCTATCCGTATTCTCTAACATGAATGAACTACCTATCCTGAATTGTTTTGATAATCTTAGGTGCCCCATTATCAATCAAACCACAACCCCCAAAGACTTAGTGTGCATTTAAACTGAGAGAGGATGTAGTAGTTGTTGCAAGATTTATAAAGTTGTTAACACTTCCATACTAGAAAACTTATGGATGATACAACAGATCTTAACTAATGAAAAATTTCAGCTCTGTGGAATATGTGAATTTGTATTCCTCCAAAAGTCTGACTGACCTTGTGATGTTCTTTATATTCTTAGGATGTAAACTCCTCTGTGGCAGGAATTGGGATTTTGTTCTGTCTTCGTACAGGACCTAACAAAATGAAATCCTGATGGGTGGCTTAGAATACCATCAGCATTTATGTAATAAATTGTACACTTAAGTACTTAATTACATTAAAGTAATATTTATACACAGGTAAAGTGGCATTTATATGCAGTGTGCAACACTGCTAGTTGATTATCATCAAGATATCAAATACTGTATTTTTCACTATAAGCAAAACATTTCGTTTGATTCTAATCTTTCTTAAAATTTGCACAGATAAACTCAACTAACTGCTTTTAATTCTGAAATAACCTTGTGAGAATCAAAGAAGAATCAAGCTCTTTGAACTTAAGTTTTATTTGGATATTTATTTGAAATCTTCATTCGAATGTCTGGAGAACAATATTCATAGTTTTTATCAGCTTAGTAACAAATGTATGATTTATATGAGAAATAAATTCTAATTCTATTTTTAACTTTGTAATGTATTCTTTTTCTTGTATAGATCCAGAGATTGTTTTCTGCAAAAAATACAAATAGTAATATCCAGGATATGGTATGACTGTTCCTATGGAATTTTTTCTTAGGCATTAAAATTGATCATGTTCCTTGTCTTTTATTTCCCATATATACCAATCACAATGAGTTTTAAAAAAATGTTGTTTAGTTTTTATTTATTATATCGGTTAGAATTCATAACCTCCAAGCCCTCCAAGCCCTGGTATTACTGGGAAAAGTGTAACAATCAATGTTTTCTAAGAAGGTGGAATTGGCTTTGAATTGAAGCAGCAGGAATTTTTGCCAGCAGTGGGGTTTTTTTTTAATATACTCAGCCTTCTGAAGAGTTTTTACAGCTGCACATGCTGCAGCATAAATTTTGTGACTCTTCACTGAGATTTTAAAATTTTCTGTTTAACATGACATTCATTCTTGCTCTGAGCTTATTGTCAGGGACCACGTCAAGAAAAGTTTTATCAAGATCACTTGCAGAACTATTTGTGGAAAACAAAGAGTAACCTGTACCTGCACAATCTTAGCGTTATGGAAACCAGAACAGGTGATCACAGAAAGATTTCTCCCAGTTAGAGAGATCTCCAAATGGCAGAATGCCAGAGCTAGCGCTGGTACTCAGCAACTCCCTGTAGCCACTACCAGGCATGACCTGTAGAAAAAAGGTGTACATAGGTGTCAGTAAGTCTCACTGGTCTTCAGTGATAACATATAGATACTGGAAGTACAGGTTAAAGTAATTCTACGATTTTTGCCAAAGGACCAGCTGACCTAACTTCACAAAGCTATAATACATTATAAAGACAGCTAAAAGTATCATGTCACACATTCCCGCCTCTTTTCCAATTGCATTATATGGAAATTCTAATGCACAATGTAAAAGCTATTCTCAACTTGCAAAATAAATCCAGAGCAATAAGGATTTATCCTCAACATTTTCTGCTCTAGTATTTCCTGTGTTTTGAGTTTTGCTGGTAGGATTTCAATTCAAAACAGCAAGTCATGCATCTCATTCAACGCTTCAACTGGCCTTCTACCTGTACCCACAACGTACATTCATGCATCTGTTTGACGGCAAATGTGAAATTTTGCACATGAAAACAGGCTGAGAATTTAGCTTATACATTTAGTTTATAAGAAATGTAAACAGTGTCATTAAGTCTGTATACCAGATTTATTTACCATCTACCAGGTTCAGCAGATTCGTCTTCTGAGAACACCATTGCAAAATTCAGTCTTTACTTGGATGCTGCTTCCTAGTTCACAGCAGGAGAGCAAAGAGAGCATGGGAATACACAGAAAAAAGCGGGAGGCAAACACCTGCTGGAAAGAAATGGTCACAGGGAAGTGCAGAGGATAAACAACCCTGTTGGAGGCATCCACTGGGTACTACTAATCTTGGAGTAAGTAACTGGTAAGGAGGAGCAGTACTGCTGATGCTCCTCAGCCTCCAGCCTTTCATAGAGAGAGCCACGAATGAAAAAGGTGTACCTGGACTGCAGAGATCAATGGAGAGATGAAACAACCTGCTTCTCCTGCGTGCAGTGACAGACCTTGGCTCAGCTGATTCTTCCTGTCTGTATGTGAGAACCGGGCATTGCACAGAGGTCATTTAAATGTGAGGTCCCTAGTACACAATGGGAATGTAAAACCACTAACACATACCCTCCAGGGTTCCCTGATTTTCCTTGGTGTAAAACAGGATAGAAACTCTTAGAAGAGAAAGCAGAACTGAGAAATTTGCTGAGGCTTTTTAGTAATATTTTACTCCAAGGTATGATTTGTTAATTGTTATTTCTCTGTTCAGACATCCTCAAGGTATTATTAAAGACACTTGCAGGTGAATAAACAAGTTTAAGTAAAAGAAGAAAAGAAATAAAAGAAAAAAAAGACCAATTTTGGGGACAAACTCAAACCCTCTGGCTCATTCTCCTCTTAATTACAGCAATCTTACAGCAGACAATGCCAGTACTTAAAGTGGAATTGCTTTTTTAATCAAGAAAAGACTCTCATAGTGTCTAGACACTCTCCTGTGGTTTTTGGAAGACTCTGAATACAAACTATACGTCTTGTTTCTTGTTCAATAATGGACAAAATACAGCCCTTCATAATAAAGACCTCTGCAACCTCATGCTCATTAAAAAAAAGTTGGTGACACAGAAGTTTGGGCTCATCTTCCATAAGAATCTATCCATAATTTTGACCAAAATATCTTACATCTTCTTGTGAACGTTGGGAAAGCTCTATTTAAAAAACAAACAAACAAAAAAAATCTAATAGTGCTCTGCACTTTTGCAATTCAACTGGATTGAAGACAGAAATACAATGAAGAGACATTTCTATTCTCCAGATCCCAAAGTAGTGGGAGTATTCCAGAAGTGCTTCTAGCTATTTCCATTCTGTTCAGTTCGCTTTCACTGACCATGTGCATTCAAAGAAGCATCAGGCCAAAATTCCGTTCTCAGTAGTTACTAACATTTGATTACAACTTTTTCTGGTATTAAACAAATTCTTTTCAACAGCTCATTAAGCATATATAGATGAAAGGTGCAAAACAGTCAAATCATTAATCCCTGCCATACATCACAGACAATTATAAACCAAAGCTGACAACAACAAAACCCCAAACTTCTATTGTGAGCCAACAAAAATCATTAAACTAAAACAAAAAATTATTTCATGAATTCAAGAAGAAAAAGAAGAAATATGCAGCCAGCAACACTACCAGAGTGTCACTATTAGTACAAATATTAAAAAGAAATCAAATCCCACTCACAAAAAAGAAATCACCTATGAATCTTGATTAAAAATTATCACCACAATTGTCTTTTCTTCCTGTCCCTATAATGGATTTCTAAGCTAAAAAAGAGTTTAGAAATTGGCTGCCTCAGCAGTCATAGAGGTGATTGAAGGTCCTACTTGGGGGCAGAATAAATCAGTAAATGACCAGGGAAGTGTCCTTGACTCTCTTTCCTTCTGCATACACTTCTGCATTTTCCCCTTTTTTAGTGGGACATAAAAAGGAGATCAATTAGAGTCAAAGGCCATGAAGAATCACACTTATTTGTAAGTTATTAGATTCAACAGCAGTAGATTAGCTATCAATTAAAAAATTCCACCTGCTTTATATCTTAAGGTAAATAGGATAGGGACGAGTGGGAGGTTTTGTAGGTTTCAAAACCCAGGTCACTGAATCAAGCTTCCCGGGTTTCACCACAGGATTCATAACTCCCTCAGCTTCATTTTACTAAGTCAAGATTTTTTTAGGCTCTTCTCACATAATAGGCTTAATTTTCCAACTCACCCTACCTTTTCTTAAGGTTAATACAACAGATGAACTGTAGAAATACCGTGTTCTACCAGTTCTCTGCTGAAAACCAGCAAAAAATAAGAACTAATGAGAATATACCATAAATAGGTCACTAATTGGTATGCTTCTCTTAGAAAGCTATACTTCTCAATATGAGTGCAGTAGACTTTATTTCTACAGCTCTGTGATCAGAGTAAGCCCCAAACTTCTTGGCAAACCTGAGAGACCTGAAGCCAAACCTACTGCACTGCGTTAGTCCTATGACTAGCATATAATACACAAGAGAGATTCCCGAGTGAACCTTTAAATGACACACTGACATTTTCAAAGGGATGTAACAAATCTCAGGTTTCTTCCCAGGAGGAGTTTCGTCAAAGTATGAAGATACTGTTTAAAATATTTACTCTGGCTTTACCAGAATTTGTTTTATCAAATGCTTACTCAGAAAGTGGAGGGCAGTGGTATTTAGTGGTAAGCCGACAGCCTCTTCGTGTACAAAATGTACTCATTTCAAGGAAGCAAATGAGAGGGAATGTTAGCTGAGTTCACTGTACAGTTTTATAGGAAATAACAACACTCAGATGCCTGTGTTCTTTATGAGACCTCAAATATTCTTTGTTTAGATGAGTAAAGCAAGAACATTCAAACAAAATGTGTAAGGCACACATGAAATGGCTAAGGAAGATTTTTTGCATTTTTCAGTAGTCTCAGATTAACTACTCATGTTTTAATAAACTCACTGAAATCAAAGGGATATACTAGAGATAATGGTGCTGTTGAGCACAACCGGTATGGTACTGGATCCTCAGTTCAAAGAACTAGATGGTCTGGTGCCTGCCTCAAAACAGCAATTTAAGCCGGCATGATTTAGCTAACTGCACACTTAAAGAGGAAGGTGAGGATATATAAAAAACTATACCTTTATTGAGACATGAATTCAGTTCTGAGGAAGGGAGTGGATGAAGGCTGTTCACTAAAAATGCACAAACATACCCATTCTTTGTTATCCCAAAGTGCCCCTTCTGCCTGCTGTTCCCGTGCCTCAGACAGGCACACTACTGGCGTCGGGTCACTGTGTGACGGAAAAGGTTCCTCTCTCTGTGCTCCATGATTTCTGCCTGTTTATTGGCGGAGTATATGAATGCAGGTCCGAAGGAAGAACTGTGGCCTGCAGTCCAGAGGTTTTGACAAAGACGATTCAAAAATTCACTTCACAACCTATTAAAATAATATGCTTGAATTCATAATTACACAACAAATTAGAGAAGAATTTCATAACAAAAGGTAATTTCTTCTCCAGAAGGGAACACAATTAAGGTTGAACTGGTCATAAATAAGACACTCACATTAAATTCTAAATACCTAGTACAGTGGTCCTGCAGAACATGGCAAGAGTGAAGTTTAGTTTCACAAGCTGCTCAGAAATTCTTCCCTTCCCACTTTTTATTTTACAACGAAAGGCTTGCTGTGCACAAGATCTGCTTTGACTTTTTTCTTCCCCACCAAGGTGCTTTGTGTCAAAGGGAACTTGCTAGAAATTGCTGAGTACCATTTCAGCTGAACCTGAAAATCCCAGTCTGCAGGCGTGGAATCCGAGTCACAGAAGATTCACCTTTGGCGTTATCCAGATATGGCCAGACTTGTGAACTTTAACAGATTTTCAAATCCATTACAAATTTCACCAAGCTGAAGAATGTTTGCTGATTACACAGTTTGTTAGAGAGCTGTACTTTAGTTCTCCTGGCCCCTATTAGCAAACATTCCCCTTAACTTATCTGTCATATGAAGGTAGAATATTGTCCTTCATTTTACATGTTCTCTCATAAGGAATGAGACAAAAATACTTGAAGTAAATCTGTTTTCCATCTCTCATAGTGCCTGCTTATTAGTATTTCTTCAGAAATAGAATAATTTATTATCTGCAGTCTTTGATTTGTTGCTTAGGCATTCCACATTTGAACAAAGCAAATATTATTTAAGGACCTGATCTGAAGCCTGCCTACTGAAGTGAGTAGGAGTCTTCCTGTTGTTGAGATCAGGCCCTCACGGATATCTGGCTACTACAGAATTATCACAGTGAGAAAAAGAAACTCCTGTAAGCAAATCAGGCTGGACTTACTGCATTAATAACCCAGTATTTAATTTTGTGAACTTCCTGGAAGGAAAAGACCTCAAAATACACAAACTTCTCTGGATGCCAATTATTCCCTCTGCTTTTTCAGCTACAGGAGATAACTGGAAATAGGAAAATATTGAGAATGAGTCACTGGGACTAAGTCATTCCATCAGGAACACTTCCCAGCAAATTCTGCAGGAAGTTTAAAGATGCATAGTAAGAGTGACTTGTGAAACTGTAAATTCTAGTGCTACTGTTATTATTAGGATGTGTGAAATTACAATAGGGAATTTATCTATATTTCCTTATCATATTTGGTTATATCATTAGAAGAATAATCGTCACTAAAATCACCATAAAAGAGATTAAAACTTTTAAACATATGAAAAGCCTCACTGAATTTCTTGGAATTTAATTTATTTCTGCAAATACACACATTAATTAACCTATTTGTTTAGGCAGAGCAAATGCAGTTTTTCAGTTTCAAGTTACTCCTAGAGGGAATTTGCTCTGAACCTACAATGGAATCTTATGTCTGCCCAAAAAAGTTGCATGACCATTTTCTGAAACTAAAAAGAACATTTTGATTAAAATCCCGATATTCTTTTTCCTCTCATGGTCTACTAGGCCATAATGACAAAGTTGAACAGATTCCTCTTAAGGGGGTGAGGGGCGGGGGGTTATGGTGGGCGAAATCCGGTGAATATCAATTTATTTCTAAGTGCCATTGAAGTAACCCTGAATATTAGGTTGCTAAAAAAAGATTACTACTGATCTGCGTGAGTTCACTATTAGTACTGCCTCCGGGGTGATGTGAGGAGCAGCCCATGACCACTGGGGACGACAGGCCTGTTAAAAAGCTGGATCTGACCCCACAGCAGGAACTGGACAGATGAATACTTTCTCAGACTGAACTGAGAATCATTTCCATCAAGTAAACAGAGACACCTTGTACCTGCTTTCTCACAGAGCTTCACATGAGGGACCAGACCAAAGTCTTCCACTATCACCCTTTCAACAGTCGCCTACCGTTTCATATAGCTTGTTAGCATACGGAACAGATAGCAAGCTTTATCCATGTTGAATTGCCCAAGCTGTGATTAAGCCCACAGCAACGAGTTGCCTTGCTCCTGGCAGGCTGCCACATCCACTGATTTCACTTGAGAAAAGTTACAGTACAAAAGGAGGAGGCTGGATTGGTGCCCATAACCCTCGTTAGCAGAGTTAAAACACTTTGGCCTACATTTTCAGGCACATACAGCCTCAACCTATATGTGCACAGAACTGGAGAATAGTGTACAAATCAGGGTTTGTATTGCTGGGCTTGTGAGCATGCACTCAACAGCATGCATACCAGATTAATCGTGCATCTGCAAAATAGATAGAACAAGGGTCATGAATTTATGTATAAAAATACTTGGATCTGAGCAAATCTTAACCGCAAAAGAACAGAGGGAACGAGTAATCTACATTGCAGCAGCAAAGCACACAAGCCTGACACACTTGGCTTGTCATTGGTCTTGCAAATGAGAGACAGTCAAAAGAAAAGAGCAGTAGGGAATTTCATTTGGAGTTCAGATTGTAAAAGGTCTTTTACAGACAAGAATGGCAGAACTTCCAGTTAAATAAAGGCACTTTCATCTGTAATGCTGATGCTCTTTTAATTCTACCAAGAACAGCCTCTTCCTTTTCCCCACCAAGGAGAATTTGATAGTCACTCGGTGTCATTAACATCTCTACAAGATACCCATAACTGCAGAATGATACAGAGAAAAAAGCAGAACATCTGTTCACTATGTCCTTCACTTTTGTCTCAGACACACGTCTTTCTAAGGACACAAACAATTATAATTTTATTAGCTTTAATGTCTTCCTCATCAAATTTCATTCCATTGTCTGTCCCAGCTGAGGTGTATTGGGCAATAACATTATAAGCTCTTTTTAATCCTGCTGTTATTTCAGCCCAAATTGATTTATTACGGATCCTGAGCTGACAAGTGTAATATTTCCCATTCCACAAATGTATTGTTACCAAAAACTCTGTCTTTAGCTTACTTTATATTCTGTCATTTCAGAATACAATCTCAATCTATTCAGGTCTCTAGAATATGAGTTTTTATAGTTTCTGCAAAAAAATCCCTGTTTGTTTGATTTTTAATGTACATTTCGATTTTCAGGGATTTTAATAAAAAACTTTTTTATTAATATGCTCTTTTCATAAAAAACAACAAACGCTGGAACAGATTCCATCTCTGTAAGAAGAGAGATAATGTCATGTATGGTACCTTATTTCAGTTTGATCTTAATTCAAAGAAACACTTCTACTCAGAACTGTACATTTGCCACATGTTGAACATTAGGCATATGCCTAAGCCCCACTGAAGATGAAATACATGGGTCATCTCAGACGGAGATGTTTCACAGCAATCAAATATAAAAATTGTTAACAGAAAACATTACGGTAGATAAACTTCAATGCATCAGATAATGCACATCTAAAGTAATAAAAGTTGAATGAATCCACTCTTGTGTTTTCTCATACCAAGAAAAAGCTATAAAAACCACAGATCACGTAGAAAGACTTCAACTTAGTGTTCTAAGGCAAACAAGCTAGCATAACTTACAAAGGATAAGACAGAAAATCCAGAAAACTTTCCATAAATCAACAGTTTGCTATTATCCACAACAGTTGTGACCACCATATTTCCAGAGAACACATGACAGATTATATGAAATAATGATTTTTACAAACAAAAAACCATGAGGCACTGTTGCATAATGAAAAAAATGAAAAGAATATCCAATGATACTGAAAGACAGCAAAACTGAAAAGATGGAATTAAAAGCATATTAACTGAAGAAAGGGAAAAAAATTAACCCATTATACTGACCAATATCAGATATTACTGAGATCAACATCACACAAAAAGGAAATGAGTAATTGTATGGAAAATTACAATATCTGCATTTGAAACAGAGCTGAAAATACTGTAAAGGAGTATTGTCATTATACTGGGTCACAATCCAACTAGTGTGTGTATTAAGAAAAAAATTCTCATGGACAGAAATTATTCTATAAAATCATTAAGTTTTCACGTACCTGTTTCAAAAGTATTTAGTTCTGCCCCTTGAAAGATTTAACTTCATGAATTTGATCAAATATGAAACTTTCTGTGTAATTATCTACAGTTTTACTGTGGTAATTAACCACAGTTTTCATCTTTTTGTTTGTAGCATCATAGACGCTATATAGTATCCTATATTTCAGGGAAATTTAGACAGTTAAATGAAGTCATGACCTGATATGATGTTATGGTGCCACCTTGTGATGTTGCATCAGAAGTGCCTCCAACATGTACAAGGAGACAAAAATTAGCCCTGGGGGAAAAAGGAAAGGAGACTGTTCCCATGCGATTGCGAGAAATTGCAAGAGATTCCAACACTGAGTCTGTTGACAAAGAGGAGCATGTGGTTATCGACCAACAAAAGAACATTCAGCATTTTAAGATTACATTAAAAGGACATGAAAGAGCACAAAGAACTGCAGCAAAAGAACAACTGCTTTCCTCAATACAGATCCAATTACAGACATATGAGTTAATTCCACTGAGTCAGCAGAGTTACTGAAGATTAGTATGGAAGTAATGAAGATTAGATTTTGGCTTGCAGGCTGTTCTAAATCTCAGCTTACAGTATTCCCTTAAAAAAATGACAAACTCAAGTGTGTTAATAAATAACTTGGTTATTACTTGCTTTTTGACACTGTTTTATTCACTTCCACTAGCTCCTTTTTGTCTCCAAGATGCTCTGAGTGTATATAAACTAGAGATAATACGCACTTAGCTATTTTAATAGAGGTTTTAAGTAATAGTTTTCCTTTTTCTTTCTCCATTTTTGAAGGCAAATATAGAAATGTCCATTTGTATTTAAGACCTTTTTTGCAATACGAAATGTATGTCCTCTTGCTTTTAAGGCCAAATCCAAAATTGTTTTAAATCTAAATCTCTTTTCCTGTTTCAGCTTTTTTCTAAATTGCCTGATAGTTCCTTTTGAATAAGTAAGCCTGGCTGAACAAACACTTGCTAGTGAATTTGTAAGATTCTGCCAATAATGCTGTTGCAGAAATAGAGCTTTTTTTTACCTCATAACATTATTTAAATTTGCAGTGCGTCGTGCTGCACTCCTATTAACTCAACACTCTTGCCACAACAAAAGTTTCAGTGGTAAGACATCAACTACAGACAACCTAAGAAACTGCAAATACAAAGCTTCTTTAGAAATCTACCCCTTACCTTTGCCATCAGGTGGTATAACAACTTACCTACTACTAGGTAGGATTATTTGGCTCCAGAAGCATTTAGATCAGGCATCTCTTTCAAACTCCAGGAACATACTATGTTTCTAGGGTTTTTCTTACAGGAACTGAACGTAAGTCAAAGAAATAAAGGGAGTTAGGAAAACTGCATACATTTGTATCTGCAATATTCTGCAAGAACTCTCCGTTAGCTGCGGACAGAAGCACTCCTTCACAGTGTGCTCCTGATTTCTTTTCCTCTTTGTTTCCCAGCTCAGATGGATGACTCCAGGGTTAAACATCTGACTGCAAGGCCAAGTGTCTCTTCAGCTGCTTTGTGACATTCAGCTCAGGGAGGCCAGAGGGAAACAACACACAACACACCGAGCACATTCCAAGGCAACTGAGGTCTTCCTTTAAGTGGGGAGGATGATCTAATTGTGGAATGACACACGGTGTCAGGAAGGAAAGAATTTTAGCTAACAGAAATTTTAAAACATAGAAGAAGAACACTGATGTCAAAGGGAACTGACCTGTGTCATCAGCACCAGATCCTTTTTGTCTGAATAATCTGATCCAGAATCTTGCAACCTGGTATTTTACAATACATACTAATCGTGACAGAAACACACACCTCAGGAGCATTTCAAGATTAAATGTGTGTCTTGAAGGCAATAAAAAACTACCAGGCTGACATTTCAATGAATAGGAAGCAATTTCAACATAATCTCTCTTAATGCCAAAGTCTTGCAAATTTTTGAATCAACCAATACATCTAACTTAATCTGCTTGAAATGAAAAAGATTGAGGCTTGAATCCCTTCTTACTCAATCAGAACTAAATATCAGGATTGATTTATGCTAATTTTAGCTTGGGTAAGTAAATCAGAGGGAATTCAGGCTCTAATTCCTTTATCTAAACAGAAACCAGTAGGAGGAAGTATTAAAATGCTATAAACATCACTGAATATAATCATTCTAAAAAATATTTTTAAAATAAATGCTATTAGTAACATACAAGTTTCATTTTCACTGTGCTATCTTATCCTGTATACCTTGAATATCCAAAATTCCCATTGACACTTTTAATATATAACCATACTACTAGATAAATATTTCTTCTTGATGCATACTGTGTAAATTTGAACAGCAAGCTACATTGCAAGCTCACCATACATAAAAGGTTCCAAGGTAGATAAGCATTATCAACCCTACCAAAGTGGTAAAAAGATTCATTTCTCTACTTTAACTTTTTCAATAAGAATAACACATTGCATCCTATGACAGATTTAACTTTATATTAATTGGAATAATGACCAGAAAGGAAATTAGTATGTGCTTAGCCCAAAAATTCTCAAAGCACAACAGAATGCGTCAAAAGTTTTAATTGTGATGACTTTGATACAGAAGCCATGTAAGTGACAGAGCCCTTCTATTGACTGTTAGAACAGTAATATACATATGATTGTCTTCAGGCCCCAGTACCTAAACAATACTGGAATTAAAAAAAAAATCTAGCTGATTTCCAGCTGGAGAGAGAAGAGAAATATAGAGCTGCATTCATGCATTTTATGGGAAAGATTGCATAGCTGGTTTAGAAAGAAAATGTCTTTTCATGTCCTTAGTAGTAGTTCTGTGCTTCTTTAACTTCTTCATGAGTTACAGATGATTATATTCTTCCAATCGACGTTATCAGCCCATAGAATGAGTAAAATGCAAGACAAGACCCCCTTTGAGAATACGGACATAGTTTTAACCTTTATCTTGGGAAGAAATGAATCATGTATGCAGTTATCATATACAAAAGGCAAATATTTCAAGTTTCATAAGGACAGGACAATCCATAAAATATTGGTTGAAGGTAAGCACCAAACCCAGCAACTGCCATTTCAGTGACTGAAAGGCAAACCTGGGTTGTGGTTGTCTTCAACACTGGGAGCTTGATCTTGACTGCAGTTCTTTCACCTAAGATAATCTCCATGCAAGATCCCCAGCTCTACAACACAGTGATAGAGGCATCTCATTATTTAAGGCCCGTGCTTTCTTTCAAATACTTTTGGAAAAGTCACCAAAGCTAATCTTTCTGTCAATCTTTTTTTTTTTGCGCTTTTAAGAGTAGTATTAAATATTCATAAATATAAAACCTATGTGGAAATACCTTTAATAATATTCTGATTCTGCCTGTTTAAAAAAAAGAAGAAAAAAAAGAAAAAAGAAAAACCACAACCCAACAACCAACCATCTTTGCCAGAGTGCTTGGCCAGCAGTGAAGATAAAAATGTGACTGTTCCAAATATCCTGTAGATCACATGATGCTTCTGTCTCTTTGTGGACGAGAATTATTTCAGTACTTTCTGCTGAGTTCTAAGAAGCCATAATTAGAGGACAAACGCCCCCAAAGTGCCTGAGATTCAGAAAGGCTGGACTGGCAAGTCATTTCTTATAACACTGGCTCACAGAAACATCTTCAGATTCTTATGTGGAAAGTACTGCAAAGGAAAGAAAAAGATTAGGAGATATAAACACATTTGTCATTATGCACAACATTTTCCTTAAAGTACAAAAAGGAAGGTGCTGTGTAATGAATCTGAATCTCTTCTCTCATGCTCCCAGGAAGATTTAAACATTCTGGGAGAAATTTCCATCTTCTGAAAATGTTAGCTCAGGGGGCGAAGCTCAGCACTGGATTCCATCAAGTATAAATTGACCTATGTATTGGATATACAGCAGAGCTAAATGTTTCCCAATTGCACTTTTGCTATGGCACAGCATTTGCGTTCCTAACAAGTCAAACTAGGCAGATAAATTTGTTGTTTCTCTTGCTAGGACCAAGAGATCCTGATTGTTATCTTCTTTCTATTTGGACTATGATACAGGCAAGCAGCATGCCTTCCTACTGCCATCAGTTTTCAGAAAAACTCCCGAGCATCTTAGCAGGACAGTAAAAGACCATTTAAAAACGGTCTCACTTTCTCTAGGTAGTAATCTCTGTTCAATGTCACGACAGCGTAAACCATATGTTTCTTTCTTTCTTGACTGAAATCAGAAGTGATTATTATGTATTTTTGTATGTAAATACTATAATTCTGGTGCCTACACCAAAAGAAAACTTCAAAGGTTTGGAGTATTTGAGAGGCTGAAGAGTTCTGGATGTACAGTTTTTGGATTTTGTTTTTCAAAAAGAATGCTCTAACTTAATCATAGCTATTTGACTTGAATCAGAAATTCACTGAAGGAAGCTCTGTGGTATGTATTTGGAGGAGATAAAATTTTATGTTCGCAGTGGTCCCTAGGAACTTCATACCTAGGAATTTATTCAATCTGGGTGACACTGAAAAGATATGATGTATAGCAGTCTGGCATAGCCTAAGTATTGTGAAAGCAAGCATACAGTGATGCAAAGAGCTTACTGGCACTAAGGTTTTAGAAAAAAAAATTATAAACATCTTGTTCACAACTCAAGAAATGTCTAGAGCCCCATATTAATCCAAACTCTTGAAAATTTAAACCCCACATAGGCAATATCTAGGAACTAAAAAATCCACAGCATTGTATATGAAAACATTTTAGGCATGACCCCTTAAGAAAACCATCCAAATCCACTTCACTGGAAATCTATTTATTGGAAATTTTTTGTATTTCTATCAGACTGTCATTTTGGCATTTGGAGATTAAGCTTTTTATTAAGAAGCAGCTGAAATATTCTGTGAAAAATACTGACAAAATTATTCCCTTCCACTGTTTTTTGCTAAGCATCTCTTGCCAGTTTGTCACTAGCTCTAATTTTAGTCCTTAAGAACTAGATACTCTGCATTTTGGGACAGGTCTTATGAGATGCACATTTCCTATCAGGGAGCTTCTGTTACTTCAGCTTTAGGCAGGACTGGAGTCAGGACATCAACTGTTATATGGGTAAAGGCCCACAAGGGTTTCAGAAATACTGCATTTCCAATGACATCTTTTTGTTTAATCTGTTGTTTCTCTGTCTAGTTCTGGCAGCTCCCAGGTGTTACTAATGCCATATTCCTCTCAAACTCCATTTCAAATCTTTATAGTATTTTTCACCCTCAGGCATTCAAATAAGCTCAAACTTCCAGGATGATTTATAAAACAATTTCCTGTGGAAAACGTAACCAGTCTTGTAGAACAGAACACTTAGCCAGTGCCAGTTCAGAGTGCTAATACTTCCATTAAACTACAAGCAGCTTCTTAATGATAGCAATTTTGAGTGAAATAAACCTACTGGGATCAAATTTTCTGAACTAGCGACTGCCATTATCATTTACAGCTTACTCAAGCTTCTGGGATAACAGCCAAAAAGGTATATATCTTCTTCCCCGGTCAACGATTAGCAGTGTTTTCTTCTAGTCTTAAAAAAATTCCTCAACCACAGCAGTGCAAATCAAGCAGCAGACTTTACTGCATCTTCATTTGCTTGACAGCAGTACAAAGCTTGCAAAGGCTGTCTGTAGGAGATTAAACCCACACAGGGTCATTAAGTAAAGGTTTGAGAAACGAGTGATGAGATAAGAAAAATCAGTCAACATACAGTGGATGAACTTTAGCTCATACCAGGTCAAAGCCTGGATCACGGTGCCAAAATTAATGCCTGCTCTATATATTAAGTATGCATGATAATATGACAGTTTAAAAAACCCAACATATTGAGTTGTGTGAAAAAAGTGCTTCAAAAACGGAGTGTACATTGTTATAGGAATCTGGCCTTCAAAGGTTTTCCACAAACAGGGTAAAGAAAGTATTCCTCCTCAGTAATTTCATACCTCATTTTAATGACAATGAGATTTTACAGCTGGATAGTTCATATTATACGAGTTCTCAATGTTTGTCAGAAGTCAGGTAAGCATTGGTCCCATGTAACAGAGCAGAGAGAACAAAACGATCTATGCTCAAGCAATGGCAGAGCCAGGGATAAAACCTAACTGCTTTGCATCCTAAATTTCCTACTCTTACGATGTGAAGTAGCTTTTGGTGGGGGGAAAAGGCAAAGAAAAGCATCAGAAATCCTTCACTACAAATAAAAATCACCTGGAGTCTGGTAAGTTAGTCAACATTTTCAAAAGGATCACATACCAGGCGCCAGTATGGTATTCTATGATCAGATATTCAGAAATGTTGATTGCCCATAGCTTCACAGTGAAGTCTCCGAAAACTGCAGTTACCTAGCATCTCCAATTGCTCACTGGCAATCATATCCAAAAATGGCTATTGCTTTGGTTCCTAGGTGTTTTATTTTCACAGCTACTGAGCAGTTGAAAGTATAAATCAAGAGGCACACCTAGGCTTCCTTGAATTTAAAGTTGGAATGCATTCAATTGTGCATAAAAATTGGAGATACGCAAAACCAAATGAAATTATGACTGTCTCTGGACATTGATGGGTTGGTATTTCTTCCATGTGTCTGCTGAAGATTTCAAAAGGGACAATTTTATTTAGATGAAAACATGTTTTCGTATCTTTTTACAATATTAGGAAGACAGTTCAGGCATAGGTGTACCACTGGTTCTTGATCCACTATGAAGACACTTCCTGTGCTTTGCATGTTCTGTATTATATTACATGGCGAAACTGCACAGCCCTGTTTTCAGTTTGGCTGCACACAGCCTATGGTTATCACTGAAGAGGACCGTTACAGCTGAAGACACAGAAGAGAGGAAAATGAGAGGCCATGAATCGAGCTGGAGACAAATTCAGAAAGATAAAAGCAAGCCTTGTTTCATTAAATGAATAGGTAATGTGTCCAAGACTGTTACGGTATAATGAAACTCAGTGAATAGGAACTGGGTCTTATGTGGCAAGAGATCAGCTACAGGAATTGCACTCTTGTCCCATGTCACATGTTCTGTCACATGCTAGCATGCATTGGGTACTATCAGAGAGCACTGGTTAAGTTTCAGTCCCCAGTCAGACCGTGGTGTACCTATTGTGGCATTAAAATTCAATGGATCCCATTCCAAAAGTCAAATCACTGTCTCCCTTCAGAATGCAACATTTACACAGTATTTAAAACATGACAGTAAGCGGCTCAGGTCAGGAAGTTCAGTATTAACAAATATGTCAGTCTATGATGCACTGCATACAGCAAAAATATGACTAAGAATGTCCTCAAAAACTAAAATACCTTTACAGGCAAAAGGACTAGTAAACCGCAATAAGGGAGAGGTATCAAGTCTTTCATACAGATTGGTTTGGACAAAAGTGGTCTCATGACTTTGTCACTTTCTTTTCCTGCAGCTGAAACAGAAACCAAATCAGAGAAACTACACATTCTCTTCTCGGCTTTGAGACTTTTTCCATTTACACCCTCATTTTGCAATATAACTTCAAAGGTTAAAAAACATGTTGCTGAGTTAACAGTCAGAGGCTCTAAACCACTGTTTCAGCTAAAAGGTGGAAGGAAACCCTTCTTTAGGTCATGTCACATCAGGAGCTCCTAAGCCTGAGGATTTCAGAGCTGAATCCTGTGACCCAGCTAATCTCCTGACCTGAAAGGAGACGGAAGTTACCATTTCCCTTGAAACCAAGGATGGAAAAAATCTGCCGTAAATATATACATCGCTGCCTTGAACATCAAGGAGACATCTTGATAACACGAGTTCACCATGTCACAGATACCGACTGAGCAACTGGATTATCAGCCTTCCAATACTTGGTAGCCTGGTCCTTTGAGATTATCAGTGTTGTCAGTGATCCCTCCCTCTCTATTTTCTCTTTACCTAATCTATAACAAGCTCTGTACTTTTCACTTCATCCCTCTTTTTACTCATCTTCTTGCCCTGTTGAGTACCCCGCACTCAGGTCTTTCCACTCATTTCCTCAGCTTCCCAAAACATCACAAACTTGGAGAAGAAAAATAATTATGACAGTCATTCCAATAGCTACAGTGGCAAATATTCCTCTCTGCTACTTTCTCAGGAAATGACTGGGTTGCACAGCATCCTCAGCTTGGAATTCTCAGTCAGCAGTTTGTGAGCCTCTACAACACGGCAGTAAAGTCAGTCATGGCAGAGGAAACTTTGAAACGACAGCTTCTGCTGAGTCTTCAGATCTGCCTTCAATTCTTCACACTTGATCTCTGGTCTCTACCAGATTTTTAGGTACAGTACAGCCTTTTCATTGATTAAAGGAAACTCTACCTGACCCCAGCAGCTTCTATATGAGTAACAGGATAAAGAAAACATTTTCTTAGCTAGAAATATATGCAAACAAAATATTACAATACCTACTCAGCTGAGCCTCACCATAATGATGATACGTATCTTGTTCTGAAAGAGTTTCTGTTGATAGACTTGATTAGTCAAGGAATGCCTGATATGTTTCTAATGTATAAAAGACATTCACATTGACTTTGTAGCATATCCTCTTGAGATGCTGATGCTTCTCAGGGTTCATAGGGGTCATGTCCTCATGCTTTATTGTAGAGTCATTTTGTTATAACGTCTTTCCTTAGAAATTTCATTTACGAAAGAAGTAAACTGTTCTGTGTTCTGCAGGACATTTAAAAGTTCTTAAACACCATTAGCATTAAGATTAGCAGTCCAAATTTTGATCTATCTTAATTCTATCCTAATGTTTAGCCTTATTTCCTATGAAAATACAGTTTATTCAATAAGTCTAACTGTGAGCTTTTTTAGTAACTTCCCCAGTAACTTCTGAATCCTTTGGCAGAATTCAACAACGTGTGACTGAAAGATGCTTAAGATTCTGCCAATTTCCTGCAAACAGGCAGCTGTGTAAAAAAAGAGTCTCTAAGTGTTCCACTTCATAGAAAGATGCAGAATAATTCTGCACCTTTCCAGACATCAGAAAATCTACATAGATGAACCAGTCTTCGCCCCTTAACTGCAGCAAAAAAAAAAAAACTAAACTCCTTCTCAGATATCAGCCAACTAATCACGAGACACAACTCTGCAGAAACTAGAATTTACTAATTCCAACATTCCCAAAACAACTTACAATCATTCTGTACACCTGCTTGCGGTCCAGACAATTGTTGGATTATTTATCTTCCCAAATGTTAGAACTTATCTGTTATTATCAATTATCACCAGACAAACAGCAACACTACCAACTTAACAACAATGTGTATGAACAAAGATTATGAAAAAAACTTTTTCAGGTTTCAAGCATTTACTATTAGACATAGTTAACCCAGACCACTGAAATTTGGGGAGAAATTAGACCTAGGTTTTAGCTTCAGCCTACTCTGCCAGTGGATTCAAGATTCAAATGTGAATTCTTCCCAATCTGGGAGTATCTTATTTTGCTGGCTGGTTCACTGTAATTTCTTAAAGAAGGTCTATCCTTGTATTACTTAAGTAATAGCCTTAAGTATAAGTTTCTGTAGAATGGTTTATTAATGTGTAAAAATAAAAAGTCATTGCCCTTTTCAAAAGTTCTCTTTAAATATGAAACATGCAAGAAAAACTGTCTTAAGATAGCTGGATTTTATCTACAGATTAGGAAAAAACTCAGCAACAAAAATAAAAAATATCAGTTATAAAAAAAAACCCTGGTTAACAGTGGATCGAAGAAAGACTGCAAGTAGGTAATCATTTGAATTGATTTTCTTCTACCAGCATGAACTGCAGCACTATAATGTCCTTTAGCTCTCACCTTCTCAGCACAAAATATCAATGTGTTTCCATGTATATTTGTAACATACACAATATTCACACACATTCCTATTCAGACAGTATGGATCCTTGCTATAGGCTTGAGAACAATATGAATTTGAGCTTATATTTTCCTGAAGAAACCACACAAACAAACAGGAAAAAAAAAAGGAGATAATTAAAAGTCATTGAGCTCTTAGTCTTCAAGTTAGGAGAGAACTGGAATATACTCTAGAAAAGTACACTGAGTCAGGGTAAGAAGTCCTCCTCTAGTCAGCTCTCTGGTCAAGTACTTACGTCTGACATTTCTTGTATTATACTACACAGTGATATCCTAAAAAAATACCTGAAAATATGCAAGAACTCTTAAAACAATACCTGAGAAAATCTGGTGCTTTGGAAATCATGTTTTCAAAATCTGCAAATCCTAGTTTCCCATCACCATCCATGTCAGCTTCTTCTATCACCTTCTCACAAACTAGAGTGATTTCTTCTGCTGTTAGCTCTTCTCGGGTCAGCTTATTGAGGGTTTTTTCCAAGTCTGATTTACAAATGAAGTTATCTGTGTTAAAATCTAAACAATAAAAGAACCAAAGAAAAGATCACCTACAACTCTCATACTCATTTACTTCAAACAAAAAAGGCATACAAAAGCATCCCAATACAGTACCATAAATCTTAAAGGCATAGATTGCTTTAAGCTCTCTGGGAGCCATTTCACTGAGCACAGAGAACATATCCACAAAATCATTGAAGCTGAGGCTCCCCTCTCCATCTTCTGAGAAAGATTCCACAATCCTTTCCTTGAAGGGATTCTCCTGTGAAAAACAGATATATATATATATTTTTTAGTATTTGGAAGATCAAAACCCCTGCAGACTCCCTGTTAATGAGTATTTAATTCCATAGTTGGCTCTTTGAAGACAACCTTTTTCTTCCAAAATGCATATAAAAATTTACATTTGCATGCTTTAGCAGAAAGTGTCAGCAGAACCTCCTGCTGCATAGTCCCACATATCGCCCAGATTTTCTCAGCTCCATCATTATTCATTCTCTCTAAACTGGTGCTCATCTCCTTTCTCCTGTGTGGAACACATGCTTTATAAATGTTAGGCTGAAGGTATTAAGAGTGTGAAGATCATTTGCACGTAACAGGTTCCTGACAGGGTGTCAGGCTGATGCTGTGAGGAGGGTTACAGCTCCTACATTAAGAAGCTAGCACATACGAACAGGGGATGGCAGGAGGGGAAGGAAACAGAGACACCAAGGTGGAAAGCCAATGAAACAAACAGGGTCTTTATGCCTTCTGGTGGCACCTGACTGAAGGCTGGAGGAACAAATATTATTTATGAAACCAGCTTAAAAAGTAAATATCTGCATTCCATACCTGACTGACGTGGAACCATCAATCAATCATCAACCAAGCCATGTCTGTTCATTAAGGATGCAGAGTTACATCCCAGTAGAATCTTATAGAAAAGTCTTTCATTTTCACTCTGATACATGTCAATGTCCAACCTCTGGTTGAACTGACTACAAATTTCAGAGTTTTAAACGAAATTTCATCTCCGCAGGAGATGATCCTAAGATCCTTTTCTAGCACCCTACGAACTCAGCTGGTGCCAAGGCTACTTCAAATAAGACAATATTCTAAAGCCATAAACACACAAGCAAGCATAAGAAAAGCTGCTTTAGTACTCTGAAGTCAAAAATAAATGGTTTTTATAGTAACAAAACATCATCTTTCTCACAGCTATATAAAAACCCAAGATGAACTTTTAGCTACGTCTATAAAACTGGGAAAACCAATTCAATTCAGTTGAATATGAATAAAACACACAAACATCATTTGGGCTGTGAGCAGCATCTCAAAGCTGTTCTACAGATCTTATCTGAAGCCAAGACACTGGTTAACATATCGATCTCCTATAAATGTAAAAAGATTCGGTGGTGGCATATCATGTTCATTATTTTTAATATGCATGCAGTATTTTATTTGACTTTAAAAGAAGCAGTATTGTGAAAGCTCAGAGCTCAAACATATATCCATTTAATTTCTTTTTTTCTGTAAGTTTAATTAGCTAACAGGTATTCATAAGCCATCCAATTATTTAAAATGAAATTTCATAAAACAGCTATATTTAAGAGATAAATCACCAGAAAATTATATTTTTCAGTTTACTTGAATTCTTTCTTGATAATTCACACACAACATATGCATCTATAGAACGTATTTTCTGCGTACCTGTGGAGACTAAAAAAATACAAGCAGCACGTACAAAGCAGAGTTACGTGAACAGATTGATGTTTTATATTTATATAGTATCCTTCATCTTAAAGGAACATAAAGTACCTTACAAGAATTGGGCTACTTACCACTAATACGCAGCTGCCTCTGAAGTGAAATTCAACAACTGTTAAATGGTGTGCAGCAGCTTACAACAAGAGCTGAAGATAAAGATGTTCAACTAAAATCTCAGGGGGAACTTGGAAGCATAATGAAATTTGTCACTCACACAGAGCTAACATTTAAGATACATTTTGTTATAGCTTCAAAATAATGAAAAGGTTTTAAGGATTCTTGTTAAAAGACAAGCATAACATACAAAAGCTTAATTTGTCTAAGAGGAACATGAGGTGTGACTGTGCAGATGGACATTTCAAAGAACACCCAGTTCCTGGAAAGCAGCATTCCTTTTTACTTCAGGTGATTGGTCAATGTGTAGATTCACACTATGGGATGACCCTTTGCAGTGTCTAGTTCCAGGATGCAGGTACAGAGAAACGGTCAGACATTTGAATACAAGGCATGGATTGATCAAGGCTATACCTCACCTACATACATTTGGCAAGTCATGTCACCCGGCAAATTTAAGAACGGATTTCAGTGGCCATCCCAGCTGGAACTTTGAGATACTTTTTCATAGAAGCTCTACTGGCCATTCACATCCTCAGAGAGCATATCTGATTCTATCAGGAGGTTTCTATTTAACAATAACAAAGCACTCAGGATACATCAACTATCCAGTGAGATGTCTTTGGGTCTTGCAGTTTTGCACTCCAGGACTACTTCCATGGTAGAAATTAGTTGGAGTCTGCCAAAATGCAAATATCCATCTAATGACAAACCATGTAGGTGTGTGTGTCAATCTTCTGAGGATGGGTGAGATCTGAGAAGAGACATTGGAAACGTAATTCCCTGAGACAATCAAGATTCAAAATTCAAAAAGTAACCTTGACCAGAGATCTTAGCACTACTACATGCCAAGACGTCTCAAGTCTTTCTGGCTGAGATAATGGCCAGGAATAAGGCTGTTTTAATGGATAGGTGAAGTAGGAACCACAAAGCCACAGGCTCAAATAACAGCTCATTAAGGTAGTCAATACTAAATTCAAATTCTCCTGCAGCGTTCGATGACTGAAGTAATTCCACAATATGGAGCATGCCTACAGATTTCAAAGGGTACGAGATTAATGAGCTCATTGTGCTCTGAGCTGAATATGTAAGGCTGAGCTCACTGTTCAGATGAAGACAAAACCAGGCCAAATAAAAATAAAGAAGAAATTAAGTAGAGTAGAAAAGAGGGATTCCTGAAAATAAAAAGACAACAGGCTCAAAAAAGCAGAAGAGTCATATCTCTCAAGAGTTTCAGAATGAAAAACAACACTCCAGAATTAGCCAGATGGCTGAGAGAAAGTCATTGTAAAAGGATACGTAATGATCACTCATATCATGTGCATGATGTGTAGAGGAGGTATAGCGACGTGCATCTGTGGGTACTAAGGCTAAAGTATCTGACCTGAGTGCTTGGAAATATGCCTGCTTGTGACATGAATATACATACAGGCACTCAGTGGAAAACCATTGATTCTATTGTTTCAAATTGTCAGTTTATTAATAAGGCAAAGAAAGATTCAGTTGGGCTGAAATACATGAAAAAGGCCCACTTTCATCCTAAAAAGCACATAAAAAAATTGGTGTATCTGTTAAACGTTTAATATTAGAGAATGCTAAATATCAGAGTGGAGGAGAAAACACGTTAGGAAAATTATCTGGTTTATTTCTAAAATACTATATTGCTTTCTTTGGAACAAACCTCATCAGAACTAAATGTCATGGTGACAGTTCTAAACTGACATCTCAGAGGCAGCATTGGGTAACAAACAGGGAGCACACAGATGCAAATATCCCTATCAGCAGTGAATATCAAACCCAGGACTTTCTGCATTAGAAATCCTAGGCATGATCTCTCTGACTGAGTAAGTATATTGCAGTTGCGTAAGAGGAATTATCTGTTTGGCATGTCAGAGATCTTGAAAATACAGATGAATTAACAATGAATTAAATGGACCTAAGCATACTTCTGAAGTAACTCTTTGCCAAATGGATCTCTAAAACCTAAATGAAAAATAAAATCTTTCCTCATATTGATTTCTTTCCTTTAACTTTCTCATATTATGTGTCTTCAGGCAGTATATCTGTGGTTTACACAATGGAAAGTATTAGCTTACCTTCACAGATACTTTTCACATCCTTTCTGTAATTTCATTACCTCTACTCTAAACAGCACAGATTAGGGTTCCATCATATTTAAAGGAAAAGCCATGGGGGAAGGGAGTAAAGGGGAAAACGATACTGTTCCTTCCTAGATCGTTCTCCCTTAAGCACTAATTGTTTGAAAAAAGAATCCTTTTAAGACTAGAAACTTACACTTGTCTTGTTGAAAAGCTTTTTCTGTCCTCTCACAATAAAAATGAGAGGGGACACAGAAACAATAGAGAATTGTTACAGCTAAAACTCTGCTGTTTTGCAGATTGATGCTGCTGTAGTGGCTTGAGACAATCCTCCTAAATGTGCCATCCATCTTTTTAATGATCACTTTTTCTACTCAGATAATTGTGTTTCTATACATTTTTTAATGTAATGTTGCATCTATTCCAACATAGAGATGTAGAACACCTGACAATAAAACATAACCATCAGTTTCCTAAGAAACTATTATAGGGTTTATTCCTGAGATTGCAGCTAAATCTTACCAAGTCACTTGTTATTTTCCCCTGTCCTCCAGTTTCCATTACAGGCTCTAGGAAAGCACTGCGTTGTCCTTTTGCCTTATCCGTTTTGTAGCTTGATGAATTAATTTGAAGCACTGTATCCTATTTTCACAAGCTGACTGCATTTTGGAAATAAGAGGTTGCAAGTAAAGCTGTAGGATAGGTCAAGATAACTAAGCTGGAGAGGCTGGACAGTCATTACAAAACGCTTCTCAGTTTTATATCCACAGAAACATGATGATCATTTTCTCTTTTGTGTTTGGACATAAGTCCCCACTGACATTAGGGAAGATATTTAAATGCACAAAGCAGTCTGCTTTGCAGACTAGTGAAAGCCAGAATCCCTTTGAATGCTTTAATCAGGACTTGTTCAGAACTGATCAGAAGCAAACCTTTCTCAAATTTCAGGAGTTATTCCTAGAAAAATAGAAATGAACTCTTATCCATCAAACATTAATATAAAAATGGCTAAATTGTTCATTACCAGATCTTCATAGGAGAGGCTGATGCTTTGGAAGGGAAGCATAATAAGTGCAACAGCAAATCATCCCTGGAGCAGATAAAAGCACGTCTTTGTTGTTTTTTTTTTTCCTTTTCTTCTTCCTCAAAATCAGGAATATTTTTTTTCATGTATAGATGATTATATTCATGTCAAACTTCTCTGCAGTGCCTACAGGGTACTGCAAACCAAGGCTACCATACAGCTAAATTGATATGTTTACATCTAAAAGAAATTATCGTGTCATTCTGTCAGAAAGCAGAAATGTGAGACAGTTCAGCGATGAGCTTACCTCTTTACTGAAGGCTGTACTATGGTCACAACAGCCAAATAACCAAAGATTCTGGTTACATATGGAATTGCTTAAATATTACAGAACATAATAGTATATCATGGGAATACAAGGCATTTTAACAAAAACTGATTCACTAACTATAGCAGGAAACTGCAGACAATACTGGTAAAGACCATCAAGCAGGTACAGATCTGGAGTTCAGTGGAGAGAAAATGGCCCTCACTTACTACACTTGGAGGACGTACAGTGGATTGAGACACACAGTTAAAAAGGGGCTTCAGAGAAGCAAGAAGAGTGGTCTGAAAGGGGTAAAACACCCCATCGTAACTAGAAACAACTAACAGGATGCAAAGACAAGGAAGTTGGGATGAACTGCAGGCGAAGATTGGCCAGAGCAGGGGTGGAGGCTTGGGAAGAGTATCAACCTGCTCTCTTAGCTGTCATTGCCCGTTACATGGAAAGCTTTGAAACTGAGGACTCATTGAAATGACTTCTAAAATTCCATCCTTTTAAAATTGTAGGAAGTATTTTCATTTTATTTTGAAGCAACTCGCATGCATTCATGTTTAAACTTACCAAAAATAGGGTGCTAACATTGGTTCTGAAATGTGTGATCGATTCACTGTTCCCTGTGTGTCCTTCCTTTCTCCTGACTGATTCCTGTGCCTGCTGGTCATTCTGTTTCAGTAGTGTGTCGATTTATGAACTACCTTACTCACCACTGCAGCTAATGACAAGGCCTGCGAGGATCAATGAAGCTACTGCGTGCGCCAAAAAGAGAAGGCAACAGACTGTAAAGTGAATGAAACAAAAATGGTTCCCCTCCAGGAAGTCCTTTTATGACCAACTCCTCTCAGCAGGATTGCTCTACACTACAATAACCAGAGACAGGCGATACACCAATTTGAAGATTCTGACAATTAGGGACGTATGTGTCACAAAGGTGGCCACCCACCCACTTCGACAGATCATACGTGATCTCTATCATCAGGTTACATTCCCACATCTAGCTCTGTGGAAATGACAGGGATAATGTGAGTGAAATCAGTTTTGTTTTGAAATAAAATCACTTTTGCTTTCTACACGGTCTCATACTGAACAGCCCATATCATTGCTACACTTCCGCAATATTAGTTACTGCAATCTCACAGGTGCCCATATGCCCTTAAGTTAATTTATTAGATTGCTGCTTATGTAACCAAGATTGTCAAAATTAGAGAACAGAGACTGCAACGAAAGAGATGGAGTAAACTAGCGGTGTTCAATTCAGTGTAATGGTAGACCTAATAAACTTAAGTATCTGCCACTTCTTTATTTATTTATTTCTTGTCCTGACTTTCAACTTTTAAGAATCATGAGTTAGTGAATAATTCATTACCAATTAAAGTGAGTGATCATCAGCATTTTTTTTTCCTTTGAACACAAAAATCCTGGCTCAAAACATTAATGCGTGAGATAAAGATCTTTCTTTATAGTAGCAGAATCTAATTTAGAAAAGTGCATTATTGATTCTATCCATTTGTCAGAATCTGCAGTGGTATTGAGCTCAACATTGCCAGTAACTAGAAATGTAATGTGTATATGAAAAAAGCCAGGTGCATTGAAATTATCAGTAATTTCATTAAAATTCAATAGACATTTAGTTCATTTATTTCTATTTTAAGATTTAAATATTGGCTTTGTCTTCACCTTGATGAAAATTTACTGAAGAAAGAAAATACCTTAACGATTTACTTAGCAGTCTGGTCAAGTTGCAAAGGCTAAAGATATTTTTTTCTTAATGTATGAGCTGGAGTTACTACCTAGATTGCTTGGAAAATGAACTCTAGGGGAAAGACTCTCTCCCCCTCCCCACCATCTGCACAGGAAATTGCAAAATGCTTCATGACCAAGATTGACCCTGGTTTATAACTGGGATCCTAGGTGGCATTTTAATATCTTTTAGTGTTAATGTTTTGAAAGAGTCATGAAGGAAGATCTAGTCTCCTCTAACTGATATTTTACTGGAAACAAGCTCACTAGTTATTGAAAGCACTTTCTCTACGAACTGCTAGAATTACTGAAATAAAATGAGTGCTTTGACAGCAATATTTCTAAGATTCTTCCACAGGCTTATGAGACTTGGGAGAGAATTATTTTAAAATTTGACACTGAATTTTGTCCTGCTATTTTCATAAAATCAAGTTTCATTACCCTGAAGACATCTTCTAAAGCAGGGTCAGAAAGCCTCACAGACTTGATGTGGTACAAGAAGATAGATTATGATCCACTTTACTTACGGAAGTCTATCAGGAAGTCTATTATCATTACCACCTAAGTTTGCTAAGGTAGCATGATGTGCTCCTGTATCTCAAAATCTAATCATGGTCCAGTATAAAATTTCTGGTTTTTATCTCAGCTTAAGTACCAGGATGTCTTGTAAATATAGTAGTCTCCCATCTCTAAGGTTTTCATAGAATGAGCTGTTCCTTAAGTGTTCAATCCTGTATCACTGAAGCAAAAAAGAATGTGTATGATTATCGTTTCTTGCTTTCTTTTCTGACCTTAGCCTGGATTTTTCACAAAGCAACTATCAGCCATCTGGCAGTTAAACTCTTCAGAGTCACATAACTGAGCCAGAGAATTTCATATTGTGCTATCAAGATCCTAGAGATAGTAACATAAAACTTAAGGAATACTGATTGTTCATACCAGAAGTGCCAGTACAAGCACCTAAGACACTACAGTTATGAATGAGTTGCAGACATGTTACAGAGATATAAAACTACTTGCAATAAATGGATGAATGAATCAAAAGCCCTTAAGGATGATACATTTTATCACGAAGATAAGAATTCAATATTTATGCATAAACAAAATAACAGATGGCTGAAAACAATCAGAACGCTTCAAGATGCTCCCACATATTTAGCCTTTGTGAAGCCCAGGCTATTTCATCCTGCCAGCTACTAAAAAAACTAATTATTTTATATTCACGTAGGTAAGACCATTAATAATTTTTGTTGTATTGTATTCCATACAACACTAATTTGCATTTTTATATACAGCTGTCCATCCAACATGACATTACTTCAGTAAGTCAGGCAAATAGGAGTATTTCAAGATGAAGAATCGTCTTCCTTTTGTACTAGCTGCTGAGCTTCAAATGACTAGTTCCAGGTAACTGTTAAGAGCAGGTCCTTTAATTAAATAATCTCAGACAAATCTCACTGGGGCATTAAGAATAAATCCAACGGATCTAGGGATTGCTTCTAAGGGGAAAAAAACAAATATATGGGAACTGTCATAATTGTGAGTCCATCCAGCCCACCAGCCTAACTCTAACTGGAACCAGTAGCAGATAAGGCAAGAATTTAAAAAAAGAGGGCGATATATATGCAGTGATCCTTCCCATAGTATATTCTGAGACTAGTGCAATGAGCATTTCAGGGACATCATGAGTTAGATATTACATCCAGATCATAAAACTTAATAGCAATCTGTGGAATTCTGCTCTATACAAGCACTTAAATGATTTTTGAAGACTAACGCTGTCTTTGCCGAAATGTCTTGTGGCAATGAGTGCCTCGACATATTCACATGTTATGTCAGCTGCCTGTCTGTCTGTAATTTCATGCAATACTTCCTTGTCCTTGGGAAAAGTAGTGCATAATTTTTCTCTATTCACCTGTTGGTATTACTCATCCGATCCCATGATCTCGTAGGTAGGACAAAGACGACTTAGAGCAAGCATTCCAATTCCTAACTTTTAGCTCCACTGAGTAATTTAACACTACACTTCAGAATACAGCCTAAGGGCCTAATTAGGTTTGCTTGTGCTAGCAACTTCTTGCAGGCTACTGATTTTGATGCCTAATTAGGTCTTAAATCTAATTTTAGATAATCAAGTTTGAAATCTTTGTTGCTATCTCCAAATCGGACTCAATTTGAGTTAACTAAAACACAGGACATTTTTGCAAAGTATTGTTAATTTTGCCTGTTGCCCGATTTCCTTATTTGTATAATAAGAAAAAATGATACAAACATTTATGTTACACAAAACTTACAAAATATTTATTATATGTTAACCATTCAGATATCTTATATCTTATGCAATTGAATGAATTTAAAAGAACTTTTCAGCAAGATCTTTATACCCCCTATTTTAAAGTTCCATGAATACTTCTCTAGATATGCTTTTTTCATCATTAAGTACACAGGCACATAATTTAGGCTCTTTCATAGACATTTTGATACATTTAAACACATAATATTGTTGAAAAATGATGTTTTCTTGAATGCTGCTGATACTAGAAGTTCATATATAAAGAAACCTTGAATTACACTACTTTCGTATCCTGTTCCTACTTCACACTGTGTAACATAATGGGCAAAGATGAGAAGAATTTTTTTTTAAACTACAGTACCTGCATGATTTGTTAAACATCATTCATTTTATTTGAGGTGAGCTAGGAAGGGTCAACTTTGAAAGCTGCAGAGGAGAGAATTACACTTTCACCCGTGGCAGCCAAGGACACATACTTGGAACATGCACACAGCTGATACGAAACCAACCTGGAGCTGGATTCTAGTTAGGGTTGGGTTATGCAGCTTTAGGAGTTAAAAGGCTGAATAGCGTTCAACCAGCTGATGAAAGAACTATTTTGTAAGTTCTAGGAACAACTCATAGCATATCACAGGTTTCAATTCTATAACTATTTAAAGAATAGTGAGGTATACACCAATTTTATTCCTGTACTATGCAATATTGTTAAGCAAGGTCATTAGCAGAACAGCCCTACCAAAATCCTTGTCTATTAATGTTTAATAAGTCCGCGTAGATGTGTTATGTTGATGACATTTATGGCTTTTATGATAGAATTAATGACATCTAAAGTTTTACTTCCATTTTTTTATTTATAAAATCTTAAAATTTATAAATTCTTTAAATTAAGTGTAATTAGCTACATCTTCATCTACTTTATTACGGGGCCAACTCATCATCAGAAAGAGTATAAACATATACTAGGATTTTGCTGAAGAATCCCATGCTTAGTGTGAAAAAGAATACTAAATTATTTCTCAGTTTCTTCAGAAACCCAAATTTCTAAGCTGTACATAGATGTCTGGTAAATCACAGTCATAACTGAAGGATGAAAATTTTTCAAAGGTCTTCTATTGAACTAAACACTTATATGCATTTAATCTCAAATGTTTCCATTTATATGAAATGCTGGTCAAACACTTTTTAACAAACATTCTTTAGAGTGAAATGTACTTCTTGTTCAATAAATGGTATTGTCCCAGAATCAAACATGCAGTAAGTGTGGTGCTAAAGGAACAAGGAGTTCTGTGAACTTGAAATCTAATTCAAACATCTTTCACTTTATGTTGACTTAACCGCCTCCCCAACTGAATTTCTAAAGCACAGCTTTATGCTTGTACTTTTTTCCCCCCCAAATATTCGATATCTTACAACATTAAGGAAGAATTTCTAAATCATTAAAATGAAATGGAAGGCCATCAATTACAAGTTTTTTTACGGCATTGCTCTTAAAACGTTTAATAATACTTCATGCAACTATAGCGAACATACAGTTGTTTCTACATGATAGTAATTTAAAGATGTCAACTAATTTGCATATCTGAAAAAGAAAAATAGACCGCAAGACCAAAGACAACATAATTCAATGAACTGTTTAAAAAATAAATGCTAAAAATCCATGTTTGTCCTGTTAAAACCATATTCCATTGTTGAACTGACAAAATAATAAAACCAAATACTGTCTCAATTTCGCACTGATTGCTTTATGCCTACTGCTTCTCTCATTTGTAGTTACATGGACTGTCTCTCTATTTCCTATCATGTAATGACGTCATGAAAAAAGAAAACTCCTGGTAATTAAGAAAAATAATATTCATTGTGTGCTTTTGCAGCTGAGGAAAAAAGGGAAAATCTTTACTTTTGATCAGCAATGTTCTGCACACCTCTGGCAAATTTCCTATCAACACACTGAGATAAGAACTTCTGATTGCTAACCAGCTCTTCACACAGAAATCCCACTGGCTTCTAAGGGATCGGTACGTACAAAGTTTGCTAGATTTAGTTTTATTTCCTACTCATTTCCTTTAACATCTATCACAACTATCTCTGGACGAAAGACATCTACCTAAATATTTTCCAGTTTCTGGGGCTGGTTTTGCCCTTGAGCAGAAACAGGAAGGGGAAGACCTCAGCATGCCACATTGCTTCAGGATATCAAACTCACTTGGCAAAACCTCTGGCAGATGCACTACATAACTTAAGAAGATACAGTTTGTAAGCAGTCAGAAGTGATACCTTTAGCTCAGGCATGTTTATTATAAGCTGCATAGGTAGTTTAACATCTGGGTCCTTTGTATAGTCCATGGGCACAACGTTTGGTGCCATTTCATGGTATCGGCCATGCAACCTGTAAACAAGCAGAAAAAAACAGCCAATAACCAATTTTAAATAACCAATTCCATTCATACAGTAATCAGACACAAATTTGTCTTGCAGCTCTAATTATTATTTTTAGTGCACAAATCTGAGCCCACCAAATTCCCATCTTTTTTGGGGGAAAAAAAAAAAAAGAGGGCTTTGATGCAGTATCCAGCATAACTGCTACTAACACCCATGAGTAACTTGAGGTGTTACACACTAGGTGTATATAACATTTAAGCACTGTATAGGTACATGCACAGAAGTAGGCCTGGACCAATGTACTAACACTGTGAGTATAATCCAGGGATCACATCTCAGTGCAGAATATTGGTGGATCTGCACTATGCAAGAAGAAGTTGTTTAACAGCTCAAAGAATTTAAAAGCCAAACAATATGCAACTATGATGCTACAGACAACAGTATCCCTGGGAGACCTTACTTCTGAATTAAAAAGGCCGTTTTCCTATCTGTGCCTCACTAACATAGCAGATTTAGTCTTGCAATCCTAGCACTGGCTGACACCAGCCCACAGACCATTTCCACTTCATTCCATTTCACATAGTTTTGTTTCATTCTTGGCTCAGCTTATTCATCAAACCAGTATATTTTAAAGGCAACAAACAGTGTTTTTCCTGAGAGATGCAAGTCAAACGTTCATAAACCTAGTTTCACTCTCTAAAGCTTGCTTTTCATGCTAACAGTATTGTTACAGTTTTGGTAAGGGAGCTGGGAAAGGAAGAGTCAAAGGCCATGAAACACATCGATGTTTCTAAAGGCTTAGAAGCTGAATACCAGTAAATTATAAAAACTGTCTCAGTCTCACGTACAACCTGGGCAAAGACTGCACAAATGTTTCTAAGACGTTACTTCCAACTCTTAATTGAATTAACTTAACAAGTGTTAATCCCACCCTTTATTTGCTGTCTCCAAATATTCCAGTGAATGAGTTCAAAAGCATGGCCCAAAAGCCAAGAGAAAACAGCCATGTGTAAAGAAAACATCAAATTAAGCGGGATGCAAATTTTAAAACTATCTTAGCACATTTATTCTCACTGGGATGCTCACTCAAACTAGGAATAGAAACATTTGAAGTAAAATGGCTATCCAATTCAAACTCACCAATGGATCTCAAATTTTGAGCTCTCAAACAAACTACAGACAGAAATTGCCTGGTAAGTAAAATATTACCTTTCTAGAAGCAATTCATATGTTAGAGATATTAATTCTACTGATTTTCTGATTTTATTGGATTCCAGTGATACCTCATTCTAGTGGACAAGTATCTAGAATCCAAGATTCTGTCAAATAACAGCACAAAAAGGTTGGAGAGGGAACACATATATCCTAGTGCTCAAAGATTAGTCAGAGATCAATATATTTAGCATGAATGTATGACTTGCCAGTCCTTTATGAAATACCACATGTGTAAAAAGAATAGGAAGGAAGAGTAGGTAGTTGCTGTTCACAGAAAACTTAGAAAATGTCATGTACTATAAAACATAATTTTTATCACATGTGAAAATTGTCTTACACCTAATTAATAAACTGCATAGGGCAGAAAGTCGTCATTTTGCCATGTCTTATGTACTAACACAGAGTATTCTGGTCTCTCATTAGGTCACATGTACTACTTATATATATTAAAAAGCTATATTTATTATTTTGTGACTTATTTTCATTTTAATAAAAAAATCCTGCCGGCTCACTAGGTATACTAACAATTACAAATGGAGATTAACATGCTTTAAACAGCAGAACATAAACAAACCATTAATACAGGAAGTAATGCCTCACCAACCCCTTCAACGTTCCAGCTTTAGCTTCAGCAACCCCTCAGCAGCCCCACGAGAAACTGAGCTATTTCAGATTTATGTGGGTAATGAATTTCAAGGAAAGAATAATCTACAGGCATCTCTCTTCTCAGCACCTCTTTGGTCATGATTATGATGTGTCACGAAGAACACAGAAATGGAACATAGAAACATGTTTTGTCTGGCTCTTAGGAAACTAATGTCTTTACAGTGTGCAGCAATATATTGTGCCATACAGGAAATTAAATATCCACTGATCTAAGCATATTTCAGCTGCTTACCACAGCTCACCCCGACATTTCATAAATACTGTGTAATTCAAGATGCAATAGCCATTTCTCACTCCAGCAACTGATTTCTCTGTTGTAAAACAGCAGCTACAAAGATGCCCCTAAATACAACAGAAAGAACAGCTTAAAAGCACTTAAGGAAAGCAAACCTTTCAAATCAAATATCCATCTAAAGATTTTTTTTTTTAAAGCTAGAATACTGAAATGGTGATCTAGTCTTCACAAAAATAAAGCATTCATCATTGGAATAACTTGACCATTGTGGACAACATTTCAAAACACACTAGCTGGCAATGCCTGCTTATTTTAACTGCCAAGATTTTCTTCTCTACTTTAATATTAGACTTTTCTGTCTTTGCTCTGCCTCCTCCAACTGGACTATGATTACAGACATTGAGTTGGGCATCTTAAAGGAGTTCTCCACAATGTCTTTCAGAAGACATGGAAGGGATTGGAACAAAGTGATCTGTGTTTTGTAGTTTACTAAGTTTGTCATATTAATCTAAAACGCAAGGTATGGAATTTCTCTTAGTTTTCAATAAAAAAAACTCTGAACAAACCTCTTGTTCGTAAAAAAAATTAGCTGAGTCAATTTCTACTGGGAACAGACGTGACAGAAAATGTGGGAAAGTATTGTTACTGAAATACAATCATATCACAAGAATAAATAAACACCTGTTAATGGTAACGAAACAGCCACAACAGTCTGAATTTAAAGTTACTTTAGTACTGGGAATAACACAGTGCTACAATAGAGACTGAATACTAAGATGACAAATAAAAGGTACTTATTACAGGTGCATAAAGAAGCACTTCATTGTCACCACTGTGACTCACAGTGATCTGGTACTCAGTACTATTTTGTTAGAAATATTAAAGCTTCTTATGATGCTCACCAAATTAAGTAAGAAATTTTGAAACGATATCTACAGAGCAAGCAATATTATTCTAACACAAGAAATACCCTTGTAAGTCACACAACAGGTTGCAATGCTGTGTCCCAGATGCCATTTGCTGTGAAGCAACAATCTCATTTCAGTGACGGAGGCTTAGAGGGACAGAGATCAAAGAGAGGGCACAGTCACAGCTCTTACCAGCTGCTTCCTGACATTCCTTTTCTCAGGACAAAGGTTTAGTCTCTTTATAACATGCAGTATCAATGCAAATTAAATCCATCATTTCTTGCTGACAGAATTCACCATCTTGTCCACAGAAATTAACACAACCTATTTATACTGAAATTAATCCAAATCAGTAGCTGAAAGAAGGATCTGATTTTTCAACTGGAAGATATTGTGTTAATTGCAAGGCACTTAGCAGGAGCAGTTAGGTTTTGTATTAGATCTTAGAACTGCTTTTCTTGTCCCCCAGATATCAACTAATTTGTGCCTTCTATAAGTATAAGCCCAACAAAAGCACTCCTACCTTACTGTGGAGAAGGCACCTACATTAACTGTAAAGAATATAGTGTGTCCACCTGATGGCACCGTGGTAAGTACAACTACCCAAGACTGATGCATTCTCTCTTACTGTGTTTTTATTACTACTTCAGACATAAGAGTTTTTGCAATTCCTTCAAGAAAAATGATACTACCCTAGCACACTTACACCTCCATGCAATATAAATACACTAATTTCAGAAAGCACCTCTAAGAAAACATTCAAAGCATCCCTCTGAAGTGAGTAGGTTTTAACTAAAAACATTGCCAAAGGACACAGAATAAAAACACATTCCTTTGGAGTGCTGCCACAGATTACAATAAAACTAATTCCTCTTTCCTTTCTACAAAGAGTTACAGCCAGAAACATTGTTGAACACTACAGTTGTTGACAGAACTCACTTAATTTTTAGATTCAGAAAGGGAAATGCATGCCCAGGGACAGGAGGTGGGGAAAAAACCAAAGCAAGAAAACAACTCCCCCTGCCAAATATCTTTACTGTAACATATGTATGTCCCTACCTATACATGTTAATACATGCAGTTTTATTTATTTTTTAAAACACACCTGTGTTTTATTCAGAAACACCCACAATGCAGACAATATTTATTTTTACAGAAATCTGTTAAGATGATATGTTCCCAGTCTGTCCATTTAAAGTAAAGTCTTTCTTTTATCTCTGAAGGTGAGCAGAAAGGAGCTGCCAGGCTCTAGCAACCAGCCTTCCAGCAGTGCCTCAGGCTCAGCAGGAGCCTGCTAGAATTAGCTGGAAGGCAGAGGATGGACACAGAAATGTGCAAGTAATTAACAGCAGATTTGAGGGCAGCTCTGATATCCTGTTCTCCTCCCACTAACTATTCCATTAATTCACCAAATTGCTCAAAGATCTGTAGGTATAAGAGCCTTCCACCTGAGTGGATTTCACACTAAAGCATCCAAATGAGTCTGTAGGAAGTGGCTGTGATCCAACTCCTGCAAACTAAATTACAGCAATAAAATAATCTTTCACATGCTTTTATCTGCAAGGATCCTACAACTCTATTTGTGATAGCCTTATTACATAGCATGATTAACCAATATTACAATGAAAAAGGCCAAAAGATTTCTCTAGCTTAGGTTCCAAAACCAACATACGCTATGTTGCACAAGCTCCGTTATCCTTCGTAATAAAACAAAAAAAAACCCCAACCAACCGAACAACAACAGAAAATAGTAACACCTTTTCCCACTGAAAGTTCTTTATGCTGGAAAGTTCTTCAGGGACACCATGCACTGATTTATGACAAACTAAGCACTGGATTGCCAGTCTCTCAAATGACCAGGTTTTGTAGAAAACAGGTAAAAAAGTAAGAGAGCTGCCTCAGCCTCTTACAGGATTCTGAGAAAGCCACATATCACAGTGAAACACACGCCCTTTGGCATGAGTTTCAGCAACACTTCTGTTTACTTGAATAACCTACGTTGCACTGGGTGAATATTTACTTTTTGGTGAGGAAACTGGATGCATTTCTGATCAATTATTCTATAACACAATGTAAAGATCAGTAGACATGAGAGTTATTTACACCCATAATCCTCCTGCCTTTATGCAATACGTCACTACATCAATTTGTCATACCACTGCCATACTTGGACCAAGTCCTATGACCAATACTGTGAGTCAGACTCAGTAATCATCTCCCAAATGCTGCACCACTTGGCACTGTACAGATTACTGACTGTTCTGACATGTCTCAATAACATTAATTACTAACTGTAAATAGAAAAGAAACAAACCTCTATGGTAAAGGCTCTAGTATTTCTCCTGTTCTTATAGAAGTAGAAGGCACTTCAGATGACTTGAACACATCAGGAGCAGTTGTGACCTAGAGAGGAAAGGCTTTTTGTCCTTTTACTCAGCATGCCCCTCAAAACAAGAGGCATATCTGTAAATAACCTAAAGCTGCTTTAGCTATCTGCCCTAGTCACAGAAACATTTATGTCTTGTCAGGGGAGCAACGTAAGGTTTTGCAGTGCTGTCTGAACACATATAGATTTGGAAAGGCTGGCATTACCACATACAGACCATTATGTATATTTAGAAGCCCAAGACCTGCAACCAGCCTCCTGTCTTTGCAGTAGTCACTACAGATCCTGCAGTGATATTTGCTTCAAAAAATTCTTCTGGATGCATGCAGAAGCATTTTCCCTCTCTTTGTTGCCAGGATGCCTTATTTACTCTGCATGGAAGAAGGAGAGGAAAAGCTGGTGGTCTTTACTAATTATCTTCCTTCCCACAGATGAGAGTGTGCGAGGGAATGTAGTGGCAAATTTAATGACGAATTTAATTTATTGATGATGCCCTGTCCCCGCAGATTTTGGTATATGTTTAAGCTTAATGTACTATATCCAAGGATTAAGGCTGTGATTCTGTATCAGTTTAATCCAGTCTAAACCCAAACTGCTAATCTGCCCTTCCAGAAATTTCAAGCCCACTCACTTCCCTTGCATAAGCACTAACACTTAAGAAACTGCAGTGGGTTCAGGGAACTGATGTGTTTGAAAATACAAAAGTTTTCACAGTCAGCTCCTTGAGGTAACTGATGCAGTTGCAACAGCAGCACTGTCTGTGCAGGTAAATGGAGGTATACTTTTTCTATTGAATTAATCAATTAAATAAGGGCAGAATAAGACTTACCCCTCTAGGCAGTTTTTAAATCAACTCAGCTCAGCTGTCCATTAACCACTGAAAACCAAAAAAGCTGTGTTCAGAAAAAAAAAACCAAACAAACACCACAGTATTGCCTCCACAGCCTACTTTTTGTTTATGCTAACTTTCATTCTTCCGCTTGGGAGTATTTTACATGGTAAAAAATGTGGGTCAGATTCTGCCCCCACTTGGCAAGTAACGCCCTGGAGTCAGCAAGGGTGACACTTTGTGGGTATTTGCTGGACACTGCTTGACTGGAATGTCTCCAAACTCATAAGGAGCCTCCAGCTATAACTGTGTAGACCTGAAAAAAGAGTTTTCCAAGCTTACACCCTGCAGCGATTGTTTTAATTTGCTATTAAGCTTTGAGAGAAAGTCAGATTGTACCCAAGGTCACCACCGGGTGTGTTAAAACACAGAGCAGTTCTTCCTTGGCTTGATAGACATGAATCACCACCATTAAATGTAGTGACTACACATTGCAGCTGGCTGGGCTGCCTTGTAATAAGAACTCAGCACTAAAGGAGTGCTGAAAACAAGAGATAAAAGCTTGTAATGGCTCATTGATTAGAAATAAGTAGAGGCTTTAAAGTGGCCTTTACAACCTAGTAAACATCTCACCAACTCTGGTCTTGCCTTCATAGCACCAGTCACTCGATTTATGTTGTAAAGGAAAAACATTTTTATTCAGCAATATATATCCTATTTATTCCTAAATAACAGGAATGCATTCAAAGACTTTACCATTACAATCAAGACCATCTCAAAGAGTAAATTCTAGATTGCTCTGCATATTCACAGAAAATAAATAGCGAAATGGCTTAACTGGAACAATGAAGCAAAGCAGTGAGTGCTGATGGACAGTCCCACATGGAGTCCATAGGAGTCGTGGCATGACCTGCCCAGAGACTGACTATACAGAATGGAATAAACTACGACAGCAGCAGGTCCAGAGAAGCGCTCTGTTGCTGTGCAGTTGCACTTTCAGTTATTCACCACAATCAAAGCTATAGGCTTTTGTCCATATGCCAGAGTTGGAAACAGTTGAAGAGCTGGAGAAGGACTTCTTGTAATATGCAGAGAAGAATTCACCACTCCAGAGACGAGCAAGAGCATTGACAAGTCTACCCATAGCCCTGGAAATGGACAGATCTGAGCAATCAGCCCTTCTGAGCCCCTGGGGACATAGATGGCTGGAAGCAAAAGAAGCAACAGGGTTCAAGATGGGATTGCACAGACTGCAGGAAAGAATGCATCATGCTGATGCAAAGGCAATGATGGGAACAGATTTACAACTGATGCTACAGAAGCTTAGCTCCCTACTGATGCAAATTGAGGTGTATGAAAATACACATGTATTGAGAGTATGTGTTGAGGTGCACATACTCTCTTGTCCTATAGTGCTATTATTGCAGATGGACAAATGTGTGATCTGAGAGCTGGGGAACAGGTCCAGGCAGACCTATATCCATAAGTCTGCCAGACACAGAGAAAAAGTTGCCATAGCTCAAAGAGAAGGAGGTTCTTCAATCTAGGGATAAGAAACTGAGGAAGGTGGGGCCTTCAGGGCTGTCTGCAACTGTTAAGGAAAGTACTTTTCGGTCTCAGATTTATACCATACATTCACAAACTGCTTTTGCAATGACAGTTAAATGTTGCACACGGCAACTAAGGCATAAATCTCTATGCTGCAACAATTCCTCAGTGAATTATCGCCTCCAAGGACTGCAACAGTTTAGAACAGTCTCTTAGAGAAAAGGGTCTACTATATGAAGCTGAAACCAAAATGATAGCCTAGCAAAACAGGTGCAACCTGACTAAAATACAATAAAGGAAAGCTTTATGGTACAGGAGATGCAGGAATTGTCTAGAAGCTCTTTTTTTTTTTCATTCCTAGAGGATACAGAAACATTATTAACAACAAGAATAGAAACATAATTAACAAGATCAATAGCAGTTTCAGGATATATGTTCTGCCTGTATATAGTTTCTTGCACAAAATTCAAGAAGATTCCCAAGGGTATAGAGTTCCCCCAAAACTTATTCTCTTGGCAGACACTTTTTTCCCCCCAAAGCTGATAATATGGGCATTTCCCCTTTCCACATACGAACCCCAAACTTTTTGAAAGATGGGATGTGTTAGAAAAACAGAAGCTGTGTTCTAACCCTTCCCTCCATCTGCATAGCAACTTGCTCCACGGGGAGATGCATCTCAAGCAGTTTGCTGCATTTGCTCCCTTATAAGGAAGGCTTTCCAGACACTTGGAGGAAACCGCTGCTTATCTCCCCAACTTAACTCTCAGGCAGGTTTCAGATTTAAAATCCAGCATATAGCTGGATTGGCTAGAAGGGTTCCTTGGCACCTCACCTTTCACCTGTCAAAAACATGCCAAGAAACAGGCAGAGAAGGCAATAGAATTACTAATTTTCTTCTACAAAATGGTTCAAAGGTTTGTTGACTGTCCAGATGGTGCCCAGCTTGGTAATTTAGTGCCATATTCCCCCAGCAGTTGTCTAGCTGGGTTAAGTCAGTCTCAAGCTATACAACTTTACAGATTTTGTGCTTTTTGGCTAGGACAGACATCCAAGAACACCTGTGTTTGAATGCTTGGGTGTTTGCCAAATTGTACTAGTCTACAGGGAGAAATAGAAACAGATGGGTTGGCTAGCAGATAAGCATTATTACTGGAGTAAAAGCTTGTCTGCTAGAAAATCAGACAAAACTGAGAGAGAAATACTGCCTTATAAGAGATAACTCAACCATTTGTTCCCATTTACAATCACAAGAGAGGCACGTTATATAAACAGATTCACTGCTATGAATAAAGTGTTTTTTCACCTTTGTCCATATGCCATTTTTTCCTCTTATTGTTTCTCCCTACTGGACATTTTCCAGTACAACAAATCTTTTTTAAATGGTGATGCCCAAACTGGACAGTGTATTCCTACTGAGGTCCCAACATTCCCAATGGGAATTCTCCCATTTTATATACAATGCTGAGATTAATGCATCCTAGAACTACATTTCCCTTTTTTTGCAAGAGCATCGGGGGGTTTTGTGGGTTTTGTTTGTTTGTTAAAATTATGCTCACTTTGCTTAGATCAGCTAATCCCCTGCCCCGTTTTTTTTTGCTACATTGCATTCTGCGCTTGCAAATTTTCCTCAGTTCTTTGTACTTGACTGTGTGAATTTCCTGTTGCTCATTTTGGATCTAGCAATTTCTCTAATATATTGAGCACTGTTGAAAAAGCTAATCTTGATCTTCATAGTGTCTGCAACCCTCTTCACCTCAATGTTTCTTACCATTCTTACAAATTTTCCAAGTATGTTCAATGGTACCTCAGCCAAGAGGTCAGCGCACTTACACAGGTAGAAAAGGACTAACACATACAGGAATATATAAAAGGCTTTATCAAAATAAAGATACGTTTCTTTTCTCTTATCCACAAGCGCAGCCACTCAGAGGAAGAGATTTGCTTTTAACAAGTCCACAGTGGCGGTCTCTAAGCACGTATTATGTTCTAGGCACTTACAAACTGGTTGTCTACCAGTGTGCTCTGGCATCTTTCCATACACCAAAGTTGTGTCCTGAAGTTATACACACTGGTCTAATTTCCACATTCTCCTTAAGAAAAGTGGGGCATGTTTTCAAAGCTCTAACACATACCTACCAACGAAATCACTAACAACTGTAATAATTTGTCAGCTGTCCTATAAGTATTTTAGATAATGTTTTGAGTCAGCAATAACATAAATATGTCTACATTACCCAACATTCTTTAACATGTTCTTGTCCCGGGCCCATGAGTGAATCTTCTCAGTTGTGTTAAGTACTTCTCAAAATTAACCATCTTTAATAAAGACTTAAGAGTGTATTTAGGTTTTCTGGTGATAAATAGCTATCAAACACTGATAATGACCTACGGTTTCTATTTTTCTCTTTCACCAGGCATGCTTGCCGCTGCTGCAGTCTAACTTACTTTCTTTTTTTCCTAGATCCATTTTCATTATTCTGTGTTCTTCTTCACCTTAAATTCATGAATTCTACTATTTCCTGATAATTTGCAAATTTAGACTCAGATGATCAATCAAGAGAATGTGTCCTCAACCCTTTGACCACAGCCTGCGTTTACGTTGACTTAAGTTGATGCTGGTACCAAAGTCTTACACACTGAAGTTAGACTAAGCCAATCTAACACCTTACTGGTACTGAAATGCTAAGTCTTGCTCTCCTCTCCTTTCCTCATTTTCAGTTGCATTTGCTCGCTCTGGATCTTGTGCCAGCTTTAGCATTCATTTGATCCCTTGGAGAGCTGATTCAGCTCATTAAACCAGCAGAAAATAGATTTTTTGTTGTTTGGGCTTTTTGATGGGCTAGTTTTTCTGTAGGGACAGATAAAAACACTTAGCCCATTTCACCTAATTGCAATCTCATGCTGGTTTACATCAGTTTAAATCGATCTAAATTGGAGCTGCCATATTCATCCCTTCATCCCCACCTCCACAATGTGCCCCTTCCTTGTGTCCTCACCAACACTCATGCAAATGGATGGTGTGCCAGCCAGGGTGGGAAAAAAAACCTATTCACTTTTTTTTTGGTAAGGTTACTCCTTGCTGGATTGTCTCACTGAACTTTGCAGCTGCACAAGACATTCAGTTCAGCCTAAACAGAACTGGACCTGAACCTCCTTCATATCACAGCTGAGAACATTTTGCAGTGCATAAAGAAATGCACAATAGTACTTACTTCCCTCTTAACTGAGGTGGGGACATGCTAAATCAGTAAGTGCTAATTAACGAGGAGGTCATAACCCATTTTATTCCCACTCAAGTAAAACTTCACCTCAGACATGCAGAAATACCTCTTGATTCTACGCTATTCATTAGATAGCAATTTGTATTCAACAGTTTATACACAGTAAATAAAAGCTATTGATTGTATTACTATCTGCCATATCATAAACTGATTATGGATAGAGGTTCCCAATAAGCAGAAACATCACACTGTGAGGATAAGGCAGAAGAGGAAATACAATGATTCCGAGTGACTATTCCTTCTCTGATTTTAGGCCTTTACAGAACTACTCCCATGATTTTATTCTTCTAAGCGTTTTACAATCAGACATTAATATTCAGCTTTGTATAGCTACTTTTCAAACAGAGCATCTGTTTTTCACCTCCGTTAACCTACTCTCTTACCCAAGAATATCTATTTTTCACGATCCTATTCTAAGGTTGCACTGTTTCTCATAAATATTTTAGGTTTTGCTCTTTTTGATATAGATAGGGTGCAAAGTCATGCAGGCAATGGCTCCCTTATCTCCCATACACAGCCCATAAGCAGAAAAGTTTTCTTTAGCCTAACATAAATAATGTAATTGTGTCTAAGTGCACGCTTTGTTCTCTTCTCAGGAAATAGATTGTTTCCTTACAACTTCAGTTATGAAATACAAAACGTATTATTAGGCTTCCACAGTACTTAAGCTGAGGTCCATTACATGTTTCTTATTGGAAGAAGCTACACTTCTCTTTCACAATAAATTATAACAACTTTGGGTGTTATCATTAACATCACTCATGCCCTTTTATGTTACTGAAGGGAAAAAGCAAACCAAGACAAAATTCTTTATTTACATTTTTATGCTTTTTAGAGAAACAGCACTTACTAAAAAAGAAAAAAAATTAAAAAAAAAAATCTATATCAGAGTTGTTTTAACTTAAATACTATTTGCCACATTCAACATTTCACTGTTCTTTAATTGTTCTGTTTAAATGACCAGGTCTACCAGGTGACAATAACACCTCTCAGAGATCCCATAAGCCTAAAAAAAAAAATTCAGAACAGCTTTTTCACTACCGTAAAATGCAAAAGCTACAACTAAGTTCACTTTTAACACGCTGCATGTAAAAATAGTTCAAATTATCCTTGCCAGGCAGAGCTTGCAATCTAAACAGACAAGACAAAAGCAGCATTATCCTCATACCTAAAAGGCACAAAAATATTAAGTGTAGGTAACAGAGACAAATTACAGTGGCAATTTGTCAAAGGTGTTCTGTGGCTTACATAGACTAGTGACAGAGTAAGAAAGCAAACAGGAGCTTCCAATTCCTCAGTCCCTATCCCACCCATAGTCCCCATGTCAAACTTAGATAGAAAAGCATCCACTTGTTCTTGAATAGCAGGAGAATCTTTTCCACAATTCAATGCTGCTTCTTTTATCATCAAGTCCTATGAATTACAGCAACCTTCTCTACTCTGTATCACACTTGCCATGCAAGAGAAAAAAGGATTACAAATCATCCATCTGCAAATGTAGTTTCAAATTACACAGTTTTGAAAGAGATACAGGTAGTGTTCTGTCTAGCACTGCGGAATTTGTAGTACTGTGCAATCTGCCTAAATCAAAGAGGAAATAAAGATCCATTTCTACTCAGATATTCCTTTATGCTGCCAATAGTCCTGCAGGACAATGGAGTGCTCTTACTGAAATAAATTGTGACCTGTTTTTACCATTACCAAAGGTCCTGTGTGCAATACAGTCTCAGGTTTTGGATACAGCACACACCAAAAATCAACCCCAGGATACTGTTATATAAAAAATATTCGCAAATCCAGATCATTTGTTGTTGTCATTTTTAGAATGTTCTGAAACCTTGTCTTCAGTGCCCTGGCATCAAACTTCAACATAAGTTTTATCTCAATCTCACATGTCAAGAAAAACTGAAGAATGCATGTGAAAGTTTTATGACAATTCCAAACAGGAATCTCTCTTCGTTTCAGCCAGTTTTTATCTGCCTATCGAAGCTGCACATCGCAAACTCGTTCTCTACATACAAGTATTTTTTTATCCACTGCAACACAGAAAAAGAGAACAGAACTTGCTGACTCTTCATTTCAAAGCCAGATTTCGCAATACTGTAAATTCCTGTTTGCCTACCATATAATGACATTTTCTGATTTCATTACTTTAGAGTATCTTTTCTTCAAAGCTGCAGTGTATTTTTCAAAGTACACTTTCTGTATTTTCTGAATTGCACATGATGGTTCAATTCACAGTTTGGAAATGTTGTTTTCCAGATTAAAAAAAAATTTACCTATTCAGATTCAGCAGTTTCCTAATTACAACTTCCGTGGAGATTTTTTATTCCTTATTTCCTTTCTTTCATCAGCATTTTACAGTTCTGAGTCCATTCTCCCCCCACCAATGCTACAGTCTTGCTATAAAATTGGTCACATTTTATGTCATATTCTTTAAATTGAGCCTGTACTGCACACGTTTTAGGCTTCCTATTTGTCCATAAATTTTTCTCTAAATGTATTTTAGGTGTACAAGTACCAAAATCAGTCACTTTTCTTCTTGCAGTGGAAATCAATGATTCTTTCAAGCTAATTCCAATATTTCCTTAGAGATTATCCCAAAGGAGAAAAAGAAATTACTCCTAAGAGTAAGATGACATAGTATCACAGTTTACAAATCACTTCCCCTGGAAGGGTCCAAATTCTCCGATTAGATTGGGTATTCAAAGCAACAAAGAGAACCTTAACTTACGTAAAATGTAAAATCCTTAATTCATAATTATTTCCCTCATAGGAACACAGTACAAACACAAGTAATTCACTGTTTATAAAGCTTTTAACAATTTTGAGTTTAAAGGGGATTTTAGAAATATAAAGCAATTTTTTTCAGTTTATCCAATCCAAACAAACTTATTTCACAAGTTATATATCAAGGTAGCCCTGTGAAACGGAAGAACAGTATTCGTTGATTTTTAAAAGACTTAGAAGGTGGCTAAAGGTCTGTTCTATACAGGAAATTACACTAAATCCTTGGGGATTTTTTTTTCTGGCTCTATAATGCATGTATCTGAGATTTGGTGGCTACACAGGGACATCTTTTATTCCTTATTCAACTGCTGGAACTAATGACAGTACAGGAATATCACCGAATCACTTCTGATGTCTAAACCACAAAGTCTCTGTTATTTGGACTCACAGCTGCTTTTCTGAACAAATTGCGATGACAAATTCTGTTATTGCCAAAGTCAGTATTCTCAAGCAGAACCAACAACGTTGCAGCCCTGACAGAACATACAATGACCATTCATTTTTATTTAAGCTGCACGATTTTTTGTAGGGTACCACAAACACAGAATGACACCTCTTTATAGCTAACAATTATGCGTCATTCCTAGAGGTTGGCAGGTGAGGAATGCTTTGCTGAAGAAGTTACATCCATGCTATGGTAATTCACTTTTGTGAAGCCTTGACTCGCTTTGAGGACACCAGTTTCTAAGTTGGAGCCAGCCTGCATTAAGCTTAGCTTATCTTTGGGCCAGCTATCACCCACCCACTGCACACATATTCTGACTCATTCACACCATCATGTATCATGAAAATGTACTCCAACAATGTGACTAATTTTTAAACCGTAACAATTATATAAGAGGGACCTGGACCAAATTAAATCCTGGCTTGGATGGTGGTATTGCAATGTTCTTACTGCACAGTGGTCTCAGAGATGTTGTGCACTGCTGAGGAGCGAGCGCACCATTCCTCTGTGAGTAATGAGAAAAAGGTATGCAATAAATTAGCTGAAATACAATCCCTGTTTTTCCAGCAAAAAATAAAGCACCCCACTCAAAGCCATGCCATTAGTTTTTGCCTTGACAGAGTCACTGAACATCAGTCTTAGTGAGGTTTACAGCAACAGAGCCAAGGCAAAGAACATTTCTCTAGAGACCAAGTCTATTTTTGATCTCAAGGCAGTTCCCAATGTTTATGAAAACCAAGGCTTCTTATGTCTGAGAAGCTATTAAAATTTGAGAATCCTGAAGCATTATGAGCTCCTAGGTCTAGATACATACCACAGATTTATTCTCACTCCCTAATGGGGCAAAAATCCTCAGGAAAAACAACAGGTGTATTGACAGGACAGGATCTATGTCATACTTTTACAGATCCTTAATCTGAATGGTTACAAGACCAAGAATCCATAGCAAGAAGTCAGCATATACGTAGGCAGAAATTAATTCAGTTTGGCTTAATCCATCACTACTGAAAAAAACCAAGTCCCTTCTATTGCAAACAGTGATCCCAATCTTTGTGACTTTCCGTAGGGAAAGTTTGTACAGAAACAAACATCCTCAGTGCTCTGCAGTTTAAGTTCCACCAGTTTTCCCCACACTTAAGTCCGTACCAAAACCTGTACTGACTGAAGGATGTGCCCTCATTGGTATAACTGAACAGAAAAGCAGCAAACTCCTTTCATAAAAAGTCACTGACTCTCAACTGTTCAATGGCTTATCCCTAGAAAAGTCTATGGTATTGACATTAAGCTAATCACCATCTGTCTCCTTATACACATTTACATATTATAAGCTTATCTTGAGTCCAATCCTACATTCATTCATTCATGCAAAATTACTGGCTTTACTTGGTTTCCTCACAAGTCAGAAGAAAGACTTAGTCCCTTCCATACGAATCATGAAGGAAAAACTTAATACAATTTACTTACCGAAGGATTTCTTTCCGAGTGAAGAACGTGCAATCCTGTTAAAAAACCAGAATGTGTTATTGTACTACAGAAATATTGAAAACAACTGCAAAGAATTATTTTTCAACCTTTTGGAAGGAAACTCAGATCTGGCAGAAAAACGTTAAAGATGCCATTTGTGTACCATCTGCTTTTGACTCAGAAAGCAATATATGTTATAAAATAACTGAAATATCCTAAGGACAGGGCTATCAGTAAAAAAAAAAAATATTGTTAATGTGAAACTTCAGGAGAAAAAAAAACAGCTTGCTGAAATACTTCTCCGCTGTGGAATAACCAGACCAGAAACAAAATTAAATCAAGAAAGTAAGGTATAGGCCAAAAACATTCAATAAATGGATTTAGAAAGCTATAAATAACAAATAGATGAAGAAAACTATCTTCTAACTTGAAGTATTCCTCTATTAGAGACAACTGATTTAATAATAAGAGTCATGTACTTATTTATTCGTTATTAACTCTTCTGGCTAACAATTATTTTGCATTGTAGCCAGTTCAAAGCCTGCAAACTCCTGTATGTTAGGAACATGGATAAAAGGACAGCCCCTTCTCCGAACAGCAGGCAAACTATTCAGCTTTCCCTGTGGTATCACAGAATTTGAAATAACTTACTAGAATGTAAAGTAGAGCTGGCTGAACATGGAAGAAGAGCTTACAAGCATTCGCTTGCATTCTGAATGGCTCTGTGGTGGGACTGCATTTACACTGGTTTAATTCACTCTTCATGAAGATCTGTGTTTTGCTAGAAGAATTCACACACTTCACGAAAGAACCATAATATGAGCAGTGAAATAGTTTGCACTTCATGTCTTTCTACATCAGTCACAAAACATGTTATATTTTCAGGTGCTGTGAGGAATCATAATAATCAGTCCCATCCCATTGACAGAAATATCCCCTAATGCCCACTATCTTATCTAGTATTTAGGGCAAATTCTGCCCTGCATCCAAAACCAGGAACACTGGTGGCAATGAAATATTGGATGATCAGTTTAGAACACTGTTCAGGTCAAAAATTCAGAGAATATGCATCTTCTTGTGTTACAGCTAGTGGCTGATGAGGGTGTATATATAGGGAACAACAACCAAACCACAAAATTCTTCCTTATTATCCACCTCTCTCACAGGCCCATGTGATGTGGCAAGGTATTTGCCTAAGAATTCGGCTCTTAGTGGTATTCCTCCTTCAATGTAAACATATTTAAAGTATATCATATTTTTAAATCAGCTAGTGACAAGATAACAACATCAGACTTGGTAAGTCATACTTAGGAGTACATACAACTAGTATGACTCCCCCAGTCCTGCTCTTCAGTCAACCAGTGAAAAAGCATTTCTTTCCTAAGCTGAGACTCATTCTGGCTAAATGCCTGCTTCTTCCAAGGAGGGGAAAAGCAAATGATGACAGTTAGCTGAAGCAGTCAAACAGCTTGTCCAGGTATCCAGGCATGCTATCAGTCCTGCAGGGTATCAATTATTGAGTTTGCTTGCTCTCCTCCATATAAAGTGGCAGGAGAAGCAGCTCTTCCTTTAGTGTATTGTGTAGCAGAATAGTGTTACAAGGCACAATAGGAAGCACCTTGCGAGCTGCTGACACTGATGTCACATTGTCTGGAACTGCACAAAGTGAAATAGGAGCCAGCTGGATAAGTCTTCATTAATTCCAGCACATTCAACACTTATGGTCAAACTGTCACTTAAGGATGCTTCATTTACTAACGAAAGGCAGGTGCAATCTCACAAATAATTGTAATGCCCTCAGCAGCAATCATCCTGTAATTATATAGGCTTGAGAAAACAGCAGACACTGTTACTTAACTAGAAAGCTGTCAGGGGATTGATATGCAAATGGAGATAAAGATGAAAAAGAAAAGTTACCCTTTACCTTCCAGAAATCATGCAAAAACGCCACTGGAAGACACATTAAGAGGTCAGATCATAAACCTTCTTTGCTGAAGGGCCATCTAATATTTTTCTTTTTTAATCTGGGCCACCTCACATCTTTGACAACAAACACTATTGTCTGCCTTTTTTTTTTTTTTAATCAAACAAAATTTTTACTAATATAATCTAAAAAACACTGATACTGGAACCGTAGTTGCAAGTATCTTCCTGACCACTGTTACTGACTGACTGCAGTATTCAATTATGCCTGCCAATTACATGGAATTGTGTGTCAGGGATGAGGGGTGTCAAAAAAATTTACAGTGGTTTCACAGACCACTTGCAGAGATCTTAAAGATACTCAGGGTCAGAGCACCACAAATTAATTGTGACCTGGCCTATACTTTTGATCCACAGCAAGATCATACACACCACTTAAGAAATGCTTTACCATTAAGAAGCCTGTCTGGTCTCAAATGGCAAATGTAAAAGCCATAGCTCCAAGCTATCTCTGAAAGGGAAGTCCAGCCATCTCTTTTCTCTCAGCTTCTTATTTCTGCCTCTTCCTTTATGCGGACTTCACACCGATGAGTAGTATAACTGCATCAGAGACCTCTGAAGGAAGGAACTAACGTGTTTGGAAACTAACCTAGCAAAAATGGATTCACTTCCAGCTTGGATCATTTCCTTTTAGTGGCTTAGAATATAGCGTCAGTAGTGCTGGTACAAGAGATGAAGCTAAAACAAGTATCTATCGATGGTAGGAAAGAGGTGCAGGACTGCCCTTTTTTTTTTTTTTTTTGAAAGCACAGCCCTAAGTTAGATTAAAGTCACGATGGAACAAGGGTCTAAATAACATAATTACATTTTCTAGTTGCTGGAGCTCCAGCAATTTAATTAAAGACTTTTGGCCAAAGAAAGACTGAGGTGAATCATCCTATTTTCTTCTGGCTATTTCAGTCATACAGAAAATACACAATGATGGACAATAAATAGTAAACTAACATGTTAAATTAACTCCCTCATAAGGAAAGGTAAAGTGGGTCCTGAAAAGCATTTGTGATTTATGCATGATGGCATTCATCTTCCTTCAAGCCAGAGATATCATGGAATACATTTGCTATTATGTGAACTGTATTTGAGTTTATTATGAACTTAAAAAGCAACCTGTCTATCCTGTCTGGACACTAAAGCCACTGGTAGTCCTGCTAGAAAAGCACAAACTAAATACTGAAATAAATGTTATCAGAGTTTTCATAATTCTTATCAGTTCAGGATTTCTGCTAAGAATTTATCCTGAGAATTGCTGCTTTTATTTCTAATGCTACACAATGGCCTGAAAAACTTCTGCTAACAGGAGGCCCTTTGTGGGTCTTAGGTTATTTAGAACAGAGGCTTTGCCTTGAAAGGTCACCTGCTCCAGCCCCTGAGAAAATATGTGCTCCTTTTCTAAGATCAACTGTCCCACTAGGTCTGTGCTTGTGCCCTTAATAATCAAGTTAATCAGAAGTCTGACGAAGGATCACTGCTGGTTTTTTGGAGGTAAGATACCACTTAAGTGGATAATTGCAGATTTGTTTAACTTCCTTATGTCTAGCAAAGTGAATAAAACAAAGCAAACAGAAAATTTCCCATTGATTTAAATGAGATCATTAGCTTGTATGATGGGACTTGGTTCTCAAATTTGGCATTTAGGTGGCTTAACTGGTTAAAATATTTTACAAAGAAAAGAGTCAGATAGCTGATGTATTTAGGTTCCATGGGTGGCTTTGCTCTTGGCTCATAGTGTGACTTTCTGCAAGTCACACAACATTGCTTGTAAAGTAGGATTAATGGTCTCTGCTCTTAAAATTTACTTTATAAAAGAGCAGAATGTACACGCTGTTAGAGTTTTATTCTCTGATTTCCTATGTCAGGTGAATGCAGGTTTAGGACAAAACGGGAACAGACTGAAACATGGTGGTCCACTACCTTTTCCACTAGTCTGTAAGACTTTACTGCAAACTCCTAGAGTGGTTCTGCTTTATGTTTAGTTCTACAGGGATTTGAACGAAAAATAGGAATGGAGATAACTGTGCTGAGAATGCTGATACTTAACTTTACGTAAAGTGTGCATACGCAGTGTAACATGAGGTATGGCTCCAGAATCAGATCACATGTCATTTGTTCTGTTGGATCTATTGCCAATATCAAAGCGCAGCATGCAGTTTATGAATGGCAGCAGAGTCCACTGAAGGAAAGATTATCGCTTACCACTTTTAGAAGCAAATATCATTATGCATAAAGCACAGTTTTCAAATAAAACTAATTTCACATAGATAAGCAAAACACTTCTCTACAGAAAAGAAGAGGAGAAAAACTGGAGAAAGGAACAATAGAATGAAAATAGCAATGCTCAAGTATGCAAAGCTACTGTGAAATAATATTTCTTAAACCCATTATATGCATATTTCTCCTCTAAGACAATACATATATAATTCTGCCTTTTATATGTATAGTGTCATAAGGGCAGGTTTATTCTGATCCTGCAACAGCACCACTGGAAAGTTTTATAAATAAGGAAATAATATAAAACAGTCTTAGCAATACAAAATCACTCCAAATTAGACAAGCAGTCTCCAACAAAAGCCAGCAAGCCACAGACAAAGTAAACCAATGACTAACAGGAATTTTGACAATATCCTCAAGGCAAGACAGACTAGATTCATATAGCTATCTTACCGAGCAGCTTTTAATAAATGCAAAGTACTGAATGCTGCAACATTTTAAATGTTAATATTTCAAACAAATTATTTCAGAGGTTTCATTTTTAAAATCACAAATGTTGTTTTGTACTGTGCCAAAAGTACACAATGTGTATAACAACATTTAATCAAAACACCATACAAACATCATCCTATGAAGTAATCAAAAAGGTGCTGGATAGAAGCAAATGAACTTTCATATAAGATCTACTATTAACTCTGTTCTGGTAACATTTTACAAATACAATACTTTTATTTTAGTTGCCATACAACTGGTATAGAGTTGTGCAAGACTGAGTCAGCAAGATACTTATGTATTTTCATCACTGTACGTATATATAAAGAGTTACTGGAAGTCAATGAGATTAGCACCAGTCTTTAAGTTGCACAGCTGTGCAAGTACTTTAGTGAATCCAGATTTAAACACTAAAAAAATCCTGTCAGTTAGTATCTGCATTAGTAATAGTATCGGTAGATGTACTTTTATCTTAAAAAATGCTGGTTGCATCAGAACACCAACGGAGATTTTAACATCCAGTCTATCTTTATTTATAATCATGTATCTTTTAGAACTACAGCCAGAACAACTAAAACAGCCACTGAGTTTCAGGACGAAAAATTTGCAGCTATAAGAACCAGTTTATATATTTATACTGCAACACGGGAGTAAAAACAGTTAGACATTAGCAAGGACTGAGGAAGAAAAACTGTCAAAAATGTAATTTTACTCAATCTATATATGCACCAAATGGTAAAATGAAACCAGAATCTGACTAAAGGATAATTTCACAAAAACCTTGTTCCATTATTACGCTACTTAAAATTTGCACATTAACAGCAATACTCTATCAAACTGAAAAGTACTTTTTACAGAAGATCCTGGAGAACCTGTGATGAATACACTTCCTGTATTCTTGCAAAGGGTTCATTTTCATCCGAGATCCTGATTAAGTCAAGCATAGCTTTTTAAATGAAAAGATAGGTTGATGACCTAGTTTCACTTTATAAATGGCATTTCTTGACAGATCATAACGTAACTTGTTTCATCTGGTTTTGCATAATTCTCATGAAATATAATTGAATCCCACTTTGACTAGAATTCTAATAAAAGGAAAAAAGTTAGTTCTGTAATAGACAAATTCTTGTGTAAAAGAAGCAAGTCATTATTTCATATTACTATCTTTTATTACAATATTGCCAAGACGACGGCCAGGATAAACATCAGTTTATTTTGAGGCTGCATTAAATAATGTAGAGTAAATAATCCCATTAATGAACAAATACAAAAAGAAACGCCTTGCAATAAAAACAGTAATATCTGATATAAAATATTTGTGCCCTATATTCTCTAGGTTCTATCTATTAAGAAAAAAATTAGAATCAAATTCATATCAAATTCAGACCACTTATTCGAGTAACCCCAGAAAAGGCAATGAGATTGATTGAACAGTGGAGTAGTTTGTCCATACCCCAAGCACAGCTTCTATGCATTTCCTACTCAATATAATTGTTTCTCTGTCAGGAATGCAGTGCATTGAGGCCAATATATGGCTCTGATGTCGCTTTATTGTATACCTTTATTTTCTATTGCTCCAAGCATCTTTATACAGCATCACTCAAGAAAAAACCCTAAAATTCCCATTCATTTTCTTTTCTCATTATGAGACTTGACCTCTAAAATCTGTAGACAACTTTTATAAGCTTAATTTTAAAATGTTCTTTGACTGCAATGAAATACATCTTTCTTGCTGATTAATACTTATCTTTTCCCTAAGACCTTGGTTAGATTTTGCATTTTATGTAAAAAAAACCCCAAACCTCAGACAAAAAGAAACCCCAAAACAGTCAAGTACTCTAAGGGCATAAGAAGCAGAAATCCCCAGTAAAATTCATGTTCTTTGAAGGCTAACTTTTTAAATGAGGTGAATCTCAGTGAGGAAACCAATGTTTGCAAAAGCCTGATTTCCAAAACATTTCACTAAGCTTATGAAAATTTAAAGAGCTGCCAGCTAGAACACTATCTTAATAACAGGTGATGTGACAAGGTGTTAGGAGATCTGCAGCTTTCCAGTCTTTCTTTAGATAATTTGCCTCTATCTATTCCAAATAAAAAAAAAAAGCAGCTATGAGAGGTTTAATACTACCAAGTCCTATTATGCATCTCTTTTACAATCAGTTTCAACTGGCCACCCATCACCAGTCTTAATGAAGAGTATTTAAAACACTCTTCTATTAAAAACACTGAGGTCATCTTGTGGGTGACCAGATTTACAATTTCATGTAAAAGTAAAGGTTCTGCTAAAAAGTGACTCTTCAATGTGATAGCTTATATACAAAAAAAGTTTATACATGGGCATTTCAGAAAGTTTTAGGCAAATCAAATAAGGTTATTTTATTTCATTAATATCACGTTAATGCTCTGAGATTGATGTATGCTAGCTCTTCAAGCAGGTGATTTTTCTGCAGCTTAATCTTTACTCCTGAAAACTAAAGCCACTTACATATGGTTTTACCATACTTCAAGCACATAAACTTCTCACTTTTCCATCTCATAGTGTCTCATGTGGAACAAGTGCTTAAAACATAATGCATTAAAAACAAAGAAAAAAAAAGATTTCACTACTAAAGTAGCATTCAGGTGCTATAAGCTCAGAGCAATTTGTGTTAAAGACAAAAATGGTGGAAGTTACAACCACAAAAGACAAAAATGGTGGAAGTTACAACCACATAATACAATGGCCAGAAATATATTCAAATAAAGAAATTATATGTCTAACCGTGAAGGGAGTGAGGTTTTGAATACTCTTCTAATAGGAACTGCAGGGAATTAAAAAAAAAAAAAAATCTATTTTACAAAAAGGATTAAGTTGACTCTTTTGCTTCTACCATACTGATACCTCGGACTCTGTAACCCTGGGTATTATTGTAAGGAGCACAGTACCAACTCATAGGCATACAAATCCACAAGAATTTGCCTAGTTCTCCTTTGCAAAAAAAAAAAGGATTAATCAATGATCCATTTTAAAAGTAATTTATATGTAGATGCCTGGCTGTACATGGGGTACAGATGTGCACAACAGACTGTTGCGAAGTGGACCCTGGTACACAGTGTTTTACTTTAGTCCAGTGTTCAGAGGACCTGGCAACCCAACTGCTGTACCAAGAAATGAAAAACCTGCATTTAAAAACTTGTGGAACCATTACCTCATCCTCCCCTTTTCTGTTCCGACGGAATTCCACAAATGAAAAAAAGACAGATAAGACAGCAAACTCCAAGTCAAACAGCTCTGTTTGTATTGCAGCAACTGCATACCCCCCCAGAATGCAGTGGAGAGGCAAGAGCTCTCTGTGTGGATGGCCACAGCAGTAACCCCAGGATTTCCATGTTTAAAAGATCCAAGAGGTATGCAACAACTAATGGATCAGAGGCAAATCACCATCAAAATAAGGACTTTATATGATTGTTCACAGCATGAGGCTAATATTCCTTCCCTGACAAAGTCTAGATGTTAGTTATTGTCCTGAAACTTACTATTTTATTGTACTTACGATATATATCAAGTGCTATTACTAGTCAAAAATTATCTAGCACCATACTAATGAACTACAAGTCCGCCTGTAACAGAGAAATCCCATAAGCTGACTCAATCCACTGGGCCTAACTACTGCCAGGCTTTGAGATCAATTACCCAGCATTATGTAAGGCAGGGGCTGCAAAAGCCATTAGAGAAAGGCAATTTCTACATGAAGAGTAGTGAATTAGGGATGACATTTCAGCTCTTGCATTTGCCAGTTTATGTCAAGAAGATAACATTAATTACATTTGGATTTTGTTTTGTTTCACTGCAGTTGTCTCTGTTCTGTGTTCACTTTTATTGGTAGTAGGAAGACAGACACTGGTGTTTCACAGATCTTTGATTTCCCTCTTGTCTATGCAGCAGGGATGTAAAAAAGCCTTTTTGAATCTTAGACTACTAAGTCTAAGACCACTAACTTAGACTAATATATTACAGTGATAGACTGCTGGTGAGGGCGAGATGTGTGACAAAGTGGAAATTAAAGAAGCTCCATTTTCACATTGCCTACAATGGCAAGAAAAAGGCTAGGAATTTAGTAAGAGCGTTTAATTTATGCCTTATTTTCAGCATGAGGTAACATTTTAAAGCATATATCCCTAGCCTGACTCTCTGTGGTTAAGTATCTACACCTGTGAAAAGTCCATGTTAGCAGTAACTCCAAAGAAAATTAGCATTTAAATTCATCGTTTCTACTTCAAGGGCTTGAGTCAAAGATCCTGAAGGTAAAAAGAAAGTTATTTACTTTTGTGTGCACTGGATCTGTCCCTTGGTTATCATGAGAGAAACTGAATGTTAATTTCCTGCGCTGTTAATTCTGTCTATGTTTATCACTTCATGTAAGAGAACAAAGCAATGCAGCCAGCCCTGTCTGCATCTCATAATAAGTAGTCAGCTGCCTCCTCCTTCAGCACATTTCTATTTGATATATTGCCCCACTGTATTTTCAGAAACTTGTTCAAGATGCCCACTGTGCAGATAGCTTCCCGCAATCCATTTCAATAAGATTTGCAGTGTGCTGAAACATGACCGAAAACTGGGAATTTTTTTTTTTTTTTACCCTATTAAAAATTCAGTTGATGCAATGTGAAGTAAATAAAGAAGTACCAATAAGCTGCCCCTGGACATAAAATGCATACTACTTCTGTCAAGGTAAGAAACTCCTATCCAGGAGTGGATGCAAGCATAAGGATACCTTTTCTGGAATTACACTAAGCATATTTCTATGACTTATCCTTAGGAAAAGTGAAGTTAGATAAGACCTTCCCCCCTGCCTATTGACAGCAAAGTATCAGGGAAAGAAAAAGATGTTATTGCTACACTTTCTTCTTTACAAAACACTCAATAGAAAGATTCTACTAAAAATTCCCATTGTCAAGCTAGTCACTGTCTTTATCCTGCTTCCTAGTCCGGACACTGAGGATTTGACTCCTTTCCTTGTACACAGAGAAGGGGATTAAACTGAGTGTATTCAACAACCCATCCTTACAATACTACTAACGATTGCTGGGAAGCAATGGTAAAATGTATGCATGCAGGCTACAAATGAAGTTTTTGTTTATATTCTGAAAAAACACTCCCGCCCCCCACAAAAAAACCCACAAACATATTAAGATTACTCTTTTCCTTCCCCTAATGCAGACTAAGATATCTTACCTGGTAGGCATCTAGCTGTTCATCAGTAAATATCGTTTGCTTATTACCCATCTTAAATGAGGAATTCTTCCTCTATGCAAATGCATCCCATTAGAAGTAGCTGGATTCCTCTGTATTGTAGGCATTTAGAGCACGTATACTCCGTGAATGTGCTGAAAAAATCCCAAAGCCTGCATTGAACTGGTTTTGACGGTACCTGTCCAATGAGGAAGGACGCAGTATTGGGAAATCTTTACAAAGGCTTGACTTGAGTGTGCCAGGAAGGAAAGTGTTAAAATCACAGGCAGGTGTCGCCCAAAAACAGTGATGCCATTCTCCCCCTTTTCCAGATGCTTTTCTAAGAGGCATACAGAGCTTTTATAACGTAAAAACCGAGTAGCCAGTACTAGAAGAAATCAGCTCTCTACTGCCCCGGTGTCTCACTCGCTTGTTCACTCCGCGACTTCAGCGCGCTCTTGGTCAGCACCTTCACGTTTTAGAGCAGCTTTGCGTCACCCGATGGCGCTCGGTAGCGCAGTCGTATTGCACACACACAGAGCACATGTAGTAACTAGAAAAATGGATTAGCAGAGTAAACGTTTTTGCAGCTGGTCTCCCCACAGATCCCAGTCAGTGCTTGGATCTGACCTGTACCATGCTGCCAATGTTAAATACAGCTGGATGGAGGCTCAAAGTGTCCAGAGCGTCTCCACAACGTCACCAGGTGCGGCGAGGGCTCCACAGTAAATGATTATGTCTACCCTGTGGCTAAAACCAGCCCTGGCTATCAAGGGTGCGAGTTCACTACCAGAGGTGCCAAACTCCCAGGTATACCAGTGAATGCAAGTATTCGTTCTCACATTAAATAGATTTTTTAAAAAATCAGGAAGATTAAAGTAGCTTAAACAGACATTAATCTGACTCCTTCAGCTCAAGCAAGCACAGCTGTAAAGAAAAAAGTTACCACAGCCTAAAGCAAAGGTAGAAAGTACCACTAGAGGGCTCACAGTGTATTTTAAAGTAATATAACCCTATCTCCATATTTCCGGGAAAATTTGATAAAATAAAAAATAGAAGAGCATTTAAGAGATGCACACAGACAAAATGAATAAACTCAAACAAAATTATATTATCTAACATCTGAAGAAGGATAAGCTCTTATAACAACAGTAGGAAGAAGGCTGAGTGAGAAAGAATGGGAACAGGGAGGAAAGACCTGTTATGAGTAAGTTTCTTTGGACTGCTCACTTCCCACTTGTGCACACAGGAACAGGAGAGGGTTTATAAATACTTAATAAAATTCCTACCTTCTTTGCCTACAGCTCTGCCAATGGTCATTATTTCCCCAGCAAGTTAGCACGTTTAATAAAAACACCTGGAGAATTATCTTGTGCTTTTTCCTATAGCTTCTAATGACCCTGACCTGATAACAGCATTGGATAATAAGAGTTCAATTTACCTTGGCATATAACAACAAAGTAAATGTATTGTATACATAGTAAAAATATCCTGTGAAGTGTGTTGGATATGTGGTAAAAACATTTTATTTAGTGCTGAACAGTAGACTGTTCTAAAAGATGACTGACTTAGATTGTAATATTTAGCAATGCAGATTTGATTAACTGCAAACCAGCACTGCCTTGAGCTACAAAACCACAAGATATTACCATATATACAAAATAAATGGCTTGGGATGAGAATGCATTCAACAAGCCTTATTAGCGATAAGCAAACATCAGAATTTTAACAGTGAAAGAAATGGATTCTTCCAACAGAATAGCACAGTTTCAAAATAAGAAGGAAGAAGCTACAATAATAAGGACAATACAAACTCTGAATGACCTACCATCAGATCAAGAGCGCAGCAAGCATCTATTCAAATATCAGACAGTTGAATCGACTGTTTGTTACATGGCCAAACTGACCTCTGTTTTTGTAGCCAGTAGTGTTGTGGGTTTTTTTCTTTTCCCCAAGGTACAGTGGCACTGGATTCTTGTTATGTTCAAAAAGATTCTCCACAAGCAAGTCAGAATGTAAAGAAGAAAAAACCCCAAACCTGCAAAATACAGTATTTCTTTTTACTAAAGAAAAAAGTTAAACTTTTCTTCTAACACACTTTTTTCAAATCAGAAAACAACAGTCCATAAGGGCCCCTTGAAATTAAGAAGTTTCACAGTTCTGAAAGTTCTTACACATCCTCAACTCTGAATGAGCTTCATCATTGGCTTTAGTGGTTATGCATCTAATTAAGCATGTTTCATATCTATGATCTGGAGCTACTGAAATGCCACAGCTAGGAGCTATTCTCACTCAGACCAGACCAATACATAGTCAAGTGATTTGCATGAAATAGCACTCCTTTCACAAGGAATTCAAGCTGCCTGTCTATGCAAATCAGATTAAATATAAATGGCCAAATTATCTTTAATATCATTATACAGAAGTGAACTGACACCAGGGGTGCATTGGGCTCCCTTATCTTTTAATCTTGTGATTCTGTATACTTAGCAGTATTACTACAGTGAAAAGACTGATATCTCGTTTCTTCATTTTTTACCTGCTTTTTATTCCTGGCTGTTTGGTCCCACTGTATCCTAGATGACACACGTATCAGCTAGCCTCCACCTTTAGAATCAAAATAGTAACAATAAAAAGCAGAAAGGCTAAATGGAAAGCACCAACTAGATAAGACTTACTTGTGGTTACAAAGTAGGCCAGAGGTAGAGCTCCTGAGGTCACAGACATATTCCTTTTTACGCCTTTGGGCCTGGCTTTCCACTTTACCCCCTCCACTTTTCTCTTGCGTATTAGAAATGCTTTGGTTTCATGCTAATGTAGAGAAATTATGTAGGAAAACTGGTATGGCTAAAAGAGTTGATTGCTTTAAAAGAGTTAGAAGTTCTTTCTTTAAAAGAAAGACTCAACTTACCAAGGGAATGGCACCCACTGAGTATATGGACAGAAAATAAACTGTTTCTTCAATTCTTCTTTCCATACTCTGAAGAGTATTTTCAATTACTAAATAAAATTAAAATGCACAGAATTTTAAAAAGAGGATTCAAACACTGATTGTTGAGGGTTCCACTATACTAGCTAGTTCTTCTCAAGCATGCTATAGCGGTTCCTATATTTCATCTTGCTATACTAACTGGGTAAAATTGAAAGACGATATAATGCACAAACTCTTTTTGACTCCTTCTATCTGTTTGTATGCATCAAAGATCAAATAATTTTCCAGTTTGCTCTTTCTCACTTCTTCTATCTGTTTGTATTTATCAAAGATTAGTTTAATTTGCCAGTTGGGTGTTAAGCAATACTTACTCCCAGCATAAGTTACTGCAACAAATCAATACTTTTCTATGTACGCAGCAAGATCTGACCTTAATGTTATCAGTACCAGCCTTTCATCACACTTTACTGTATTTCAATTTCTCTAAACTGTTTGCCAAAGCTAGTGATTTTAAGTTATTTAGCAACACATAGCATATATCTTCCAATCAGTTGCAAATAAAGTTTACTAAGTAGTATAAGTATATATGCAATAGTCTTGACATTACACTGGCCATTACACCAGAGAACACGGTTAAGCAGCCACTGTTCATCTGCTTTAAAAGTTTAATTCATGGAGCAGAAAATATACTATCAACCATGTAGACCAGATTCAGTATTTTATAGCAAGATGGCTGTCAGCGCAATAGCTTAACACCCACCTAAGCCTGCAACCCGACCCCAGCTGCAGGGATACGTTTCCACAGCCAGAGCTGAGGGAGTGGGCCAAACCATGCTAGCGCTCCTGATCGCCTTCAGCGCGAAGTCGCCTGCTCCGAACTGTTGCTAGCCATGGCTGCTACACCAGGTGACTTTGCTCTGATTTATTAGTAGAGGTGTAAGTTTAATAACCTCCAACAGACAGGTCATACTACCTTAAGTTGCCTCTGTAAATTATGCAGTGAGAATTTGCCTGTGGTTTAAGTATGAAAGCTCTTATTCCTCATCAAAGGAAGATCAAGATACTATGAACAGAGATCACTTTACCTGTTAATGAGAAGATCCACACAGAGTTTTAACAATCAAGTTGCATATCTACTGCTTTCACTGCTCAAGCTGGTTTGCTACAACTTTTTCTGAGTTTTCATATATAGACATAATTAAAAGTTATCCTTTTAATTGAGGAGAAAAGAACCTGCGAGATTTCATGCCCATTACACCAAATATTCAAGCAATTTCTCTCCCACACAGATGCCTCCTTGCAGATTAGCTCTTCTTAAAGATTCACTCTGTTAGCAAAAAGAACAGTTTTGATCTAGAAGGGCTGCCTGTACATTTATTCTGTTGCTGCTTTCTGTAAGTTAAGGTAGGCCCCCCCTTTAGTGCAAGTAAGCAACAATGATCACTACTTGCAATAATTACATGGGAAGAGTTCTATCCTCCACCGAAGCTGTGGAAATTCACCCTGAGTCTTTGGGGCTTGTTTTACTTACTTGAACCCTATTCACAATTGTGTTTGCTCACAGGTCAATGAGGAATAATAATGTTCACCTACAACAGGTGCTGCGGAGATAAAATAATTAAAATGCTTGCGAGTCCCTTAAATGAAAAACGCTACAGAGCTACAAAACATTACCATTGTGATATGCTTCACCAACTGTCACAACTTGCCTCTTATTTAATAGTTATTGGAAACTATAAATAAAAGATGAACTGTAAATACACAGTTACAGAACAGAAATCCTAAAATGAGGGAAAATGACAGTTTGATGCTACTGCAGTAGATAGAAAAGTTGATTTTCCAACACATGACCCACAGGATGCTTACACCCCACTAAATTTGTCTGGAAGTGCTAGCCTATAAGAGAATGTTTCATGGGACTGAGCCCTGTCTCACGAATGAATAAACAGAACTTGAGAAAGATGCAAAACTCACGGCCCTCAAACCAATGAGAGATGCTGACTATCTGACTAAATGCACTTGTTATGAGGAGCAGGAACTTTCTGTGAAGAGTTTTTAATGCTAAAGAAAATAAACAGAAAGAAAACCTTTTGCCAAATTTGTTGGCTTTATGATCTTATTCATCGAGCTTAATAAAATACACTACGTTGGAAGATGCAGGTTTCTGACTGCATTTCATTAAGCCTTATTTATCCATAATAAATCAAGTAAAAATGACTTTTTTTTAAGATGCTTTATACAAGACAATGCTTTGCCTCAAGGACAAAATAATATTAAAAAAATTAATGGTTTCCTAGGCAGACTATCTTTAATATCATGAATTTCCTCATAGGGAGTCTCAATACAATGATCACTAGGGGAAAGAAACTACTGCTATCTCTATATAGGCATCTTTTTTTTCTAGGCAAAATAACTACTGATGGTTTTATTAGTGTGTTGTTTAGTCCTTCTCAGAACAGATCCAAACCAGCCACTGTTAATGGCTTGTTATTGTAGTATTATTATGGTAGCACCTATAAGACACAGATGAGAAATCTGTTGCAATAGCTGTTGAGAATATATGCAAAAAATAATTTCTCCTCAACTTCTCCCCTCCTCTCAATTTACAATCGAAGTGTAAACCGAGAAAGTACATGCAGATACAAGCAGAAAACACAAGAAAACAATGTGAATATACTGATCAGCACATAATCAACTTAACATTTATGGAGTCCTTTGGTAAGCATCATGTCAAAAGAAACAACAAATATAAAGAAAGGAGTAGGAATAAAATAGATGTATACATCTCATGGGAAGCAGTACAGTAAAAACATTAAAAATGCAGCTAGTATGTCCTAGAAACATAGGTCAATCTGAGATGGGAGCAGGCCTCAATTTACAAAAGGGAAAAAAAAAGCAGTGAATAGGACATGTAAGCTGTGGAAAGTAAAGATGGCACAACAAAAGAGCCAATATGTGCGAAGTATGATCAAGCTTTGAACAAATAAAAAATTATTTTACGGAAACATTTAGAACAGGTATCTGCAGGGCCATTTGGATTTTAAGACTAAAATGAAAAAACAGCAGTAATTAGCAGAAGAAAATCAGTATCAAGAGAATTCTGCACACTTGCCATTACAGACAACATATGAGAGACTATTCTCAATTCAAAGCATTATCAAAAATAAAATAAAACGTACACGCAGTAGGCTGTTTCAAAGATTGTGAGTACCCTCTGGTGCCCTGTCCTGGGAAGAAAAGAAAAGAAAAGGGAGAGGGGAAAAAAAAAAAAAAGCAAGCAAACCCCAGAAAATAGTGGCTACTATGCTGTGCAATTCTGGGGATTTCTACCTACTCACACTTTCAAGACAAGAGCAAACTGAACACACAGTCTTAGTCCTAAGTTTTCAAGCACATACAGGACAGAGATAAGTAAATGGAAAGGCTGCAAATACTTTGATAACTCCATCACCAAAAACTGGCACCAAATTATATGGAGATAGAACCCAAAGCTTTATGTTGCCAAAAAAGTGTAAGAAACCAAAGGTAGTTTTGGTTTTCTTTTAAATTGTCTTTCAAGTTTAAACTTTCAGGATATATTAGACTCATATTTTATGTCCCTCTCTGCAACCACTGAGTTTAGAAATTTGGTCCTGATTTTAAATTAAAGATGAGAGTCTCATTTATTCCTATAACTAATTTTTTGAATCAACAACAAAAGAGTTGACATAAATTGACTGAACAAAATTGCAAGCAATGGCCACACTCTTATTTAGACAGCAGAGCCTACCATATCATAAGAGAGAGTCTCTGCATCACTGCTTGCCTAAGCAGGTCAAACAGAAGGTGGAAGTATTATCACCATTTCACAGGTAGGAAAAACTTTTAAAAGTCAGGTGAAGCAGTCATTCCCAGAGGTCTGAGCTCAAACTGCCTTAGTTCTAGCTTGGTGCTTTACTCTCAAGAACATCCCAAGCTACCTTACCACTGCTAAGCATAGAGAAGAATAAGCATTTCTTAACTGCTTTAGCTGGGACTTTAAGCTAGCTGTCTCAATTCTTATTTATCATTGTCACGGCAGTGTTGTCTCCCTTGCTGTATGCTGCTCAGGAAAGGACACTCCACAGCCTGGGGCCTCCCACAGCCACAGCCTAAGCCGACTCCCAAAAGAGACATACAGGATCATTTTTAAAAATAATGAGACAAGTACCTCAAAAGTTAAGGCAAGTACAAATTTTAAACTGCCCCTATTTCAACAACTTTGGTTTTTGACACTTTGAAGTGCACGGGTTTTTTCTCTGCTGCACAAATACCTGACACTCTTCTTTGTTAATCACTATTTTTTCCTCTAAACGACCCAATTCTAGAAGCTGAGATTTTATAAAAGTATCGAATGCTTCAAAACTGGAGGCCACTTGCAAAACTGCTTTTGTTTGTGGCTATGTAGATGCCATACCGGTACCTCCTCAGACACCACACCCGGGGCTCCCTGCGGCTCTCCGCCGGACTTCGTCCTCCGGCGGCACCGGGCTGAGTCCACCCCAGCACCTCACGCACCGCTAAGAGCGATGGCTCTCCAGCAGCATCTCCGCCGGGTCGCCCCGGACAGCCGGGCGGGGTCTGGCCGGGCCGGTGGCACGCAGTTGCCGGGCGCTCCCCGCGGTACCTCAGCGCGGCGCGGGAGCGAGCGCACCGCCCTCAGCGGGCCGCCGGGGGGGGAGGGGAGGAGGCGGAATGTTTCCCGCCACACAGGGCCGGGGCAGCGCCGCCGGGGCGCAGAAGGACGGGGGCATGCCCGCTACCGGGGGCAGGATGAGGAAGGATGCTCAGCCCGGGGTAGTGGCGGGCGGGAACCGGGGGGGAGAGCCGCCGCCGCCGCCACCGCCACCTCCTCAGCGCTGCCGCTGAGGCGGGGCCTTATGGCCGCGGGGGCGGGGCGTGCTGCTCTCCGCGCGCCGGTTCCGGTCTCGAGGCGGGCGCGGGTGTTCTCGGGCCTGAGCGTGCCGCGGTGCCTGGGAGCATCATGGCTGCAGCTGCCTGGATGCCTACGGTAAGCGAGGGGGGACAAGCCCCTTCCCCGCGCCGCCTTGGGGCGGGCGGCCGCCCGGGGCGCCAGCGTGACCTTGGCCGCGGCTCGGTGGCGCCTGAGGCGGTGCCGCCGCGGGGGCCCGCCCGCAAGGTCGCGGTGCCGCCGGGCCCTGGCAGCGCTCCCGAGGGGCGGAGGGCCGCAGGGCTCGCAGCGGAATGGCAGCTCCGCAGCGGCGGGCTCTCTTCCCGCCCTCCCCGGGCCGGACCCCCGGGGCGGCGGCGGGAAGGGTGCGTGGCGGGCCGTTACTCAAACGGCCGCTGCTGCCCGCGGGGGGGGGGGGCCGGCCGGGGCGGGGGGAGCGCCGCGCCATCCCTCTCGGCGCGGCCCCGCGGCGGCCTGGCGGAGAGGTCGCGGCGTAGAGGTCACCGCATCGGCTCGGCGCAGCAACCGGTGCGCCTACGGCTGCGCGCCGCGGGGAGCTCCCCCCGTGGGGGCTGTGGTGCGCTGCTAACGGACAGCAAAGGTGAAAAACGTCCTTCCCGAAGAGAGCCCGCGGTACCAGCCGTTGCGGAGCCCTCCCGGGAAGAGGCGCGTTACTGGGTTTGGCCCGGTTGCCTTCTGGCCCGCTACCTGTCCTGTGGGATGCACTGGCTCTCAACTACTCTGAAGCGCAGCCGTTATTCCTGGAGACGCTGCTGCTTTTTGCTTTGGGTAAATGAAATTTGTTTTGCACCTTTTAATAATAGCCTGTTGGAGGCTTAGTCATCGAGGAAGCCCCACTTCACGTATCTGCTAAAATATGGAAGAACTGTCAAGAGTTAATCACGACACATGATTTTAAGGTTAGAATGGATCAATTTTGTTCAGCCTGATTCTCTGCTAGTGTTACAGATGTTGAACTTAAGTATAACGTGCCAGGCCCGTGATTTCTGGCAAGACAGACTGTTCCCTTTCCAGAGCTGCTCTGGAACGTGAATCCTGTCTCTGTATGCAGGAACTGTGCCGTGAGGGCACTCACGCTTGTGCAGTCAATTCACCTTTTCATTTATTGCTCCAGCTGTTGCCTCAAATATATGGCTTGCTATGGTAAACAGTGCTTGCCTGTTGCAATGACCTTGTACATCTCAGGTTGGGTGGCAAGTAAAAATAAATTCAAGCTTAAATTACTTCTCCCACAGCACTCATTACAATATACACGAGGATTACATTGTTTCTAGTTGTTCTGTTAGCGCCAAGGTAGTTTGTCCCTTTTGCCATACAGCTACCTTTAAGCATACATGTCAGTAAAGATAGGAGAGAACAAATACAAATTGGACAGGAGAGGAATACAAATTGTCAAATACATTCCTGCCTGGCCTGAGAGCTGCAGACAGACTGCATATGTGAGGATGGTAGAACTGAAGAAGCGTAAGTCTGCTGACACTTAGAAGTCTTCTGACTCTTAAGTCACAGAGGCATGAAAGATCCTAAAAAGGAGGGTAAGATTGGGAGGTGGTGATTTTTCTGCAGTTAAGTTATCGATAGTGGTACGATTGGGGATTTTGTCCGTGGTGCTCAGCTAAGCAAGAGCTCAAGCTGAGATATCATCCCAGTTTTGAAGCTTAATGCCAGTTCGGAATATTCAGATGTTAGAAGTGTAATTCTGTGACTATGCTGTGTAGACTCGTTGCTATGGTGAATTTTGTCTTTAATGTGCATTTCAATTATGCTTTTTAAAAACTGTCAGGCATGCAGAAGGCAACAGTACAAAACCTACACATGTAAAAGGTGGAAGAACAAAATCCACCACAGTTTCAATGGAAGAAGTGACACTAATGCAAAAGTAGTTTTGGAAACATTACTTAAAATGTGTAAAGATACTGTCCACCCAACTTTAGTAAAAGTGTTTGATTTTTCACTTTGCTTTCCACAAATCTTAATCCTTAGCATGTCATCTATTTAGTTAGTTACTGCAACCTTATTTCAGATATGTAGTGTGTAAGGACTCAGGTTATTGTGCAGTAACCTCCCTCGCCCCCAGGCGAGATAAGAGTATGGCGCACTGCAAAGCGGCTGTCCCGGGTTTACCTTGCGCTAAGAATACCCACATGAGGTGGTGTTAGTGCACAGAATGTTAGAGAGCAACTTGGCAAAGCGTTAGTTACTCTTGTTTCATTTGGATTTTTATACTAGTTTGAGATAGGAAATTTAAAGCACTAGGATTTTAAAATGCAGATTTGCTGCAAAATTGTTAACTTTTAAAAATTCTGTTTATGTAGTAAAATAGCATCTTTTTGTTTTATATTCTTCCAGGTTTCTCGATTGCTAGGTGCTTTCAAAAACCAAAAACAGGTGACCAGAAGTTTTGGTAGTGCTGTGAGTATGATAGTACCATTTTTTTTCTTTTAAGAAGTTTCTCAAAAAAGGGGTTCAGAAATTTACTTTTGTAAGATTGCTGTCGTTATTTTTACGTTCTCAAAATACTAAGACCTCAATAAGTGAACATATATGCTCTTAATGCCATGCTGGATTTATATTGGTTAATTACTGTCTTTGGCAATTGCATATTAAAGCATAAGTGATAATACAAAAGGCTCTAGCAAAAGATAGAAGTGGCATGAAGACTTTTCACAAAATACGGACATAAGCCAGTCTTCTGAAACTCATCTGGAAATGGGCAAATATTGGGCAAGGTAGAAAGATTGTTGAGAAGCTTCTCATTTTCTTTATTTTGCAAACTTTCCTCTAAGCACTAGATTTACTTTACTGCTGCTTTTAGAATACCTTGCATCTAAAGTTCTGCCTTTTCAAGGCCCTCTTTAAAGTATTTTAGACACTAGTTGTGTATTTCCTTGTAGATGTTTTATCTCTGTATGTGTATGTGTTTCAAGTGCCCACGAGCCTTTTTTTTTTGTGAAGACGGCCTTGAAAACTGCTCAGGCAGAAGCAGGGCTCTGCACCACTGCATGCACCCTTAAGCGGGACTTAATTTTAAAGAGGAACTGTGGCTTTTAATTATAAGTTTTGTAGGACAGCAGGTAGAACAGCTAGAAAAGAAACTGAAGGGTTGCTCATATCTTATAAAGGATAAAAAGATTTAGAAGGTGAGGCACCTGCAGTTCTGTTTGTACCACATTACTGTTTCAGAAGAAATGTTGTGTGGCTCAGGTGGAGTCCTGCTGTGCTGTGAAGCAACAACGCAAGACAGCACAAAACTAATCTTGAGGCATTCCATCAGTTATGTGCTTGCTCAACAGCAGCCTTCTTTTATCTGAAGCTCTGCTGCTTTTGTTGTGCATAATGAATTTCTTTGGCTCAAATTAGTTAAAAAATCAGTCAATATATATTGCAATTCTGAATATTTTGTGTGGAGAAGGATGGAAACATATCTTGTGAGTTGATTCTAATTGGGGTTTGGCAAATAATGCTGGTATCTGAGCTGCCTTTTTTGTAGGTAATAATGAGCCCTTATAAAACTGTTGGAAATCTTTAAATAAAACAAAAAGAGCTGAGACACGTATGATTAGAATAGTGATCATAATTTATTTATTTTATCAAAGCAGAGTACTTTTCTTCCCCTGTTATTCAGTGAGCCTGGGCTGTGCAATATATTGCATCTGTTTGATGATGAAAAAAGAAACAAGACTGAGAACATTATGGGAGGAAAATAACTTGGTATTGTTAAAAATGGGTCTGAGATCTTTAGGAAGTCACTTGAGAAGTTTAGATATGCATGAGATTTTTTTTTTTAAGGTGAATGTAGCTTTTCATAAATTTAATCTTTTCTAGCATGTGTCAGTATTATGCAGCTTGTTGATAAAATTGGAGACATATGGGTAACAGAGCCATAACTAGGTAATATTATCTCCTCTCCAAATTTCAAGAAGAAAGCATGCTGAGATCATGCATTTCAAGGAGTACTGAGCAGGAACCTGTCTTTCAGGTTAAACCTCTGTGTTTTGAAATAGGAATAGATAGTAGGCAGATTTTTAAACAATTCTCTCAAAAAAGTGTGCGCACTCCCTTTAAAAGCAAGCTAGTCATTCTCGCTCCTGTCCAATACTGCTATTCTTCATAGTGAATATTTGGTAACTGAAACTTTATTTTCTTTTCTAGTAGTTACTTGGTTCCTACAACACATGAAAATGTTTTCTATGTAGAAAACAAGCATTCATTTGTTGTACTACTGATATCTCTTTATCTAGGTACAAACAGTAACTTTAATCCCAGGAGATGGCATAGGACCTGAGATTTCTGCTGCCGTCATGAAGATCTTTGATGCTGCCAAAGTAAGTCATATTTGTCTCGCTGTAAGCATTGTAAGTTTACCTACAAGTATTAACTAGGCATATTAAAAATGTTTTCTCTTTAGCTTCCAAAAGATCAAGTCATGTTTAAGCTATTAAAACTTCTTGACAATAGAAAGAGTCTGAAGCTTCAGCTAATAAAAGATAGGACTGCAATATCAAGGCAGGGTTTGAAACTGCTAGCTGGCAGAGGAGCAGAGAGTCGAGAGCAAATGCTGTGTTTAATTTTTGGAAATATAAACTCAATATATCATGTGAAATCATCTTGTTGATGTAGCAATCCTGAGCAACTGATAGAGGATGTTCTTTTGTTCATTGTGACTTCCAGTGCAGATGAAAGTGTGTGTGAAAGGACTGGCTTATTCTTAGAAATCAAACTGCTGCACTGCCAAACACATTCACTTAAGTGATATGAAAACTACGTATATCCAAGAAATGTTTTACTACCTATCTGAGGAACTTCACCAGAATTTGTGCAGTTTCCTTGAAAGGAAATACAGCTCCTCAGGAAAGATGCCTGTTAAATTGTTCCACATTAGTAACAGCACCAAGGCATACTCCCTTTCTATTCCAACTATATGACTTAGATTTGGAAAAAATGAAGTTCTCTTTAATTATATACGAAAACCTTATAATAGTTGTGGTTGTTTCTGGGGAATCAAGCAGGAGGTGTGGAGGAGTAAAACCTAAGTTTGTGTGTAAGTGCATGTTTGCAATACTTAATCAGATTTGTTTGTTTTAAAGGGGATTCTCTGGAATGTTATGCTTAGATTGTTCTCTTTGCTTATGAAAGCCCTTGTATCTTTTCCTTTATGGTCCTTCCTGATGAAATGAATGGGTGGCAGCCTGTCTCCACTTAGAAGATTCCTGTGGTGAATGCAAATTCAGAAAGCATTGTGGAACATTTGCAGATTTTCAGTTAGAAAACCGATATATATCTATGTTATGTACTGTCTTCCAGGCAGTATGGATGATGAGTTCTCAATGAATTCAGTTTTCAAATGTCTTGTGTCTTGTATACACGGAACTCAACAGCTCTAAGAGCTTGAAAGAAGTAGTGTATATATTGCAATTCTAACAATTTCTGTGTATATGATACCTAGGGAGGTATCTTGTGGTATTCAAGTTTATGATGATATGTTGCTCATACTATTTCGTTTTCACTTACTTAATTACATTTTTTAAAAATTGTTTATTTTTTAGCTCAAACATCTCATACTTGCTGTCACTCACCAGAGAAAAATTTTTTAGGAAGGCCTGGACAAAATTCCTTATGCACCTTGTTGTGAAAGGGAAGTTAAAGCTTGAAGCAAAAGCCATGATATTTAAGTTAACATAGAGTAAATGTGTTTAGGCTCCTATTCAGTGGGAAGAGAGGAATGTTACAGCTATCCAAGGACCAGGAGGGAAGTGGATGATACCTCCAGATGCCAAAGAATCCATGGATAAAAACAAAATGGGATTAAAAGGTACTTTAGGGGTTAATATAAAGATATTAAATGCTGTTGTTTTTGTTGTGAGTCTGATTTAAAGCCAAAGTCCTTCATCTGTAGCACAATAAAATGGCTAATTATAGGGAACAGCCTGTTAGGTAGTCTTCTGTAATCTTAAAACTGTCCTTCATTTCAAAGCCATAACTTTCATAGATCTTCTAGGAAATATGTTAAAGGCAGGTACTATTACATACCCACCTTTGGACTCTATGCAGAATGCATTCCTAATGCAGCTGATATACAATAGTATGTGATAACTATACTCCTAATGAATAATATCTTTTTATGTTGTTTTCAGTGAAAACTTTTTGTAAAAACTATTCAATGTAAGGGTCGCAATTTGGCCTTTAAAAAGCTAATTAATATCACTGTGTAGTACTCTTGAGAGCACAGAGAATTCCCACGGCATTTCAGCATAAGTGTTAAATAGGAATTTGGAGATCCTCCATAAGAGTACCACTTTATCTAGAGTTTCACCTCTGAAATTCATGGAGGGGTTTATCTTCTCATTCATTCTTGTATTTTTTTTTCTTTTTTTTTTCCTCAGGGCCTTTAAAGACCCCAATTGCTGCAGGGCACCCATCAATGAATCTGCTTCTGCGTAAAACCTTTGACCTTTATGCAAATGTACGTCCCTGTGTCTCAATTGAAGGGTACAAAACCCCATATACAGATGTGAACATTGTCACAATTCGAGAGAACACAGAAGGCGAATACAGTGGAATTGAGCATGTGGTATGTTGCTGAAAGTGTTGCGTTTCTGGCGGGTTTTCTGTGTTTCATGAATGATAACTTTGCCCATCTCAGTGGCCTAGTACTAAGAGGTTGGGTGGTGTTTTTCAAGTTTGCTACCCATAAAAAAGTTATTTTATTGTGAAATGCATTGTCGAGACTGCCTCACTCAGAATCCTACTACTTCGTTCCAAACATTGATACTAGTAACTTGAAAAATGAGCTCACACTTTTACTATCAATGCAACTGCTGTCTTTCAGATTGTTGAAGGTGTTGTGCAAAGCATCAAGCTGATCACAGAAGAAGCTAGCAAGCGTATTGCAGAATTTGCTTTTGAGTATGCCAGAAATAATCAGAGAAGCCATGTTACTGCTGTGCACAAGGCAAATATTATGTATGTTGATACTTTTTTTTGAGAAGAACAACAAATAGTAATATGCATTTAATTATAAATAATTTAAAAAATCTTCCTCAAATGTATAACGTCTGTTGATGCTAGTGGGACTAAGTAAAATGGGCAATAAGTAAAGTAAATGCCTCCTAAGTAAAATGGGCAATACTGACTCAGTATTCATAGGGCTGTAATAATTATGTACTAATGTTTTTATTAGTCAGTTTGTAGTAATCCTGTGATGTCCCTTGCAAAGCTCTTATTTTAAAAATAGTCTTAAACTAGGAAAATGAGTTTAAAAACTGAGGATGAAAATGGCTAATGTCTTTTACAGTTTCCAAGCCACTTTGTACTGAACTGAGTCACAACATGTGTGATATTATGTGACACCACCTTTACAAACTCAGTAAGCTTTTAGTAAATGAATATGAGTAATTCTAAGAATTGATGTTAAACTACTGATACAAAAATATTTTACGAGGAAATAAAAGAGGCATAACTTCTCTGATTGTAAGATATTTAAAATATTATTTATATTTAACATAAGGTATAATTAGTCACAAATTAAGTTTCTGCACTCTAATATTTTTATTTAATCCTCTCTTGCATGCAGTTTTCTTTATGTTCATTATTGCTTACTTAAAATAACTGCAATATTCTCTTGCTTATTAAATTGCAGGAGAATGTCCGATGGGCTTTTCTTGAGAAAATGCAGGGAGGCTGCAGAAAACTGTAAAGATATTAAATTTAACGAAATGTATCTGGATACTGTGTGTCTGAATGTGAGTATTTGTATGTTTTAATTGTGGTTATTTTTTAGTTTAAATTCTTAACCTTAATGAAAATATACTTCTTTCTAGATGGTTCAGGATCCATCACAATTTGATGTGCTTGTTATGCCAAACTTGTATGGTGACATCCTCAGGTATGGAGATTTTAATTTAAACTAACCCAGCAGGCAGCCAAACAGTGGCTAAAAACATCTATTCTTTCCCACTATTATTCTCAGACAGTGTGGGTATATAAAGTAAGTTATTGTTGCAATAAAGTGAGAAACAAAAATATTTTAATACCTTGCAGAGAGGCAACTGTACATGGAAAAACTTGTGGGTTTTTCTGTTTTTTTTTCAGTGACTTGTGCGCTGGACTGATTGGGGGTCTTGGAGTAACACCAAGTGGAAACATTGGTGCTAATGGAGTTGCGATTTTTGAATCGGTAAGTCTTCTTATGCAGGGTATAATAGTAATAACTACTTTGTCTCAACTTGAGAATCTAAAACTTCTCCATGACAAAATGTGTCTGTCACTTAACTAAGTTCTCCGTCAAACTATTTTTTTACTGTGAAGATGCTGAAACTTCACCCAGAAAGAGTAGCTAAAGTATGTATTACACACAGGTTTTTTGCATGTCCTTTTACTGACACTTTGTTTTCCCCTTTTTTCATAAGATAAATACCCTCTGTGAAATAGAACTTGAGGGGCACAACTGGGAGATATTAGGTGACCTAGTTCCCCCTTTCTGATGCCTTTGAACTGAATTGTTCTGGTGTTTCCTATCTCCTTTCCACTAACTGTGTCACAGTGAAGTAAGTCCTGTTTTAACATGCTTGCACATGAGGACTATGTTTCAGGTTGCTTGCATACACTTGAATTGCCTAGGACATTTTAATCAGCATATTGACATCATAACAGATAGGTTCACTTTTATTTCTAGGTTCATGGAACAGCACCAGACATTGCAGGAAAAGACTTGGCAAACCCAACTGCCCTTCTTCTGAGTGCTGTAATGATGTTGCGTCACATGGGACTACACAAACATGCCACAAAAATTGAGACGGCTTGCTTTGATACAATTAAAGATGGAAAGGTAATATGAGGATGTGCAAATAAATGCAGTGAATTAAAATCATACTTTATCACAGCAAAAATTAACTTAGAACATTAACACCAGAACAGTGGATGACCTGCTGTGCTGGCCTGACGCATGAGCAGTGCCGCTATCCTTCTCTGATAGTAGTTATATTATCTTAGGTGGTATTAAATCTGGCCAGCTCAGTAATAAGGACAGGCTGTAGCATTCCTTGTGTCTCAGTAATGCTCATTCTACATTTCCACAGCTTTGTTAACTCTAAAAGCTAGAACTGGATGTCTGTTTTTCATGAAGGGGATTAGAGGTTTAAATAACTAGTGGTATTTCACTTGTGAAGTTTATAATGCATACAAAGCATACATATTTAAATCTGGATCCTGAAGTGAAGGACATTCATTTGCCTTTCACAGGCTTAATCATCCACTTCATTTATAGCATTTCAGTCCTGACTGTAATAATTCTGCTCCAATTTTTTCAGGTCAATTATTTTCTTTTTTCCTCCTAACTGCTTTCACTCCTTTTTGGACTACAAAAGAACCGTTTTTATCCAGTATTTACATTTTCCCTTTGGCAATAAGTGTCTCCAGATTCAAGACTCAAATGGGATATTCTGGGGGGGCTTACGCTCTGACACCTGACTTGAATTTGTGCTCTTAACGTTATTGGTTCACTCATCTACTCTGAGTCCACCTTTTCAAAACATAGCTGGAAAGGTCCTGAAGATTGCAGTTAAAGAGGATTAACAGTTAGCCATGCTGGTTCAATTATCTTGGGCAGGAGCATAAGAAGCTGCTTTGTAACTAAAAGTAACAAGCATTCTTAAACAAAAAGCTGTCATCATTTCATAAGTGGTCTGTTTGCAGCTATCTTACTGTGTGTAGGAGCCAGTTAAAAAAAAAAAACAAAACTTACAAGTGAATAAAGAGGTGCTCCTGTAAAGTTCCCATTTACTGCTCTGGAAATGAAATCCTCCATCTGCAGGTCAGTAATTCTATGGAAGATAACACAGTGCAAGTTTTGTGAAATGGCTACTTGTTTACTAGTTACTTACAATGTTATGGTTATACGCTCACAATGGAGAGAATCTTTTTAAATTCAAAAAAGCATAATGCAGTTAAAATTACAAGATCCTAAAATAGTAACCTTTATTGCCTCTCATGCTTGCTACTTCTCCCTTTCCTCCCTTCCCCCCCAGCCATTTAATTAAGATCTCTCTGTGTGTCATCTAAAGGGAAAACTAATGATTTTAAATTATCTCCTAGCCTGCTTTAATCTAGCTAGGTTGGACAAGCGGTGTTGTCCCATTTTTATTTGATTTTACTATCTTCATGTTGCCAGACAGGAGTTGTACTTGATGAAAAAGTTTCTTTTAACTGCATTTTTCCATCTCTTAACTAAACTAAGCAAACTTACAGAACTGTTAACATGCAGCATTAAGCGCTATGCGTGCTTTTTCTGTGTGGGTTTCCTTTAAAAAAAAAAAACAACCCCAAACCTTAACTGAATGACTCTCTTTAGTTGCTTTCGCACTGAGCCTTCATATATGAACTTTATTTCCAAAGGACAAACTTCTTATTGAAAACTTAAATACTTAACAATTAATTACACTATTATGTGGCTAAGGGACTTCGGAGAGCTTTGGCCAAACGCACTTTCTTCCTGTAGTTAAGATAAAATCATGTTGAAATCTGAAAACATAATGCTTGATGTTCATACTCGAGTTTTCTCTACCTGCTTCAGTCTGCATAGTCCTTATTGATGAAGGCTATATGGGATGCAGAAAAACTCAAAACTTGATGTATTCCTTCTCACCCCTATTTAGTACCTATACACAACATATAAGAAGAACATATAGAGCTGTTTAGAGACAAGACTAGCCCCATAAAACATTTTAGTAATACTATTTTTTCTTTCTTTCAGGTCTTGACAAAAGACTTGGGAGGTAACGCCAAGTGTTCGGAATTCACAGAGGAGATCTGCCGCAGAGTACGGGACACAGACTAAACTTTTCTCATAGTACTTGTAATAACTCTGAAAGGACACATCACGCAAAGTACATTATATGTAACCTGATATCCATATAGTTTGCTTGTCTCTTAAGAGAGCAAACTTTTTAGTTAGGGCCTCTCCATTAATAAATCTAGTCCAAATGGCTACAAACGATGCTTGTGCCTGCTTTCAGTGGACTTTTCTAAGTGCTTTGTCTTATTTATTTTTTTCTATCTGGTGAACATTTTTATGTAAGTAAATTCTTTTATTGCCACTGTAACTGTCTACCGTTTTCCATTTCAACTAGAGGTTTTTACTTTCCACAAAGAAAAATTATGCAAATAAACCAGTAACAGAATTAGTGAAAATGTAAAAGCACCTTAATGGTTAAAACCTACTTTATTAATCTTACTGAAATTTAAAAGATAGGTTTTCAGCCTAACAATAGCACAAGATGACCTTCATAAACAGAAACGGGTATAAAATAACTTAAAATAGCGATTTCATGTTAAAAGCAATGAAAACAACACTTTAGATACTCTGATCATTCATGAAATATAGCCTTGCCCTCCAAGGGTATGAATAAAGAAAAACAAAATTCTAGAGATTTAATCTATTTGTGTATTTTAAAAAACCCACAACCATTAACCAGCAAGGGGTGAGAATTAATGTTGAAGTAAAATTATTTTTCAAATTTACATGCCAAAATAATTCTTACAAATTTTCCTGTCTGAAGCACGCTTTACAACAGAGTTCTGATGAGAGTAAATTATACAAAATTATTTCTGCCATATATTGTGAGAGGAAAGTATTAACTTTGCAAATTTATACTAAATATTTCATGACTTCTGCTAGAATGCTTTTTGTGTTGTACTTTTATGCATAGTCTGTTCAGTGTGTCTTACTGTATTGACTAGTAATTTTATTCTAGAATCTCTGAATGTAAGGGACTAGTCCTAAATGGATTATGACAGATCGAAGGTTTGGCTCTGGTGCCTATGTTCCAGAAATACATTTCATCCCTATTCAAGGGGATCTGAGACTATTTTTTCCCTGCTTACTAAGCTTAACGGGCGCAAAAGCAACTCTCTTCCCTCCCTTCTTCATCGCATACAGATTGTCATATGAGTCATTCTGATCTGTATGTCTTAAGGTATGCTTCCATTAGTACACTCTACAAGAAAATGTCTATTTTAAAACTCCTGACTATAGCACAGGATTATCCCTACTGCCAGAACCAGGCTTCTTAAAACTTAGTTCTATTAATAGATATTACTCCACTTAGTTACTCTCTATTAAGACCGTTTAGACTGGTTGTTTCAGAAGTAAAACAAATTTTGAGTAACTACTTGTAGTGTTACTCTATGAAGTAAGCATCCCAGCTTTTTTAATACAGTCTAACAACATGTTGGAGGAGAGACAATGAGCTTTGTTCCTCATGCACTCTGCTTTTGCTGAATAGGGCAACATTTCTTTCTGTGTTTTACAAGCTGCTGCTTCCTTGTTTCCTTTAGATTAATATTGTTAAAGAACTTCTGAATTACCATTACGCACAAAATGGGAAAAAATAAACTTTTCAAAGTCCTGTTGCTTGTTTTGTTTTTATAATCCTAGGCTGTTATCTTGTCTTATGTGTTGAGCTGATTGTTGGTACTTGCAACAAATCTTAAGTCTATAAGATGTGTAAGACTGGTAATGGAACTTTTATGGAAACAATACCCTATTCTGCATGATTTTTTTGATCAAGAACAGTGGCTGTAACCTGCCTGCTTGTGTTAGCTATTATAACTCTCTGCCAAAGATCACTTACTAACAGCAAACCCTTTAGACAACTTTCTGTCAAGTATGTTATGTTCAGACAACATGATTTATTTTTTATAAGGGGAAGAAGAAATGCAGCTCACATTTGTCAGAATTAGTACAATGTCAATATTGAAACATGCAGATGGTGTTGTTTGCTTCTAAACACTTCTGCTTAAAAAAAAGTGCTGTAAAAAATTTTAAAGAAGTTTCTGTTTTACATAGCACTTTAATGTGAGAGCTCCTGTATTTGCTACTTTGTGTCTTTCAATCTTAGGGGACTATTCCCCCAACTTTTTTGATTACTTGCTTTTAGGAGAAATAGTAATGCTTATTTCAACATGAATTTAAGAAATGACAAGCTGCTGCTTTCACAAGAGTCTGAATTCTAGCCACTGTAAATATGAAAGAGGAGTGTCTTAAGGTTTGGAAATGTTGTGTTAGTGAACAAAAATAAACTCATCTCTGGGAGGGAAAAAAACAGCCCTTTTGATTTTTTTTTTAATAATTATCTTTATCATTGAAGTGTTAGAAGTCTCACTAAGCAGTCCTGCTAACTACTGATCTACCAAAATGTATCATGAGCTACAGGCAACCTCCTGTAGGAGGAAAAAAAAAAAAAAAAAAGGGGAAGATCACTGTATAAAAAATTTTCCTTCTGTTTCAGTCTAGTGGAATTAATTAGTTATACCCACTTTATACAACACAAGAGGATGTTTTTAATCTTAATCAATTAGGGCATAAAGTAAAAACAGTATTAGAAAAGAGACACTGTGTAGATGCTTCTGTAAAAAGAGGACAAACTATCAGGAAGAACTAAATTGACAGCAGTTTTCTAGTGGTTCATTTCAATACCGAAACAAGCATAATCTTCGTTAATGCTTTTGATTAAGAAATACTTTCTTTAGCTCACAGATCTTCTTAATGCTTGGGTGAAAGAGTTCTTATTCTTCATAGAAGGAGTTTACTTCATTTCTGTATTTCTCAAGCACGGTGAGCCGTTTTAACTTCATTGTTGGACCTTAAAAGAGGGTGTTAGTCACAATAGCAGAAATAGGAACAAAAATTCCTACTCAGTTTGAGCTTTGGTTCCTAACATCTTCTATTGAAGAGCCTGTTCGGAAGAACATCTCCCCCTCTAAGTGTAGATACCTGCTAAAAGTGAGAAGCAAGCGTGGTATCTAAGGTTGCCTCCACATAAGCACGAGGACTTCAAAGGGAGCTGCAGATAAGAGGGTGATGACTGACTAGTACTACTTTTTTCATTAAAAATAACTAAAAGGATGATGTTTTTGAAAGCTTTTAAACAATTCCCAGTTTACTCAAAGAGCCTGGTAATGTGTTTGGGGCTCTGTTGTCAGGCTTGCTTCTCTCTTTTTTTTAATGAAAAATTTTCAGTATTATTACTGGAAGTTATTAATTCTGTAATGCACAAGGAATTAACCAGAATTGATTGTTTAATTGCCCAAAGCAACCTGAAATTTAACTATAGAGCTGTACTTATAAATGAGCACAGATAGATATATATGTATGCAGCAAAAACTCCAATTTATGTATTCTTTAACACATGCTGCATAACATTTTTTTCCTTTCCCTCTAGTGGCTGTACCCAGAATTTGGCATACAAAACTATTTGAATACTCTTCGATCAGCAGCCTCTTTACTGTGTGAATACCTCAATATAAATCAGTAAGTCTTACCTAGTTCTCCCCCAGAAATGGAAAAATCTCTTGGCAGGACTATCCATTTTTGAATACAATGAACTCTATTAGTAGCATTCATGTTGACTTTGTCGATTCCCTCCTGAATGGCCTGGTAGATTGCCTGGTCTCTTGTAGCTACAATCTCCGATACTTTCGTGGCTTTACTACCAGTCTTCTGGCAGAAGTCTCTAGCTTGCTCAGTGAGAATGTCAGTGGGATCAGACGTATCTGGGTCCAGCACGCTCTAAAACATCAAATTAAGTGAATCATCAAATGCTCACTCTTACAAGGCATTAAATGTTTCTCCGATCAGGACCTCCCCAACTCATAAGAATCAAAAAGGCTCAGCATCAACACCCAAACATTCTGTAAGCCTTAAAAAGCAGAAACACCTACAGATGATAGTAGCTTTTCTTTCCACTTGGCTACCAAATGCAAATATTTTTGGCTTATATGCAGATGACATGAACAGACTTAAAACATGTCAATGAATCAGGCAATAAAGTCCATCTATAGACCTTGAATTTCTACCATATTTTCCAAATTACTCCATTGTTACAGGGGAACGTTTAGCTCATCATTGAATTGAATTATGGTGGTGTTATGTAAAAAGCTTGAAATAGAAGCATTCTTTGAAGTTAGACTTCTTAAATTAGTATTTCTATCGTACCTGTAGATAAGACATATCAGTCATAGAGATAAACAACTTGAGAAAAACTAAAGGGTCATTCACTATGTATGTACACAGAACATGAAGTGCAAATGTTTTAGAAAAAAGTGATTTCTTAATTGAAGCATATGCCACAGCAAAGCTATTAATTATTTTTTTCTACAGTCATCCTTCTTGTGCTATATGAACAGAACAAATGGTAGAGAAATGTTTCTGTTGGAAAGTCTGCTTCTGTTGGAAAGTTTCTGTTAGAAACTGTTTTTTGCCCGTAACAGAAACATCTGTTGTCTTTGCTTGTCTGTAAGAATAAAAGCTATTATTGTGCTCTGTTACAGAGACTTCTCATTCTTTCAACATTTCTTAATTAAAAATTTGCATTTAAATAAAAAAATAGGTCTTATTATATTATAGGAGAAACAGCAGTAAACACATAGGTGTTTAGCAGGTCATGTAATCATAAGAAGTTTAGACCATCAGGATTTGTTCTGTAGTTGCTATATATTTTTTTTTCCCCACTAATGTCCTCCTATCTAATTTTGGGTCTTTTTACAAACGGGTCAAAATTCTTCTGGTTTGGGTAGGTGCAGTTGTACAATTTCACTGAAAGCAGTATTAAAACTGGTGTACCTTTAGGGTCAGCAACATTGACAAAAACTTCTTTTTATCTCCAATCACCATAGCATTACTAACAATTGGGAGTTCTTTTTTAACAGCATCTTCAATTGGAATTGGAGGCACGTTTTCACCTCCAGCTGTAATAATCAAATCTAGGCAAAAAAGAAAGGCTATTAGTTGAATTCAAATAAATTCCAAAGATCAGGTTAATGCTGGATCGACCCATTTTTATTCTGACATAAAGAATAAGAGAGATTTTTTCCAAAGATAATGTTTTCAAAGAGAACAAAGCCTATTAACTAATTATCTTCAAAATAAAAATGCTAATGTTTTTCAAATACGTGCTCAAGTTCTCAGTTCTCCCTCAGTATAACATATTTGCTCCAGATAATTTTTACGTAACCCAGAAACAAGTTAATTCTCAAGGCACTCTTGCACCATCTGGAATTTTTCTGTGAGCAATCATCTCTTCCAAATTAGCATCGGATTCACTCTCTATTTTACTGTTGCTCCCTCAACAAAAAGCAAGTTCATTGTTAACATCATGATTAAAACCAATTCTTAAAGCCACCAAGAGGGGTCAGACAGAAACAAGTTACTACTGCAGGAAGGCTCTATAAAAGCAACATGGAAAGAAGGGAGAGAGGAGTGTGAGGAGGGAGAAGTCAAGATCTTAAGAGAAGAAGTCTGCAGTGCAAGTAGTGATTCCTGCCCTACTTTTGACATGAGGGGAATATAATGACAGACTGAAATCTTAATATTTTTAAGGTTTGTAAACAATGGTAGTGATACCTTATTCTAGATAAGTAATATATATTCAAGTGATAAAGGAATGTGCATTTTTATTTAAATGCATTCATTCTGAAATATAACACATATATTCATTGGAATTATTACAAATTTGAGTATTATCTAAGTAAATTCCAACTCTTTGCTTTTATTACACTGGTGACTTCTCACTGTCCTCAAATAATAGTCTTTGCAGCATTTCAGAACATGCTTCAACAAATAATGCAGACAAATGGTATACCAGTCCTTTGTGTAATAACGCAGCTGATTGTATGTATTCAGGATCAGGTTTGGTACCTGATTCTCTGTCAGCGATAACAGTGATAAACTTGAAGAACTTAGATGCAATCAAGGGAATATAGCACCCTTCCAGCATTCACAGGTTTGGGCCCTACCATCTCTACCGCTCCATGATGAGAAATAACTTCCCGTCTATACTCAATCTTCTGGTATAGAATAGGCATTGATCTCATAACTATAGAAGTTATTTCTCTCTCTAGTCAGCACACTGCACACATCTGAGGAAGCACAAGTACTCTTTATAGAATGAGAGACTTCTGTCAAGCCACAGTTACATAGCAAAGTTAGTTGTGTATCCAAACTTCTCTAGGTCTATTTTTTCCTTTAATCCCCCCCTCCTTTTGCCATAGTCCTGTTTTTGTCTTAGATCCTCTACCAATCTCTCTGGCACTTATTTTTCTGTTGTGCAAGACGTCAGCTTTTTCCCAGCTGATCCAGACAACTGTAATAACTGTAACAACTTTTTCCACACCTCTACAAATACTCACCTTGAATGCGCTTCTCTAGCTACATCTTTGTGCTTTGCAGCTAATGAGTGCTAGAACTCCTAAGACCCTGAAAACCAAGGAAGAAGTCCTGTTTCAGTCACTAAAAGAAAAGCTTCTTTACTACCTTCTATTAGATTTTATCTTATTTGGACTTGGATTTAAAACTTTAATGAAACTGGACAGACACTTATTTTATCCCAGATGGTGCACCTGTCCTGTAACTTAGAGAAATTGTTATTAGTTCAGCAATCAAGGAAGATGTAAGTGAAACACAAATGTTATGACAGAATGAGACTAGGAGTTGCTAACTGCTATGCTAAAGGAAAATGAATCAGACAAGAAAGCAAGTTAAAGTCAAGGTAGCTGCACTTGGTGCAGACTATTCATAGTACATACTTAAGTCCTAATTCCTAACAGGACACTATGTCACCCTATGACAAATTCACTCATTGGTGTTATCTCCCTAGTGATTCATCATATATTCTAAGATGATAGTTACTTAATTTTTAAATCTTCTTCAGTTACATCTCGACTGTGACCAATCCCACTCTCTGAATATGTATTGTGAAAAAAAGCTTCCAAGTAAGGAAGTGACCAGTCTTACTCATGTGAGACTTCAAGCTATGTACTGTAATAATACCTACGTTTATTGCTTTAGCTTTAACTTTCCCTTCTGCTCTCAGGCTTCAATACTAGTCTCTGCAAAGACATCGCCTAAGGCATCAGAGGAACCTAGCTCTGACCTACAGCCACAACTTTTATATAACAGAGGGTGTCTCTCGACTCTGTCTAAACATTCTAATGTGCAATTAAGACAATTTACCAAGATCCAAAGGGAGACTGGACAGCTTAATGGATCACTAGAATCGAAGAAAACACATTAAACCTGCATTATTATTTTATATTACTAATTGTAATTAATACTGAATAGAAGTCTGGGAAATAAAAAGCCTCACTGTAGGAACTGAATCATGTCCACCTATTACAGACTAGAGGGAAACCTTTCCTCTAGGCAAAGGGCACACCATGGTTTCCTCACAGAAACTTTATTTTACCTTCCCATTAGGTCAACGCTGCTGGCATTAGAGGAAAGACACTTAATTAAATGGGCCACATCTGACATGTGACAGAACAGTTACCATAAACACGGAGCAAGATTTTGCTTATTACCTTTAATTCTTCCAGTGACATAGAGAAAGCCATCCTTGTCCAGTTTTCCTAAATCTCCAGAATGCAGCCACCCATCCTCATCAAAGGCTTCTTTTGTTTTGTCTTCCATATTTAAATAACCCATGAAAACAGTCCTTCCCCAGAAACAGATTTCTCCATTGCCTTCTGTATCTTTGTCCACTAATTTCACTCTGCAGCCAGGTACTGGTTTACCACAGCTATCAGAGAAGAGCAGAAAAAAACACACGGAGCACAGAAATATTAAACATAATACTGATAAGACGTCTAACACACCAAATCCCTAAACCTATCAAAATATTAGTGACTGTAAATAACACCCTGCTGTAACTGTTTGAAAGCTATGGAATATTGTTGTGGTTTAACCTGGCAGGCAGCCAAATACCACGCAGCCGCTCACTCACTCCCCCCACCCCCAGCGGGACGGGGAGAGAATCGGAAGGGTAAGAGTGAGAAAAACTCGTGGGTTGAGATAAATACAGTTTAATAGAACAGGGAAAAAAAGGGAAAATAATAATGATAATGATAAAATATACAAAATGAGTGATGCACAATGCAATTGCTCACCACCCGCGCTGACCGATAACCAAATAGCGATCGGTACTTCCTGGATCACGCCTACCCTTCATATACTGAGCATGACGTCACATGGTATGGAATACCCCATTAGCCAGCTGGGCTGGCTGTCCTGATTATGTTCCCTCCCACCTTGTGTACCTAGCTCAGTCAGTAGGCACGGGAGCTGTCCTTGGACTAGGAGGGCACTTAGCAACAACTGAAAACATCAGTGTGTTATCAACATTCTCCTCATACTAAATCCAAAACACAGCACTAGGAAGAAATTTAACCCAATCCCAGCCGAAACCAGGACAAATATTAATTCACTAGGGCAGATATGTTAGGGTATCTAAGCACTTTTTGGCTGTCTGTCTTGCCCTGTGCTTCCTGGTTTTTTTCCCTCTGTATCTTCAGGTGTAAAAACACTTTTGTATTTGAGGTCTTGCATTTGAAAGCTATCCTACTCTGGGCCAGGGCAAGGATATACGTCAGATTTAGTAACTGTGTTCTGCATATAATGCTGTAGATCACTCGGTGCTCTTGGCGGGGCATGCTACGGAGGCCATGTGTTCAGCTTCTGACCTAGAAGTTATTTTGCCTCCCAAAGCCACAATAGAGTGGCAATGCATTGAGAGAAAATAAAATAACCAATAAGATCTTTGTTGAACTTAGTAAATACTCTTCTCATAGACATAATGAAACGTACCACATTATTTTTAAAAAAAAAAAAAATAGTAGAGTTACCTGTGCTGCCTGTAAATATAGGGCCCAGAGAGGCAATGTGGGCCTGTGGTCTCACTCATCCCATACGCCTCATACAGGGTGATGTTCAGACCCAAGAAGAAATACAGTGTTTCTGTATTGAGAGGAGCAGCGCCAGAAAAGTGCTTCTGACAGGAAGAAAAACCCAGTGCATTGCGTATTTTTGCAAGCACTAAGTAGTCTGCTAACCTTGTCCAGAACTGCTTTAAATCACTGCTGAGTACAAAACACACAAGAGAAGATGACAGTAAGTCAGAGCAACCTATGAAATTTCCAAAACAAAATCAGACACAAATTTTGTTTAGAGATATATTTGCCGTTTGGTTTTGGGTGTTCACAGAAGTTACATCAGTAAGAACAGGTTACATATTTGTCCTTTTTTCATTTATTCAGTGTCTTTCCTTGCTAGTGAACTCTAACTCTTGAGATGTCTGAATACTGAAAATACATGAAGAATCTATAAAAACGTATTGTATAAAACAAGGCTTTTGTATTCCCAATTCTTCATCAGTTAAATGTGTCTCTGAGAACTTATACCACTAAAATCTGAAATTTGCAGGACCTATCTGAGAAGCTGAATGATGAGACAAGCAAAGCAGTATCACTGCATGATCTTTTGGAATACCACTTTCTGTAAGCAATTTCACACTTCATTGTGTCACACTTTAAAGAACTTTGAAACAGGAAAGAATTGTGAATTAAGTTAATATTTGAATCTATACAACATTCTTTATCTGGGAAATCTTATGGGTAAAAACATCAATGTTATTCAGAACAGAGATAATGTACTTAGAGCTCAGAGAATTCGCAGGGAGTGTCCCTGAGTTTCTGTGTGGAGATGAGATGTTCTTACTCTCATGGTGCATACCCCAAACTCTCATGAGCCAGTCTGTCTGGGCTGTCCCCCAGAATTTCCCCCCTCTCATACACCTCCTACAAATTCCTGCCCTTTCCTCGCACCAGTAACTAGCACTTGCACAGTCACAAGGTGCACTGCATCAGCGAGCTCTCCCAGCTGAAAACTAACTGTTCAATTCACAGAAGACACAGAGTTGGGAGACGTGTCAGTGGGAGGATGGAAGGACACTTTTAACAGTCACCTGTGTTTAAGATCAGCCTACTGTAATCAATAACTATACTCTCCCTCTTGCATTATATTTGCTGCGTTGCCAGGCCAAATTTTACCCATTTACACTTAGAGTCTCACTGATGCTTCATAGTTTATTACAAGCAGATAGCTACTTTCAGGTTGAGGGAAATCTCACTCATTATAATACATACCTGCTTGAGCAGTTTAGGTTTCTCTCTAAGCTAAGTGACATAGCCCATGACAGGATCTTCTTCTTCATAAATCCTGACTGAGCAGAAGCATCCTTTAATTTCTCCATGATTTTCTCCCATACTCGAGGAACTCCCATGTGAGATGTTGGCTGCACTTCTTTTAGCGTGTTGATCAAGCTGCCCTGTTAAAATCATTAGATCATTTCAAAACATTGCAAAAGGTCCACAGCAGTGATAAAGAGGTTTGGTGATGCAGTCTGCATCCTGCAATGCTAACATGTAGAACATCACTAAACACATAGGATATAAAGGAGGACTGCTGAACCTACTTCAGTCAGACATACGCGCTAACACGTGCCAGCTCTGACACATCGGAGGAAGTATGTATACAAGAAGGAAAACGCACCAGTGGTTTAGTTCCTTCTGCCTCCCTTTCCTCCAAAAATTGCCTATACTGCTTTTGCTTTAGATGCATATTTTTCTGCCTTAATAGAAGCTTATGGATCTGGATTATACATTTTAATTGGAGTCTAGAGCACTGGATCACAAGTCTAATGGATTTTATTTTTCCATAATTCTTACAACAATGGATTCTCAATCTTTATCTTCTGCACCTCTTCAATGATCACATTCTCTCCTTGGGATGTTTTCTAAGAGAAAGAAGTGCAAGCTTAATTAGGTGCAATACAAGACAGATACCTTCAGAGCATCTGGCTCAGCAAAGTAAACTTGCTCTCCCCATTTGATTCCAGTCCACAGGTCATATATCTGCGCAGCTATGTGGCTGAGTGGGAGATAACTGACTATAGACTCCTGGTGGACCTCTGCAGGTTGCATATCTCCTGCTCTGCTGCAATGTGCTGATGTCCAAGTTATCTGTTTAAATAAATAATAAAACACATTAGGTATGGTGTGGTTTGTTTGTTTTGGTTTTTGTTTGTTTGGGTTTTGTTTGTTTGTTTGTTTTTAACACAAATTAAGGATCCCCATGCTATGCTAATGTAACTATGAAGAATCTGTGCTCACAGAAATTGCTGAAGACATTGCAATCTTTGACAACACACCAGACTGTCAATTCCCTGGGGGACACTCAGTCAAAAGCAAGATGAATTTAGCAGCAACAGAGACTTGCAGATAACATAAGTAAATGCAGTCCTTCTGCTGCCTGAACACTACCAACTCCCCACGCCCCAGTGACACACTGGGCAGGGCAGCTATGGGCTGGATAGACAAGGAGTAAATTGATCTGCCCTTTCTTTTGCAACTCTCCTGCTGCGCATACTTTCTATCAAGCTGGCACTTTTCACCACTGCTATGTCTCTGTGTTTACCTGAAAAAGAACAATAGGTAGTCAGTGATCAGTGAGTTCACAGGACAGTTTAGTAACAACAACGAGCTCATTGTCTTGTATTGATCACCTGGCTAAGCACTAATGAGGAAGACAGCAGCTGTATACTGCTCCTCTGGAAGCCTCTGGGATATTCACCACGGTGGTTCACAAGTGACACTCCCACACACGCACACCCCGCGCCATGAGCAGCACTGCATGCGTAAATATTTTTGAAGATGTGCTGCCTGACTGTATGATGCTTCCCCCCTTCTTCCTAATTCCCCCTTTATCTCAGAAGATGCAGTTCAAGGATGCTAAATATGCATATCTTCATTATCAGAATATAGCATATGGAAGACCCACAAATATATCTGATGGTATGGGGGGGCAGGGAAGATCTATGTGCACAGCAAAAAAAACCCACCACAAAACGAAACAAAAAGAAACAGCTGTTTCTCAGAGGAGTCTGTAATCTAAAATGGGTAGGGCAGGACACAGAAATGACATTATTCAAGATGGCAGGGAAGAGATACAATCACAGTATGCTCCTGCCAGCTCCTTTTCTTTGTAATAAATTAGAAGGTACAAGTGTACGTTTGGTCTAAGGAAATACAGATTCTCAAGAGAGGTTTTCAAGGAGCAGCATCCTGTCAGGCCAGGCCACTCCAAGTTTAGATGGTGGCATTGGACAAGTGGCTATGGGAGACTTACACAGCAGGCAGAATGGGATGTCTTTGAGATGTAGCTATATTGATTGCTTATCCTCCAAGCCTCACAGCACACAGGCACACTCACAGCAGACCTATGCGGGTGCATATGTGACTGACTCAGCATTGGTTTTGCACATGGACAGTGGCAAACATCTTTTGACTAAAGAAGGCAGCAGCACAGTTACAGGCAAGGCATGTTTTCCACCGTTCGCCAACATAAAAATAGTCTGTTTGTGATCAGCAGCCAGGAATAGTTTGGCAGCTAACATGGAAATGACACCAGACTCCTTTGAGATGGAAGAGCATAGGATTTGCAACATCAGATCACTCTTTTTGTCTACCAAGTTCACTACGTTCTGCTTCCAGATACTACTTTACTGATTCCCTACATTTAGGTGAATTGCTCCTCACAGTGTGCATGTCTGCAATAGTTTCTGCATTATTTTAAGAGAAGAGGCCACAACTTAGACCACCCCTTTCACAGATTGCCTATGTGTTCAGAAAGGCTCCCTACCATTTCCCACTCCCACTCAGCCACCTTAAAAAAATTAAATGTATAAAAACCCAAAACAGATCTTTGCTAGCAGACCTCTGAGGAAAGTCTTTTTTGCAAACAACTTTGCTTTTCTCTATCGCTGGAAAATTTTCTATTCGCAACAATGCAGGTAGGGCTATTTTAAGTACCAGGACTATGCACTAGAGTTGTATTATCCTCCAGTGACAGATGTAGAAACCCAAGTCTAGGAACACAATGCCAAAGTAAAAAAAGCACACATCGACCCCCAATTTTAATAAAATTTGCAAAAGCAGTCTATCAAGCTGTTTTGATAGCGGCTGGCTGATGTATATGTTGTTTTAAGATGATCTGTGACATCACCTGAGAGACTTTATGGCAATCTGTGAATTATATTTATGAAAATATACATTATATGTCACAAGAAAACCAGTGAATAAAAAACCGATATTCATAACAAACTGTTCAACCTTGTGAAGTGCTAGTTTGAATGGAGCTTCATTCTTTACCATGCTTATGCTTTACCAGAAACAGCTGACTGCATTTTGAATATTGCTTTGTGGTACGCTATCCATGTTGCAAAAGCAAAAGGATTTCAAGGCTCTAGTATGTACCAATCATTTCAAAACACAGGAGTAAACAGCCCCATACTTTGCTATTTTTATGCTAAAGGAAGAGCCTAAAGTACATACGTTGTCATGACTCAGCATGGCTCCTTTTGGCTTCCCAGTTGTTCCGGATGTGTATATTAGTACACAGCACTGATTTGGCTTTTGGGAGTTAATAATATCATCCAAAGTAGTATCAGATACGTCATCTCCCAACTCCAGAAACTCTTCCATCTAGAACATGTAACAGAAAATACAGGATATAGCAAATGGCTTCTTACAAGTGGGAAAGATGCAGTACCTTATCAGTCTCAAAAATGGTAGAAAACTTCAGTGCCTTGCTCTGAACCTGTTTCCAAGGCAAGTTTCGCCAGGTCTTGCCTATGTAAGAAGTATGATAAGACTAGCTGAGAACTTTATGTGCAAATTGCAAATAGACTATCTAATATTGTGCTGCCATGAGTCTTTTCAGTGCCTAAGAAGAGGGTATAGTAATACTATTCCTCCTCCGAGATGGATACTATGGACAAGTCATAGAGGCTAAAATTCTGTTCCTGTCTCATACTGCTAAAATGATTCTGGGTCACGTTTCAAGGAATCTGGATGTACTGTTTTTAAGTAAGAGTATACTTGTGACATTCCATCTATAATTCCCTCTCCGCTATATAAACACAAATATAAATATAAAGCAATTGGATGAAAGCTTCTTTGCAAAAGCATCATCACCTAGATGTGTGAATGTTTGCCCAAATTATCTGCTATTTTATAGCAAACAGATGCTGGTCATAACTCCCATTCAAATCTGGCTCAATCTAGAATGAGCTAAACCTTTTATGATGCTGGACTTTTGTGCCACACAAATTGGCCCAGAAGAATGCTGAACCTGATCCTCTACATTATATTGGTTGCTCCCAGATACTTCTATTGCATGCACCTGATAAGCTGCTAAGGGTACCATTGATTTCAATGCTAACTGAAAACTAGGGTATAACAACGTTTTTTTAAGAAAGTCAATAACCAAACTGACAGTTTCCCATTGGAATCAGATGATTCGTACTGTGCTACAGAACTGTGTTATTCAAATGCTAGATGCAGCACCTCCATTCTTCAATGATTTCTTGGAGATATATCTAGGACCACATAGCAGTAAAAGGAATGATGCGAAGGACAGCAGAGGTAAAAAAGGAGAATCTGTGCGTGAGGGGGAGTTCATTGCCAGTGTGCCTCTGTCATTGCCAGTGTGCTACTAAGGTTAAAATAGCTAGCCTCTGTGGCACCTAGACGTCCTTTTCTTGGGTGGCAAGGCTGTCCTAAGGATTCTTCTAATTAGCAGTCATCAGTTTTATACTTTCTTCAAACAAACCACATCTCTGAAAAGAAAGGCTGTACAATGCACAGCTCTGTAGCAAGTAGAGGATTTGTCACATGCTATCCCCTCCCACAGAATGTGGCTGCATCAATTTCCCTGGCTCCTGGGAAGTCTGGAGGTGTCAAGGATGCAATTGTTTCTATGTGACTTAGCAGCTGTTCCTATTTTCCTGACCTTACTGTCTTCTCATACTAGAATGCGTTAATCACTGCGAATCTGTTGCCTAGGCTTTGTTTACTGAACAGCACCTGCAACAGAGAGTGTTCCCATTCCACAAAGTGTGAAAGGTACAAACAAACAGCCACACACACTACCGACGTTGCATTTGCCTTCTGGAAACATGCACTGATCCATGAATTAGGGCTCTGTCCTTACTGCAACAATTGCTCACTACACATTAGCTGTCAACTTGCAACACAAATCCCTTTTATCAAATGCCATGTGGTTCCAGTGGTTTGCTTTACATCAAACCTAATAAACAATCATTTCTGCCTTTGGTGATTTGATGTGTAATTTCTCCTTTAGATGACAAACTATGGCAACTGTCAAGACACTCTCACAGCTACCCTTCTCCATCGAGAAAGTGTGTCCAACATGATACCTGAACAGAGGTGTTTCCAAATATATCAATTCTCAGGCATTTAGGCTTCAGCAACTGAATGTTCCAGAATTAGTTGCTAGCACTTAGTCCTTTTGCTAAGAAATATAAATAGTAATATCACCTTTGTATTAATTTTTTAATTGTACTGAGATGCAAGGCATACTCTATACCAGTACATACAGTATTGTAACAGTAACTGTTTATTACTAAGTTATATGCTATTCAACATAGCAAAAGACAATATGATTAAAACAAGTGCAGAAGATTTTTTCTTTTGTACCTAGTAACCCCTCAGATTATCGAAATTGCAAATATTTTAAAATATTTCTACACTGTCCATTCTTCATTAATATCTTTTTTCCCCAGTTGAATTATTTCAGCCCAAAATCTCATAATCTGTAGTCCACTTAAAATGCTGATTTTTGTATTCTTACTACTTAATTATTTTCAATTATATTTTCAAAATATATTGAATAACATGTTCACAAAAATCTGTTCTGCTTAAAGTCCTCTTAAATTAAAGGCTGGACTTTTACCACTCAGAAATTTCTGATCCTGGCTTTGTCCCTTTTTCTGCTTTATTTTTACCATGTGATACGAAGAGATACAAAGATTCTATATATCCTAAGAAAATGTGCTCCTCTGTGTCGTCCATAGTCCACTTGCTGCCTATCACCGGAAATATTTGGTGCAAACAAAATGCAACTATCATCTGTAAAAGTACAAGCATCTTCATGTTCTTGGATCCAGTCTAAGTAACCACAATTCAGTCTTCACTAGGACCAGTGGACAACTTTTATTTTTAACAGTTTGAGAGTACACGTTCCCACCTGAAGCCTATAGGTGTTTTGTTAATCCAGTCAAGTAAAAAGCCAGGAAGACACAAAACAGACAATTAAGCGAGGTAGCTCTAATTTTAAATGTCAAGTATCAAACATGAAGTTACAGGTAAATTAAACGGAAAAAGCTGATGAAGCTTTTGAATGTGTTTGCTGGAACACAGCCATGCATTCTAAATGATAGACATTCCACAGATTAAACATAGTAGAAATTCATCAAATAAATAATAGCCCATGAATTATAATTCTATTCTAACATTCACATACCGTATACAAATTTGGATGTCTCTCTGGAATGGAGTCCTTATATAACACAACAGCTTTCAAGTGTGGCAAGCGATTCCAGATCTGTTGGATTGTTTTAAAACAAATGTATTATTTATTATTATTCATATCTTGTGTGGGTTTTTTTCCAGTAAAATACTGCCAAAACTGTAATGGCTAGGCAGTCACAGGAAACTTCCTGTTTCCCTCCACCCTCAAATATTCTCCCCTAAACTCACAATCAACTAGCTCAACAAGAGGGGAAGGGAAGGGAAAAAAAAAAAAAGAAGACACCACACAGTCTGCTCTAGGAAATTTGTTTTCAGTCAAAAGATTTTTAAAAATTACATCAGAAATGGCTCCTCAGCATCCTTTCTCATAATGTACCAAAGGGCACATCAAGGAACAGTCTAGGTCAAGCTAGAAGCTGACTCTAGCTGCTGTGGTTACCAATAAAGATAGAGGAAGTCCCTCAGCAAAAACTGTTGTTAAACTGCTAAAAAAGCATTCTACCTTCTTAAAGAAAAAAAGGAGAGAAAGCCATATGCATATTTTAAGGATAAATAAAAATATAAAGCTGCAGGCTTACAGGCAGAGAGCAATGGCTGCTGCTTTCAGTAGCTCTTTCTCTGCTTTGCATGGCCTGCAGAGAGTATTTATTTCACTGAACTTCGTGGGACCCAGTGCCTCATAGATGCCTTTGAATTAATCACATTCTGAACTGATTTGATCAATCTGCACTAATACAACAGCAGTGGCTTGACGGTAGCCATCATGTATATATTATTAGAAGGATAACAATTGAAACGTTACATTATTATTTCAGTCTTGGGTTCTTCCAGAAAAAAAAAGTTTCAAAAAACCCTCAGTTGGAAAAAGCAGTGTTGGCCAGAGCTGTCTTTTCTTTTACTAGATAGAAATGTGTATGAATCAAATCCCTCGAGTTCTTCAATTTATATTCTTCTCTCCACGTTCATGACAGCATAGCCTGGTATTTAGTCAATGGCACTGCAAAGCTTGTCTGACTGTATGTATTTCCAGAATACTTAGAAAAATCTCTCTTCCTCCAAATTGCATATAAAACAAAACTACAAAATACAAAGCAATTAACGTGAATATGGTATTTGGGACCAATACAGTATTAAGTAACCATTCAGACACCTTGTACCTGCATTATTTTGTCCAATTGTTTCCGATTTTCCACAACCATGATATTGGTTTTGCTGTCATGAGCAATGTAGTGGCAGGCCTCTGGAGAATTGGTTGTGTATATTCCTGTGACAATTCCTCTGTATCAAAAATGTAGATATATATATAAGAACATATATTTATATACATACACACATATAGATGCACTTAGTATCAAAAAGAGAATAATAATCAAAGATCAGATGAAAGCTGAAAGAGTATGAAGATGTGGAAGTAAACAGCAGCACAGCAGTCATGTTTGTTTCAAGTATTTAGATATACATGAATATCTCTGATATAGGCACATTGCAAAAACTAATCTCCGAACTCTATTCAGTAGAAGATGCTGTAGGCTAGGATTCAGCATTTCAACCCACTTAAGGCTGCATGAGACTTAGCTCGGGAAGTGGTAAAAAAACCACTATGTCCTGTTTCTGTTCAAGCTGCACAGAGATACCAATTTGAATTTCACTGGCACAGAAACAGCTTAAGAGGCAAAATCAAATTGTATAAACAGGTATCAGGACAGAAGGAATCAGGCTAGTTAGTATTATCTGTCACTTCACCTACTTGAACATATCTTCCTGTAAGATAACATTAATATAAAACTGGGAGTCTCATCTGTTTCCCACATCTTCCAGTGATTAGATACTGTACAATAGCTTCTGTGTGACTGACACAGTTAAGCCCATAGCAAACAGGATCAATTTATGAGTGTCTGGACTATTGCAGATATACTGAAAGCTATGAGACTCCAGTAGGTCACTGAACATGCTAAGCAGCTGCAGCACAACTTCCAGGATACGATACCAAATACTGATTTGGTACATTTCCAGACCTAGCAAAACAAAAATCCCCAAATCCCCCACAAAACCAACCAAAAAAATCTTACCCGGCAAAAACAGCTCCAACAGCTGAGATGAACCATTCTGGAGAATTAAATCCAAGGATTGCTACACTGTGGAATTGTTCAAGACCAAGCTTAAAAATAATAAGCATAAGGTTATATAATATAGGCACACTGGAGAGAAACATAGAGCATGAAACATACATACAAATAAAAACCATGGAAAGTTTTGATTTATTTATTGTTTCGGTATTGATGAGACACATCCATGCACATCTTTCTGTTGACATCCATAGCAAAATCAGCATTTATCAGCAATTAACATGATCTAAACTTTCCACTACCTTCTCCTGTCTGGTTGAGGTCTGCTGTCCAGAAAGGCCCAAAACCCAGAACTTTTCAATATGAACAAGAGCATAATGAGTACTAATCTTACCCTATGTTTAGAATGTTTTAAAATTTGTCTTTATCTCACCAAATTCATGACAGTACCGCTTTCACCTATTTTTCTTATTTTTAATCTTAAGGCCTTATGCTGAGCTTTGTACCCATGCCCCAGTGAGACAGTGTAACACAGCAGCTCTTCACTTGCAGTCAAGTTCCCTTGACAGCAGTGTTCTCTCTTTGACCAAAACCAATTTTCATCATTATTATTTCAATTAAGAATATGACTGCTCATCTTCAATTAATGGGAAAAGCCTCTTATATTGTGTTTTGGGGAGGGGGGCGGTTCTGTTTGGTGTGGGGTTTTTTGTTTTGTTTTTTGGGTTTTTGTTTGTTTGTTTGTTTTTTAAGGAAACAAAAGGAGAAAAAGGAATTGGTTTTGTTTCTTGTACCCACCTTCAAGAAGCTCTTGGCCGCTTTCCTGGAGAGGCAATAATACTCTGAAAAAGTTATCTTCTCCCACTTTCCATTCTTTTTGCTGGCCAAAGCATTAAGGGATCCATATTTTTCTAGGCTCTCCTTGAACATCTGATGAACTGTTATGGGAGTCTGCGGACATGAGTTATCTATTCTCAGTCTGACTCTGCCATCAGCAAAGGAAGTCCACAGAGACTCTGGAAAGTAAAGTATTATCATCAAGGTATTCTATCATTGAAAAATGCGATGTGACTGTGTACCAAAAGACAAGAGGATTGAATAAAGACTGCAGGACTAAGCACAACTCTGGCCCTTCCCACCTTTTGAGAGAAGGGCTTTCCAATTTTATAGCTATCAAATATGCCATGTAGAAGGAGAAATCTTTATTTCTTACACTTTGTTCTGCGTCTCGAAAAAAGTGCCACCATATAGAATTATGTTGATGATCTGTGCGTTACAGGCACACCACCAGTTCCAGAAGAATCTGTTTGCCCATGCTCAGCCCTGCACAACCCACTATCCCTTGAGCTAATGGAGTAACTGGTGAATCAGAAAGCTACAAAGATCTGAAAGATCTGAAACCTCTGTCCCTGTTCAGCACCCAAGCTCCTTTTGTTTGTCATAGCTCTTTCCTCCCTCCTTCCCCTCCAGCTACTCTTCTTCATCCTGCCCCTGTTCCCCACCACTTCCCACAGTTTTTTCCCTTGGTCATCTGCCCTGTGTTCTAGTATGTATATCCAGTCCGCTCAGTCCTGTCTTGCCCTATTTCCACGTCATCTTTCACCTTCTTCTGCTCTTGCCTTCCTCACCCTGTCTTTCTACCATCCACTTTTTCCCCCCCTGTATTTTTCCCCCCCTTCCTGGACAGGACACAGAGCACCAGCTAATGTCACTTGGCTCTCACCACTGGTGCCAAGGACTGGGGGCAGTCCCTGGCATTCACAAGCAATGACTGTCTCAAAGATTCTGCTTGGCTCTTGCAAACCCAGCAAGAAGGCGGCTGAGTATAAATACACTCCTTAGAGAATCTAGGGGTTAGTAAGTTGGCAAAATTTAGATGAATTCTCACAAGGAAGAAAAAACCACTCACGACTCCCCTATCAAACAGTTAGTTCCCATACTTCTGAACAAAATAGTACAAGAACTTTTGAAGAACAACTTTTATTCCCTTAGATTTACTTTCATAAATGAAGAAATATTTTTAGCATAAACATAAAAAAAAATATATTCTACAGAGAGCTGGTGGAAAATTTCAGACCAAAGCGCTTAGGTTTGTCAGAATTAAAAGTAACAGAAAATATGACTTTTTGAAGTTTCTGATACAAGTTAAGAAGCACGATTGTCTTTTACTACACTTACGGAAAACAAAAACTGTAAAGAACACTCAGCTAGTATCTATACTGTTTCCTGGTACCTCAGTGGCTGAAAAAAGTAGTTCTGGAGTGTTCAAAACTACAACGTGCTCCACATCCCTCAAATGCTATTCCCCTAGTTGCTTCACAGAGGGCCTGGAAACTACCTCTCTGAGCATTTCTGGCAATATATGAATACAACAACCATAGCTGGATCCACATGAGTGCTTTAGAACACACTTGCAGCCTCCCTCTAGTCAGGCTTGCAATCTATTGTAAGCTCACAAATGTACATAAAAACAAAAAAACAAAACCAACTTGCTCTTGCAGCAAAAAAAGTTTCATTACTTAGCTGTGTAGAAAAGCTCATTCATAATCAGCTGATAAAGTACAACTACTAAACTGAGAAATACCAAAACCAGTCTAGTTTGCTGTCAGTATTCTGCGAAACTATTTCTGAAGATTTCACTGCCCCATGCTATATCTTAGCATGTGCAGAGCTTTTTGAAAAAAATTTTTAAAATTCATCTTTCTACCGCCTCTCAGGTAAGGAGATAAACATCCTGGTGCAGAAAGTGAACTGAGCAGTCAAAGCTGTGATGTGTTTCAATCCAGGATTAATGTTCCTGACTCACATTATGTTCCATTCATGTTCCTGACTCACAGTCTTGCATTTTTTCTCTTGATAAACAGAAAGTAATAATGCCAGCAATAAATACAAATAAAGCTGCTTAATCTCCATGTGCCTTCATTTTCTCATGTGTAAATTGCATATAATGATTTTCAAAACATAGGTGTGGAGCTTTGCTTAGGTCAGTGGAGGAAGGGCATCATAAATCCAGACAGTTTAGAAAACAAGTAGCCATGAAGGATTCTAGGTAATAGACGGACTTTATTAAAGTATAAACAGTGGTACCCCACAAATATTTTATGAGTAGTGAAGGCAAAGAAGGTGTTTCTGCACTTAACCCCAATCCTGGTGTGAAAGGGATGAGCGATAAGACCTGTCAGAGACAGAAGCTAGTGTTAATCCAAATGCTTATTTTCTGCAGTGACAGACCAAAGCCGAAAAACTCTATACGATGTTCTAGCTTCTAAACCAACAAAGATGGCAGGGATGGCAGGCGTGGTTGGGCACAGGTGGCTGACTGCTCTGTTGAAAACAAAATCATACCATATAGAGCTAAAATACAACATTCTAAAACACTCTTGAACAAAGAGTATCTCTCTTCAAAGGAACTGGAAATATTAACAACATTCCTACCGTAACATTACAAAAGTTGCGCAACTACTACCTTTTCACTGCAGAAGTACAGTAGATAACAGAACAGTTTTCACAGAGAAGAGTGAAAATCAATCAAATCATTGCAATATCTATACACAGAAACCAAAATTTCACTGCAGAAGTACAGTAGATAACAGAACAGTTTTCACAGAGAAGAGTGAAAATCAATCAAATCATTGCAATATCTATACACAGAAACCAAAAGTGTACTTTGAAACTGGGTCTCCTTTTGCTTTTCCTTACGCAGTTTTTCCTGGTGTCAAAAAGGCATCTGATTCATACCAAAGACTAAGAACAGAATCAGTTCACAGAGACTCAGCAAATCACCTAATAATACAAAATATATATCGCAAAGGAATATAAACTTGAACGCCAATTCAGTGTCTGTTCTTGCATGTATTTGCAGATAGAACTTAAATCTAAAAACAGCTCCTGAATCTAGATAATAAGCCAAATAATTCTAAAGATCTAACTATTCTGAACCACAGAATTTGTAAAAACAGCAAAACATGAACAGTATCTTCTGCTGTCAGTTTGCAGAGGGATTTTGAGCAGAAGGCTCGTTCTTCTAAGAGCCTGGGAAGGAATGCCTGGCTAAATACTGAATGAATTGATTATAAGCTTTGGGAAAAGCAAAATAGGTGCTCTGCCTCACTAGCATCTGAAAGTTAAACTGCGATGTCCAGGCTGGAAATGAACTCAGTACCACCTGAAACCAAAGTGGAAATCAGAATAAAGATCCTTTAAATACACTACTAGCGTTGGTACATTATACACCCTTAGGTTTACAGAGAGCATAAGAAAAAATAAAACAGCATTCCAGCTCAAAGTACTAAATGTCACTGAAAGTTCCCTATATGCAAGCAAAGAGGAATATTTGTTCCTTTCCTCTTTCTGCCAATAACTCCTGCTACCTACTTTATACATTGTACCCAAAATGCTTTTTCATTCACCAATATGTCACCTTGGCTTATGTCCTTCATATGAATTCACTGAAGGTCAGAGATGGTGAGAAAAGATTTACTCCTAAAGACGACTATTTTGTGAGATAAAACAAAAAACGGCAGAGATTTTATTCAGATAGCTATTCTTGACTGTCACTCTTTGACAAGTGTTTTTCCCCCCAAGTCATGCTCCTCCAAGGCCAAATTCCATGACCAGACTAAATTTTCCACGATTCATCTCTTTGATGCTGAAGGAAGAGATGGCTCAGAGTAGTCTCATACATACAGTGTATAACAGGATGACTGTACTGCAGTTTCTCTTAGGAATTACTCTAAGGACAGCTGTTCTAAATATTTTGGATTTTAGGTGTGCAGTTTTTCCACTAAAGTGTAAATTTTCAACAAGAAACTTTACAGGAGGAAAAAAAATAGTTCAAAATTTTGTTTACCACTTAAAAAACATTTTGAAAGTTTTCAGCTGATCTTTTACAATACAATCCTAGACTTGTAAACCCATGTAAACACATGTAAAAAAAAATTTACATGTGAATACTGATTTATAAAAGTACACTTGTTATTCAAATATTTTCTACCAAGTCTGAAATAATACACAACATAAACACATTACAATTTTTGTATTTTTATCAGCAAATTGTTATTCCTTCCCACCATGTATGACTGAACAGTTGTGACATGGTACAAGCTGTCTCTACCAGCCCAGATACCAAAAAATATTTTAAACAGACAAACAAATAGCAAGTCTGTATATTTTTTTTGCATGAAAAATCAGTCTGGCTGAAACTGCTGGTCCTCTGGGATGTATGAAGGAAACTGTGTACTAGTTAAAAAAATAAAAAAAGAAAAAAAAAGAAATGCACTAATCCTACAGTTTAAAGCTAATATATGAATGAAACCTTCTCTTTGTTCACTACCTGAACTGCAAGTATCCTGGTGACTGCCAGAATGGATTTGGGAATGTAAATGAATTCTGATGTTTATGGAAGAACAACTCTGAGAGCCATATAAAATGCAAAAGAACCAAGTTTACCTTTCAGACAGGTAAACAAACAGACAGGTGGATTGTGGAATGGCCCTGCTGCATGACCTGAGTAACTCCAAGTGATATTCCATAGATGTGCCCTGGCAAGCAAGAACTAAACCAGCAATTTAACTTCTGCTTGAAACTGATTCAGATTTAACTCACAAAACAGTCTTGATTATATGCCAGTTCCTGCAAAACATTACCCTGCTCTAATGACGAGAGAAGGTATTCAGCTCTTTGCTGGAGGCGTTTCTGACGGACAGTCATCATCCCAGATTCCACAGCTATGATGCCATCACATTCTGCTGACAACACAAATACATCATTCCTGTTCTCGCCCATTATTTTTAGTTTTCTTCAAGATGCCTGTGGCCCTGAAAGCTTAACTTCTTTTTAATAAAAGCTGGAGCTGAGTACACACGTTGGAGTCTGAGAGCTTGGCAACGGTGTCAAACTTTCCCTTATGCCAATGAACAGTTTAAACAGAAGCACAGAACTTCTGAATTTCAAGTGAACCTCAATGTATCAGCCATAGTGATTCTTTTAAAAAAAAAAAAATACAGAAACCAGCTTCTTGTTGCTTGCCTTGCCACAGCTGGGGGAGGAGGAGGGTTTTCTGCTATGTTGTCAATTTTCCACAATAAATATGTAACTTTAAAATCTCGAACAGAAAAGACTGAATAAATAGCAGAAGTCTTTTTAAATTAGCCAAAACACACATAAATGTTTCAGTTCATGGAAACTTGTACCTTTTCCATCGGAGGAAAAGAGAACATTTATGAATTGCAATAAAATATACTCTTCTTCACATCAGTAAACTACTACCAATGTGGATCAGAGAAATGAGATATCTTCCAAAGAATGCTTCTACAAACTGACGTGGTGGGAGTGGTGCATCAGGATGAGTACAAAATAAGCTTCATAACAATACTGACGCTTCTAAAACTGATTACGATGCACCAAAATGGAAGCGTGTGGAGGGTGTAATCAGGAGGAAACATCACTACAGAAACATTGCCCAGGCATGCACAAATGGAAAGTCAAAACTCAGTTGGAATTGAAATTGGTGAGTGACGTGAAGAGCCACAAAAAGGGCTTCTACAGGTACACTGGCAGCCAAAAGGAGAACCAAGGATATTATGGGCAACTTACTGACATAGGACATGAAAAGGGCTGATGTACTCGGTGCCTTCTTCACCTTGACCTTTACTGGCAAGACCAGGCTTCCTGGGTTTCAGTGCCTCGTGTCAGGTGAGAAGTTTTACCTACAACAGCAGAGGAAGATCAAAGAGGGGACCACTTACGCAAACTGGACACATACAAAAATGTCAACGGGCCCAGACAGGATGCTTCAGAGTATACACTGACAGACCAGGCCAAAGTCATCGCAAGGCTGCTCCCCGTCATCTTTGAAAAAGCATGGCAATCTGGTGAGGTCCCCATGACAGGAAAAAGGCAAATGTCAAACCTGTCTTGGTTTGACAAGGAGAAAGGGAAAGAAATAGGATTCAAATAACTAAAGGCCAATCAGACTCACCTCTGTCCATGGAAATGCTATAGAACAAACTTTCCTAGAAATCATTTTGAGCTATAAAATGGTGACTGAGACCAGCCAGAATGGGCAGACTTGATTTGGCCTTGGTAAATCCAACCCAACTGTCTTCCATGATGGGATGACTGGCTCTGAGATGGAGAGAGCAGTGGCATGTTGTTTCCTTTCCTTTAACAATGTTTTTAACAAGGTCTCCCCCAGCATCCTTGGAAGGTTCGGACCGGATGGAGTTGGAGTAACAGGTGGATAAAAAATTGGCAGGATAATTAGTCTTTGAGAACAGTGGTCAACATTTCTAAGTCTAGCTAGCAGTCAATTACAAGTGACATTCTTCAGGGGTTAGTCCTGAGAATGATACTGTTTAATGACTCTATTATTGTCTTGGACAATAAAATGCACCGTCACCAGCTTCGAAGATGACACCAAACTTGGGGAATTGGCCAACATGCCAAAAGGCAGGGCTACCATTCAGATGGACCTCAGCAAGCTGGAGGAATGGGCTGACATAAACTTTGACAAGAATGAACGTAAGTCTTGCACTTGGGGTAGGATAACCCCATGCAACAGCACAGACTAAATGCCGGCTGGCTCAGCAGAAAAACCCCTGTGGTTCCTGGTGGACAAGTTGAATGTGAGTCAGTATTACGTCGCAGTAGAGATAAAGGCTAACTACATCCTGGGCTGCATTAGCAAGATGATAGCCAGAAGACCAAGGAAACTGATTATTTCCCCCTACTCAGGACTAATGAGGGTGCACCTGAAGCAGCGTGCAGCTTTGGAAGTCCCAGTGCAAGAGAGAGGTCCTAACAAATTGAAGCAAGCCCAGAATAGGGACTCCCAGATGGTCAGGGGCCTGGAGCACACCATGGATGAGAAGCACACCTGGAGCTTCTGTGTATGAGAAGCCTTTAAAGGAGCTGGGTTTCTTCAATCTGGAGAAGAGAAGACAAAGAATGAATCTAAATGCAGTCTGCCACAAACTGGAAGGGGGGTGCTATAAAGAAGACATTCTTCTCAGCAGCACACGGCAAAAGAACAAGAGGCAATGGACATGAGCTGCAGCAAGGAAAATTTTTGCTAGATAAAGAAAAATAAATTTCACAATGCAGGTGACTCAGCATCAGAAGAGAGACTGAGAAGCTGCGGAATCTCCATCCTTGGAGGTTTTCAAAACTCAGCTGAACAAAGCCACGAGCCCTCCTGGGAGGGGAAAGCTGGACTAGTTGTTCTCCAGTGGTCTTTTCCAACAAAAATTATTTTGCGATTCCATCAGTATAAAACCAGCATGAATGAGTTCTCTCTTAACTTTACACCGGTTTTAAGCCAATATAATGCTTGCTGCCAACAGTAAGGTTACTTTGGATTTACGTATGCATTAGAAAAACCAAAATTTGGCCTGATTCCACAGGAATGAGCTTCTATATATTGGTGGAAAAGAATGGGGAAAAAAATTCCAGAACAACCCGGGGTCCTCATTAGGCAAATTTACTCCTGAGGTTGCAGAACATATCAATTATAAAATGAGAAAGACAGTTCTGCACAACTAGAAAACACCAGAATCTTCTTTTCTCTTGATATACAAAACAGACCCACTGCAACTAGACACTGAGCTTCCTTCTCCCGAAAGATTTTTGGGAGAAGTTTTTGACATTCAGGCCTTACTTTACCACTCAGCATCTGCATAGCTGTGTGATGTGTCCAAGTCAAACACTGCTTCTCATTTAAATGGATAACAAGTAGTGCCACAGATTCCCAAAGTCAAATAAAAGACGAGGGCTAACTTAAATTGTAAGCTCCTGATTCATCAACTTAGAAACATACCTAAACTCAAATAAAGGAACTGCTTAATTAAATGGATGGGGTGTGACTTGTGTTTGCAGGAAAATTACGATGGAACAGCTGGAACGGCTTCTATCCTCAGTTGTTCACCTCACCTTTCTTCCAGAGGCTGTGGTCACCTCTGCAGGAGTGGCTGAATGGCATGTGCATTCCTTCCCAAGCACTGTGGTTTACAGCCCAACATATTACTCTAAGCTGCAGCCAGCGGCAACCTCTGGGAGAGAAGCAGGGTAGATAGCTGACAGCAGTAACCAGCGTCCCAGATAAATTCTTAGAAAAATAGGTCAGAGCCTTCACGAGTACACAAGCAAGTACTCTGCAGAATCACAGCCTCAGTAATAATCTACGTATACAATGTGCATCTCAAATAGTTCAATAAAATACCCTGAATTTGAAAACAGAAGTTAGTTATCACCTTTATCCATCCAAATTTATTTCCTGCTTACTGAAAAACAAAAAGAAAATGGCTAGCAGTTCAATTCTTGGAAAGAAACCTATTGCATATCAAAGAATTACCTTTTTAAAAATAAGTATATATGCACACAGGTATATATTTTTATATATATGTATAAAGTCTGCATGTGAGATTCCTACATAGATCTGTTATTTCTTCAAAATCCACTTACAGTCATTGCCTCAATTATCTCATAGAACAAATATTCCCTGTTTAAATGAGCAAATTTAGATATCAGTAGCAGCCTCACCAAGGCAATAGGGAGCTCCCTCAGGGCTGTAAATCTTCCAGAGAATCTCGGAAAGTTCTGCTAGTAAACCTCCTTTAAGCCACATGGTAGCACAACTAGGTTTATTTACCACTGCAATCGGTTTAAAAATACAGTAGTATGTATATGCTATAATGCAATACAGAACTGACCAGAGTATAGATATTCCTTTAGAGCCTCCAGTTATTACACAATATGCCAAATACTCAATAGTTGACAGCTGGTAAGCAGACTGTGATGCCAAAGGTAATACAAGAGTTGGTATGATTTTCCATGGGATTAGGCTATTTTTTACTTTTATCTAGTAATCGTCTCAAATACAGACGAAAACTGGGAGAAACTACTATATTCATGCAAGTTTACAGAAAGCTCCTGAAAATTTTTCAGTTGCCCTGATTCACTTCAAGTTTAATTTTATTTTTGCCTGCCTCTCGTTATCCCAGCCCTGAAAAATTGTCAGTCATAACTTGCTAGAAAAGACACAAAAATCACATTAAAAAAATTCTAAGAAGAGCTCAAATTTCCAAGGATCATCTTTTACACGCTTACCCGTTGGCTCTATGCCTTCATCTTGGGTCTCCTCCAAACAAGGCAGCGAATCTCTGCAGACAGTCTGTGCATCTGTGAAGGTTCTAAAAGAAATACACCTATTAAAGAGTTATTCAGGAGTGCTAGTAGGAGCCACTACAATCAACATACAATATATCTAAGGGAAAACAAAAACACAGCTTGCAAGCACTTAGAAATACAAACAGGAGAAAATAGAAAGCTCAGAGGAACAAAGAACATTTTGTCTCTGTTGCAAACTCCACTACAATCAGGGTAAACAGGGAAATGCCTTCACTCTAAGGATGACATTCTTATTTCATACAGTGGACTTTTGGTTTCAGCATCATGATATATACCAGACGGAGACACTAATTTTGAATCTCGACAGAGGCCATGAACCGTGCAAGTATAAAGAACGAATTATCAACCTTAACCTTGATCATACTGCTGCTGTACTAATATCACAGTACCTTGTAAATTGTCACTGTTGATATCTGCTGAAGCTCTGAGGTTAGGGTTTTTTTTTGTTGGTGGTGGTTTGGTTTTTTTAAGGCTAGGAAAAGAAGGAGGTTTAGTTCCAAATAATAATAATAAAGTTTCTCAAAAACTTCACCAAAGCAACAAACTATCATTATCTCATGGATAAAATTAATCTTTCTTGGCTTAAATTAACGAGATGAAGTTTAAAGCACAGATAATACAAACTCAAAACCAGAAAGTCTGTAAGGTAACAGACCACAAAGGATTATATGAGAAAAAAAATCTAAACAATAACTAAGCATTTAGAAATGATTGGCTGCATAAAGCAATGCACTGCGGATTATTCATGAATAGAAGCATGCAGATTTTTTAATTTAACTGACTTCATTTAATAGAACAAGCGGTGGGAATCAGCAGCCTTCAGAGGCCAAGAACAAGTTTGGACTACCTTCATTCCCTCTCACCAGGTACAACAGAAGAGTCCTGAGTGAAGCTCAGGAAGTCCTTCCCCTCCACAGTGTAATAAACTAACTCAAAAAGTAGAAAAAGAAAGTCCAAACAATGCCCTCCCCAGCTTTCAAATAAATAACAAATTCAAAAGATGTTTTTTACACAGCAGTATCAAGTAGCAAACAGTAGGACCAAACACTACGTCAGACATTACTTCCTATCTCATATTAACAACTACATTTTGTAGAATACCTATATGTGGGACACTCCTAGAATTTATTGCTGTTATTCACAATGAAACCATACTTTAAAGAAAGCCTTAAGCTGGATCCCTT